>NW_026694560.1:0-429904 GCF_021218885.2 Marmota monax
GATGCCTAGAGGTCAGTTCATCCGATGACGGGTAAGGACCATATGTTGAATTGGACTGCCTAACAGGCACGGTCCCTAAGCCACATGCTTGTTGTTTAAACAGAGAGGGGGAGATGTTGAGAGCCACAGCCAAACGGGCCCCAGCAAACTTCCAGCTGCCAGCAAACTTCCAGCTGCTGGCTGATGATTGGCTCACAGCGGCCCCAGCAACATCCAGCTGATTGGCTCCTCGGCCCCAGCAACATCTAGCTGATTGGCTCCTCTGCGGTGATGCTCATTGGACTGTTTCCCTGCCCTTTCAGACCACGGAGCTGCTCATTGAGGGACTTTTTTGGCTCTGCCCACGTGACCCAGCCAATCGGCCTCAAGAGCAGGAGGATTGTGGGAGGTGGAGAGAAGCTTGTGTGGGAGAGAGAGGCTTGGGGAAAGCCGGTGGTGGCAGTTGAGGCTCTGAGGGTTTTTCCTGAGAGACTATTTTGTTTGTCGTGTGTGGTTCTAAAAATAAAGTTAGTTTCTTTTGACAAGTGGCTCCTGATTGTGCCCAGCCAGACTGCGGCATAACCCTAACTCTAAATCAAACAGTAACACTTACCCTAAATGAAAACATAATCATAACCCTAACACTTATTCTATTCCAAGCCCTAACACTATCCCTAAACATAAACCTAATCCTAACCATAACCCTACATTAACCCTAAACCTAACCCTACCCCTCAGCTTCTCACTTACTCTAACCCTAACAATTACCATAACAATAAACTTAACACTAAACTTAAAACAAATGAAATCCTAACACAAACCCTAACCATAACCCTGACCCTAACCTAAACCTAAGCCTAACCCTTATCCGAACACTAAGCATAATTTTAACCCTAACCCTAAGCCTAACCCTAACAAAAACCCTAAACCTAATTGTAACACTAACCCTACAACTAAACCTAACCCTAATCCTTAAATTAACCCTAACTCTAACACTAATCATAATCCTAAATCTAATTCTAACCCTAAAACACACTCTAAGCCAAAGCATAACACTAACTGTAAAAATAATGTTAAAAATTATACTAATCTTATCCCTAACACTAAACCTAACCCTATCCCTAACCCTAACTTAAACCTAAACCTACACATAACAGTAACCCTCATATAACCCTAAGCTTAACACTAACCTAACTCAAACCTTTACCCTAATCCTAACACTAACTCTAAAACTAACCTTAAACCAAAACCTATCTTTAACACTAACACTAATCCTAACACAAAATGTAACCCTAACCTAACCCTAACCAAATTTTTATACCTAAAACAAAACCTAACCCTAAACCTAACCCTTACCTTAACCCTATGCGATCCCTAATGTTAACCTGAACCCTAACCATTACACTAACCCTAATCCTAACCCTAACACTAACATTAACTCTAAACTTAACATTAACCCTAACACTATCACTTACCCTAACCCTAACCCTAACTCTAACACTTACCCTAAAACTAAACCTAGCCCTAACAATAATTCTAAAACTAACACTAATCCTAACCATAACCTTTACACTAACCTTAACCCTAAACCTAACACTAACACTAACTCTAACCGTAATCTTAACCCTAACCTTAACACTTACACTAACCCTAAACTTAACTCTGTCACTTACCCTAAACCTAAACCTAACCCTAAGAATAACCCTAAACCGAACAATAATAACTCTAAAATGAACACTAACCATAACCCTAACCTAATTCTAACCATAACACAAACCCTAAATCTAAAGTTATCACTAACCCTAACCATAACACTAAAGAAAACCCAACCCTTACCCTAACCCGAACCCTAAACCTAACCTTAACCCTAACTCTAACACTTACCCTAACCCTAACCCTAACTCTAACACTTACCTTAAACCAAAAACTAACATTAACAATAATTCTAAAACTAACCCCAACCCTAAACCTACACCTAACCCTTACACTAACCTTAACCCTTACCCTAACACTAACACTTACTCTAACAGTAACCTTAACCCTAACCCTAAAACTTACCCTAAACCTAATCCAAACTGTAACACTTACCGTAAACCCTAACACTAATCCTAACACTAAGCCTAACCCCAACCCTAACCCTAACTCTAACTCAAACATAACACTAACTAAACCTAACTGTAACCTAAATGTAAAACTATGCCTAACCCTAAGTATAAACCTAAATGTAACTTCAAATATAACTCTAAAACTAACACTAACAATAAACCTAATTCTAACCATAACTCAAAACTTGAATATATACCTAACATTAACTCTAAACTTAACCCTAACACTAACCCAATCCCCAATCATAACCCTAAACCTAAAGCTAACAATAACCTTAACACAAACCCTAACTGTAATCCTAACCCTAAACCTAAACCTAATCCTAACCTGACATGTTACACTAACAGTAACTCTAATCCTATCCCTAACACTAACTCTAACCACAATCGTAACCCTAACACTAACATTTACCCTAAACCAAACAATAACCCCAACCCTAACACTAACCCTACTCCTAACACTAACTCTAACCCTAACCCTAAGCTTCAACCTAGCCCTAAACCTAACACTAACTCTAACCACAATTGTAACCCTAAAACTAATATTTATCCTAATCAAAAAAAAAAAAAATAACCCTAACCCTAACACTAACCCTACTCCTAACACTAACTCTAACCCTAACACTAAGCTTAAAAATAGCCCCAAACCTAAAATGAACCCTAACCATAACACTGATCTTAACCCTAACCATAGTCTTAACAATAACCCTAACACTAACCCTAAGCATAACCCTAAACCAAACACTAACCCTAAACCTAACAATAACCCTAACCCTAATAATAACCCTAAACCTTACTCTAACCCAACCCTAAACCTATCACTAACACTTACTCTAACCCTAGCATTAACCAAAACCCTAACAGTAACCCTAACCCTAAACTTATCACTAACAATAATTCTTAGCTTAATACTAACTCGAACATTAACAAGAACACTAAACCTAACACTAACCCTAAAATTAATACTAACCCTAACACTAACTGTAACACTAACCCTAAGCAACCTAACTTTAACCATAACCATAACCCTAAAAATAATCCTATCCCTAACACTAACGCTAACCCTAACCCTAATTCTAAACCTAACATTTACACTAACACTAAACCTAATTTTAACCCAAACAATAAACCTAACCCTAACCCTAACCTTAACACTAAACCTGACACTATACCTAACACTATCCCTAATCCTAAACCTAACTCTAAATCTAACCCTTATCCTATTCGTAACCCTAACACTAACCCTAAAACTATCTTTAAAACTAACACTATCCCTAAACCTAAACAGAATATTAACCATAACTGTAATCCTAATCCTAAAACAAACACTAAACTTAACTCTAACACTAACCCTAACCCTAAACCTAACAGTAACCCTAACCCAAACACCAATTCTAACCCAAAACTTAAACCTAAACCTAGAAAAAAATCCTAAGCCTAAACCTAACACTAAACTTAAACCTAACCCTAAACTTAAACCTAAAACTAACCCTAAATCTAACCATTACCACAAAACTAACCCTAACACAAACCCTAACCATAACCCTGACCCTAACCTAACCCTAACAAGAATCCTAACCCAAACCGTAACCCTAACCCTATCCTTAAACCTAACACTAACCCGAATTGTAAACGTAACAGGAACCCTAACAATAACCCTAAACCTAACCCTAACACTAACCGTATCCCTAACCCTAAATGTAAATCTAACCCTAACAAAAACCCTAACCCTAAACGTAACACTAAGCCTAAGCTAAACCTTAAACTAACTCTAACCCTAACCCTAACCCTAAGTCTAACCATAAACTTAACCCTAACCCTAAAAATTAGCCTAACCCTAAACCTAAATTTAACACTTAACGTAAACCTAACTCTAACCCTTACACTAACCCAAACCCTAACCCTAAATCTAAACTTAAATTTAACCCAAACCCTCACCCTAACTCATACCCTAACACAAACACTAACCCTAAATGTAACACTAACTTGAAGCTAAAAGTAACACTAACACTAACCCAAACCCAAAACCTAAACCTAAACAAAATACTAACCTTAACCCTAACCTAAATCATAACACTAACCCTAACCATAACACAAAACCCTAACCCTAACCATAAAACTAACACTAACCCTAACCCTAACTATAACCATAATACTAAACCTAACAGTAACCCTAACAATAACACTAACACTAACAATAACCCTAACCCTAACAGTAACACTAACCTTAACTCTACACCTAACACATACCCTACACTTAACCTAACACTAATGCTATCACAAACCCTAACCCTAACCGTAACCTACCATTACACAAAGCCTAACCCTAACACAGACCGTAAACCTAAACCTAACACTATCCCTAAACCTTACCATATCGGTAACCCTTACACTAACCCTAAGGCCAACCCTATCCCTAATGCTAACTCTAACCAGAACCCTAACCAGAACCCTAAAACATAGCCTAACCATGACCCTAACACTAATACTGATGTTGACCCTAAACCTAATACTAACCTAAACGTAAACCTAACCCTATCACAAACCCTAACCATAACCCTGACCCTAATTTAACCCTAATCATAATGCTAACCTGAATTCTAAGCATAACCATAACCCTAAGCCTAACACTAACCCTAACTCTAACACTAACACTAACCCTAAACCTAACCCTAAACCAAACAGTAAACCTAACCTAACCCTAACACTAATCCTAACCATAAAACTAACACTAAGCCT
Source organism: Marmota monax (assembly GCF_021218885.2). Classification (NCBI taxonomy): domain Eukaryota; kingdom Metazoa; phylum Chordata; class Mammalia; order Rodentia; family Sciuridae; genus Marmota; species Marmota monax. The sequence continues at coordinate 4,824 of NW_026694560.1, forward strand.
AACTCTAACCCTAACGCTAAACATAACACTAACGTTAATTCTAACCGTTACCATAATGCTAAACCTAAACCTAAACTTAAACCTAAAAAACCCTAAACCTAACCCTAGTCCTAACACAAACACTAACTCTAACCATAAAAATAACCCAAACACTAATTCTATTCCTAACATTAACCTAAATCTGACCCTAACACTAACCCTAACCCTAACAAAAAATTAACCCTAACCATAAATGTAATCGTAACATAACCCAAACCCTAACCCTATTCTAATGCTAAACCTATCCATAACCGTAACTCTTAAACTAAACTTAAGCCATAACCCTAACCCTAACATTAAACCTAACCCTAACCCTAACCCGAACCATTACCCTAAAACTAACCCTAAACCTAAAACTAAACCTAATACAAACCCTAACCATAATCCAAACCCAAACTGTAACACTAAACCTAATACTTACCTTAAAACACTAACACTAAACCTAAACGTAACATTAACCCTAAACCTAACACTAGCACTAAACCTAACACTAAGCTTAACTGTAACCCTAAATTTCACAGTAATACTAACAATAACCTTAAACATAACTGTAAATCTAATCCTATTTCTAACCTTAATAAGAATCCTAAAACTATGCCTAACCATATCCCAATCCCTAACAATAAACCTAAACCTAACTCTAACCCTAACCCTAAACCTAACGCTAACCCTAAACCTAACAACAAACCTAACACTGACCCTAACAATAACCCTAAACCTAACCCTTACCCTAACTCTAATCTTAATCCTAAAAGTAACTGTATCCCTAACACTAACCCTAACCCTAACCCTAACACTATCAATAAGACTAACCCTAAACCTAAGCTTAACCCTAACAGTAAAACTAACCATAACCTTAACAATAAACCTAACACTAACCCTAACGCTAAACCTAACCCTAACCATATACCTAACCCTAAAAGAAACCCTAACACAAACCCTAACCCAAACAGTAACCCTAAACCTAACCTAACCCTCACCCTAATTCTAACATTAACCCTAACCCAAACACTAACACGAACCCTATAACTAACCCTAACCCTAACACTAACCCTATACCTCACCCTAATCCTAGCTCCCAAACACAAACCCTAACCCTAAACTTAACAATAACCCTAAACCTAACTCTAATACTAACACTTAACCTGACACTAACCATAACACTAATTCTATCCCTACCCTAAACCTAACCCTAAAACAAATTCTAACTCAAACCTAACACTAACCCTAAACCTAACCATAATCCTAACCATTACACTAAACCGAACCCTAAACCTAAACTTAAAAATAACCCTAACCCTGAACCTAACACTAACACTTAACTTAAGCCAAACTCTCACACTACCTCTAACTTTAACCCTAACCCGAACACTAACCCTAAAACACACCCAAACCCTAACCTTAACACTAAACCTAAACTTAATTGTAACCCAAAAAGCCAACCCTAACATTGACGATAATCTTAACCGAAAGCCTAACTTTAGCCATAATCCTAAACCTAAACCTAACACAAACACTAACCCTAACGCTGAGACTAACCCTATCCCTAAACCTAAAAATAACACTAACCCTAACACTAACTGCAACCATACACCTAACCCTAATAATAAAAAAATAAACCTAACCCTAACTTTAACACAAACCCTAAACCTATACCTAACCCTAACACTAACTCTAACTGTAAACTTAACCCTAAGCCTAACACATACCCTAACTCAAACTTTAAAACTAACACTTACCCTAAAACTATCCCTAACCATAAACACAACAGTATCACTAATGCTAACCCTAACCCTAACAGAAAATCTAAAATTATGCCTAACCCTAACCCTATTAATAAACCTAATCTTAAAATTAACCCTAACCCTAAACATGACATTAAACCTAACCCTACCTCTAACCTTAAATCTAACCCAAAACCTAACACTAACCCTAATAAAAACCCTAACACTTTCACTAAACCTAAACCTAAACCTTACCCTAACCCTAACAGTAACTCTAATCATAACCCTAATCCTAACACTAACCCTTACTCTAACCATAACCCTAAGCCTAATATGTACCCTAAACCTAACCCTAAGCCTAACACTAACTCTAACATTATCCCTAAAACTACCCAAACTGTAACACGAACCCTAAACCTAACACCAAATCTAACCATATCACAAACCCGAATCCTTACCCTAAACCTAAAACTAACCCTAACCCTAACACTAACACTAACCTGAAAAACAACCCTAACCCTAACGCTAATCCTAACCATAAAACTAACCATAACCCTTAACTAAACCTAATACTAACCGTATCCCTAACACTTAAAATAAAAAACACTAACTCTAACCTAAACCTAACACTAACCCGAGCACCAAACCTAACCCTATCACTAACCCTAACTCTAAACCTAACCATAAAACTAGCATTAACCCTAATCTTAACCCTAACATATCCCTAACACTAAGCCTAAACCTAAAACTAAAATGATCTCTATCCATAACCCTAATACTATCATTAACCCTAAACCTAACAATAACACTAAACATAAACATAATCCTAAACCTGTACCTAACACTAACTTAAGCTTAACCCTTACACTGAATCTAACCCTAAACAAAAAGTAAGCCTAATCCTCTTAACCTTAACCCTAAACCTAACCCTAACCGAACCCTAAAACTTACACAAACCCTAATCCTAAACCTAACATTAAATTTAACCCGAACTCTAAAACAAACACTAACCCAAAGCCCAACCCTAACCCTAAAGCTAATCCTAAGTGTAAACCAAAACCTAACCCTAAACATAAAACAAACTCTAAAAAATTCTAAACCTAACCCTAACCCTAACACAAAGCCTAAATCTAACCCTAACCCTAATTGTAACACTAACCCTAAACCTAACCCTAACACTAACCCTAACCCTAACACAAACCCTATCCCTAAGCATAACAGTAATTCTAACCTAACCCAAATCATAACCCTAAAATAATGCTAAACCTAACCCTAACCCTCACTCTAAAACTAACCTAAACCCAAAACTTAACCCTAACCCTAACAATAACCATAACCCTAACACAAAATCTAAACCTAAAACAAACCATAACACTATCTCTAATCATACCCTAACCCTAACCCTATCCTAAACTTAACCGAAATCATAAATGAAACCATAAAGCGAACCCGAACCCTAACACTAACATTAACACAAACCCTAAACCTAACCCTAACCCTAGTCCTAACACTAACCCTAACCTTATCCCTAACACTAAACATAACCCTAACCCTAAACCTAAACCTAACCCTAATCCTAATACAACTTTTATTCTAAACCTAACACTAACCATAAATGTAACCCTAACACTTACAGGAAATCACACAGTAACCCTAACCAGAACCCTAACACATAGCCTAATCCTAAAACTAACCTTAACACTAACACTAACGCTAACCCTAAACATAACACTAACCCTAACACTAATGCTAACCATAACCCTAATCCTAAAGTTAACCGTAACCCTAACCCTAAAAAGAATCGTAACCCTAACGCTAATCCAAATCCTAAAACTATCCTTAACTGTAACCCTAACCCTAAAACTACCCCAACACAAACACCATCCCTAACATTAAAATTAATTTTAACCCCAACCCTAACCCTAACCCTTGCCCTAAAATTACCCCTAAACATACCCCTAATCATAAATATAACCCAAACCCGAACCCTCAACCTAAATCTAATCCTGAATATATCCCTAACCTTAACTCTAACCCTAACCCTAACTCTCACACAAACCCTGAATGCTAAACCTAACACTAATCTTAAACCTAACCCTAACCCTAACACTTACACTAACCCTAAACCTAACCCTAACCCTAACAATAACTTTAACTTTAATCCTAACCAGAAATGTAACACATAGCCTAACACTAAACCTAAAAATAACATTAACCCTAAACCTTACCCTAACACTAACCCTACTTCTAAGGCTAACTTTAAACCTAACCCTAACACGAATCATAATCCTAACCCTAAACATAACCATAACACTAACACTAACCATAACCCAAAACCTAACATTAACTCTAACCCTAACTCTAATTCTAACTGTAACCCTTAACATAAATCTAATCCTAAAACAAACCCTAACCCTAAACCTAACCCTAATCTGAAAACAAACCCTAAATCTAACCCTAAACCTATCCCTAACACTAACCATAACCATAACACTAAACTTATGCCTAACCCTTACAATAACCCTAAACCTAACAAAGTACTAACCCTAAGCATAACAGTAACCCTAACCTTACACTAACCCTAAGCCTAACCTAACGGTAAACCTAACCCTAATCCTAACTCTGAAACTAACCTTAACCTAAAACCTAAACTAAACCCTATCACTAACCCTAACCCTACCAAAAAATCTAAACCTAACACAAACCCTAACCCTAAAACTAACCTTAGCTAATCCTAACCCTATTCCTAACCCTAACCCTAATCCTAATCGAAAATGTAAACCTAACCCTAACCCTAACTCTATTATTAACACAAACCCTAAACCTAACCCTAAAACTAACCCTAAACCTAACCTTAGCCCTAATCCTTAAACTAACCCTAACCCTTACCTAACCCTAACACTAACTCTAAGCATAACCCTAACCCAAACCTAACACTGTTAGCCTAAACTTAAACCTAACAAGAACACTAAGCCTAAACTTAAACTTAAATATAATCCCACTCCTAAACCTAAACCTAAACCTAAACCTAACATGAACTCTAACTCTAACTGTAAACATAAAACTAACCCTAAACCTAAAACTAACCCTCACCCTAAAACTAAACCCCACAATAAACCTAAGCCTTACACTAACCTATAACCTGAATTTAACTCTAGCACTAAACTTAACCCTCACTCTAAACCTAACACTATCCCTAACACTTAACCTAACAATAACCCTAACTCTAACCCTAATATTAACCTGAATTGTAACCCTAAACCTAACACTAACCATAACCCTAACAAAAACCCTAACTCAAACTCTAAAGCTAAACCTAACCTATTCCAATCAAAACCATTACCTCACCCTAAAACTAACCCAAATCCTAACACTCTTACCCTGACACTAACCCTAACCTAACCCTAACACTTACCCTAAACTCAAACCTAACAATATCACTAACCCTAAACCTAACCCTAAACCTAACATTAACCCTAACCCAAACACTAAACCTAACACTAAACCTAAAATGAAGCCTAAACCTAAACCTAACACTAAAAGTAATATTAAACCAAACCCTAACTCTAACCCTAATACTATTTGTAACGCTAACACTAACCCTACCCCTATCTTTAACACCAACCCTAACACTAAACCTAAGCCTAACAAAAACCTTAACACCAACAATAATACTAACCCTAAATCTAAACCTAACCCTAATTCTAAAACTAACCCTAATCCTAACCCTAAGCCTAACTTTAACATTAAACCTAATCCTAACACTAAACATAACACTAACTCTTACCCTAAAATTAACCCTACTTCTAACTGTAACCATAAGACAAACCCTAACCCTAAACCTTACACTAACCCTAACACTAAACCTGAAAATAAATCTAACCATAAACCTAATCCTAACCCCAACACTTACCCTAAAACTAACCCCAAAATTAACACTTACCCTAAACCTAACCCTAAAACTAAAATTAACCTTACCCCTAACCTTACCTTAAATTAACCTTAACTGTAATCCTAACATTAATTCTAACCATAACCCTACACCTAACCCTAACACTTACCTAAACCTTACTTTACATTTAACCCTAACACAAACCCTAACCCTAAACCTAACAAAAACGCTAACCATAACCCTAACCCTCACACTAAACATAATTTGAATCCTAACCACTACACTAACCCTAATCCTAACTTTAACACTAAAACTAAACCTAAATCTAACCCTAAAACTAACACTAACACTAACCCTAACTCTAACCATAAATCTAAACAGAAACCTAACAATAACAGTAACATTAAACCTTACCCTAACACAAACCCTAAACTAACCCTTAACCCAAAACCTAGCCTAATCCTAAACCTAACCCTTACCTAACCCAAACACAAACCCTAAAACTAACCCTAACCTAAACCTAACATTAACCCTAACCACAAACCTAGACCTAACACTAACCCTAACCCTAACTTTAAACAATAACATTACATTAACTCTTACCCTAAAACAAACCCTAACACTAAGCCTGAACCTTATCTTCTCCCTAACTCTAACATTAACACTAACCCTAATACAAATCCTAAAACTAATTCTATCTCTTATCCTGTTTGTAAGCCTAACACTAACCCTAAAATTATCTCTAACACAAATGTTAACCCTAATCCTAACACTAACCCTAACCTTAACCCTAAACCTAAACCTAACTCTAAATCTAAGCTAAACCCTAACCTTAACCCTAACCCTAACCCTTACCTATCATTAACCCTAACCCTAACACTAACCCTAACCCTAACCCTAAATTTAACCCCAACCCTAAACCTGTCTCTAAATTTAACACTAAACATAACCCTAATCCTAACATGAACCCTAACACTAACTTTAAAACTACCCTAACCCTAACTGTAACCCTAACACTAACCCTAAACCTAATAGAAACCTAACCCAAAACCGTAAATTTAAACCTAACCTATCCCTAACCCTAATTCTAACATTAACCCTGACTCTAATGCTAAAATGTATCGTATCCCTAATGATAACACTAGACTTAACTCTAAACCTAACCCTAACTCTTACACTAAAACTAACACTAAACCTAAACCTAATCCTAATACAAACCATAACCCTAAACCTTACACTAACACTAACACTGAACCTAACTCTAACTCTAACCATAACCCTAATGTTAAACCTAACACTTACCCCAACCCTAACGCTAACACTTACCCTAAACCTAACTATAACCATAACCCTCTCTGTAACCCTATCACAAACCCTAACCATAACCCAAACCACAACACTAACCCAAACACTAACACTAACCCTAAAACTATACCTAACCATAACCCTAACCCTATTCATAACCTTAATGATAATCCTAACCCTAACCCTAACAATGACATTAAACATTACCCTAACCCAAAACATAACCCTTAATTTAAAACTAACCCTAAACATAACCCTAAACATAACACTTACCTTAAAACTAACCCTAAACCTAACCCTAAATAGAATGCAAACCGTAACCCTAACCAATTCACTAACACTAAACTTAATCCTAATTCTGACCATATACCTAACCCTAACCCTAAAACAAACAATAACAGTAACCCTAAAACTAACCCTAAATGTAAACCTAAACCAAACTCTTACACTAAACCTAACCGTAAAACTAACCCTAACACTAACAAGAATCATGAGCCTAAACCTCACAAAAAACCTAACCCTAATCCTAACCTTAACTCTAAACTGAACCCTAAACCTGAACCTAAAACTAAACCTATCCCTAACCCTAAACCCAACCCTAAACCTAACCCTATCCCAAACCCAAACCCTAACTTTAATGGTAATCCTAACCTTAACCCTAAACTTAACCCTAACCCTAACCCTAAATATAACACAAATCCTAAACATAAACATAAATGTAACACTAACCCTAACCCTAACCCTAATCTTACACTAACCGGAACCCTAACCCTAACACTAACACTAAACATAACACAAATCCTAAACATAAACATAAACCTAACACTAACCAGAACCCTAACCCTAATCTTACACTAACGGGAACCCTAACCCTAAGACTAACCCTAACCCTTAACATAACACCTAACTGAACCATAACCCTAACACGATTCATAACACTAACTTTAACACTAACCCAAACACTAACACTAACTGTAATCCTAACCCTAAAATTAACCATAAGCCTAACCCTAACACTAATTCTAACCCTAACCCTAACCCTAAAACTTACCCTAACCCTAACCTTATCTTTAACCCAAACATTAACCCTAACCCTCAACCTCACACTAACCCTAATTCTAACTCTAACCGTTACACTAACCTAACCCTAACTTTAACACTAACACTAAACCTAACATGAAGCCTAACCCTAAACCTAACCCTAACCATAACTACAAATCTAATTTAAACCCTAACCTTAACCCTAACCCAAACCCTAACCTTTACCTAAATCTAAAACTGACCATAAATGGAACCCTACACTAACCCTAAATCTATTTTTAATTTTAACACTATCCTGAAACCTAACCCTAAACCTAACCTTAAACCTAACACTAACCCTCACTCTAGCCCTAACACTAACCCTAGCCCTCACCATAACACTAACCAGAACATTAACCCTAACTCCATCACTAAATCCTAACCCTAAAACTAACCCTAAATCTAACCCTAAACCAAACCCTATCCATTAACTTGACCAAAACCTAACCCGAAACCTAATCCACAACCGAATCCTAACCGTAACTGTAACCCTAACCAGAAACCTAACCCCAACACAAACCATAACCTTAATACTAACACTAACACTAACACTAAATCTAACACAAACACCAACCCTAAACCTAAAGCTAATCGTAACTGTAACCCTAGCGTTAACCCTAACCATAACACTTAAAATAACACAAAATCTAACCATAACCCTAATCCTAATACTAACCATAACACTAACTCTAAACAGAATCCAAACCCTAATAATAACACTAACTTTCCTAAACCTAACCCTAAACTTAATCCTAAACCTAACACTAACCCTAACCCTAACACTACCACTAACTCTAAACATTACCCTAACACATACTCTAACCCTAATCCTTACCATAACCATAACCTTTATCCTAACCGTAATCCTAACCCTAACAAGAATCCTAACACTAACCCTAACACTAACCCTTACACTAAACCTAATCTAACCCTAAAACTAACCCTAACACTAACCCAAACACAAACCTTAACGAAAACTGTAACCCTAAACTTAACCTAACACTACACTAACCCTAATTCTAACACTAATCCTAACCCTAAATCTAAGACAAAACATTACCCTAAACCTAGCACTAACCTTCACCCGAACCCTAACCCTAACACTAACCAAAAACCAAATCGTAAACCTAGCCCTATCACTAAACCTAACTTTAACACTAAACCTAAACCTAATTGTAAACCAAACCCTAACCGTAAACCTAAACTACTTCTAACTGTATCCATCATTCTAACCCTAACCCTAAACCTTAAACAAACCTTAACACTAACCCTAAATATAAAAAATAGCCCTAAAACAAACACTAACACTAAGCCAAACCCAACCCTATCCTAACGCTAATCCTAATTTTAACACTAATCTTAACCATAAACCTCACCCTAATCCTAACAACTTTAAGTCTAACCCTAACCCAAACACTAACACTAATTCTAACCCAAACCCTAACACTAAAACTAACCCTAAAACAAACCCTAACCCAATGCATAACAGTAACCCTAAGGTAACCCTAACAGTAACCCTAACCTAATGCTAACCCTAAACCTAACCCTAACTTTAAAACTAATATCAAACCAAAACCCATCCCTAACCCTAACACTAAACCTAATCCTAACACAAAATCTAACCCTAACAGAAACCCTAACCCTAACCCTAACCCAAACCTAGACCCAAACTTATTCCTAAACCAAACCTGAATACTAATCATAACCATAAACCTAATTCTAACCCTAAGCTAACCCAAACCCTATCCCTAAACGTAATCCAAATCCTAACTATAACCATAAATGTAAACTTAATGCTAAACCTAACATTAACACACTCTAAACTGAACCTGAACACTATCCCTAAGCATAACCCTAATCCTAATTCATACACTAAACCTAACCCTAACACTAAACCTAAAAATAATTCTAACCATAACCCTAAACCTAACACTAAACTTAACCATAATCCTAACACTATTCCTAACCCTAACCCTAACACGCATCCTATCCATAACCCTAAAACTAACGCGAACCCTAAACCAAAACCTAACCCTAACAATAATACTAAGCCTAACACTAACCCTCACACTAATCCTAATTCTAACCCTAACCCTTAAACTAACCCTAAACTTAACTTTATCCCTAACACTAAACCTAACCCTAAGAGTATTCCTGAAATTAAACTTGACAGTAAACCTAACAATAATCCTAACTCTAACCCCAAACCTAACCTGAACTGTAACCTTAACTTTAACTTTAAACTTAACCCTAACACAAACCCTAAAACAAACATTAACACTAAAACAAACTTAAAACTAAACCTAACACTTACTGAACCCTAAAACTTAACATAGCCCCAACACTAAACTATCACTAACCCTAACCCTAACCCTACTCCTAATATTCAAACTAACCCTAACCCTAACACTAACACTAAACACAACACTAAGCCTAATAATAACCCTAACCCAAACCCTAACATTAACACTAATATTAATTCTACTCATAACACTAACTCTAACCCTAATCATACTCGTAACCTTAACACTAAACCTAAACATACCCCAACATAAATCCTAAAACTAACCCTAACACTAACCGTAACTCTAACACTAACCCTAAACCTAACACTAATTCTAACCCTGACCCTAACAATAAACCTAACACTAACACTAAGCCTAACCTAACCCTAACACTAACCTAAATCCTAACCATAACTGTAAACCTAACCCTAACCCTAACACTAACACAAACCCTAAACATACCCTAACACTAAACCTAACACAAACCCTAACCCTAACCCTAACTCTAACCTAACCCTAAACTTAATCTTAACACTAACCCTAACACTAATTCTAAACCTAACCCTAACACTAACCCTGAAATTAACACTAACTCTAACCCTAAACCTAACCATAACCGTAACCCTAACCCACTAACACAAAACCTAACCCAAACTGTAACCCTAAACCTACCCTAATTCTTAGGCTATCCCTATTTCTAACACTAAACCTAACCTTAAACTTAACACAAACCCTAACCCTAACACTGACACTAAACTTCAATTTAACCATAACCCTAACAGTAATCCTAAACCTAACCCTTAACCTCGACCTAACACTAACCTTAAATCTAACCATAAACCTAAACCTAACTCTATCCCTAACCCGAATCCTAAACCTAAACTAATCCAAGGAGTAACCGTAACCCTAACCCTAACCGTAACCCTAACCCTTACACAAATGTTAACCCTAACCCTAACATTAACCCTAACACTAACACTAACCATAACACTAAACCAAACCCCAACCTTAACCCTAACATTAATTCTAATAATAACTCTAAACATAACCCTAATCCTATCCCTAACACTAGAACAAAGCCTAAACACAGAGCTAACCCTAATCCTAACAAACTGTAACACTAACCCTAACCCCAAACCTAACACTAACAAAAACTCTAACCATAACAGTAACACTAACACTAACAAAAACCCAACCCTAACCATAACAGTAACCCTAATCTAATCCTAAACGTAACCATAACCTAATGCTAACCCAGCCCTAACCCTAACCCTAATGCTAAAACTAACCTTAAATCAAAACATAACCCTAACAGTAATACTAACCCTAATCCTAACACAAAATCTAAAACTAACACAAACCCTAACCCTATCTCAATCCTAACCCTAACCTGAATCCTAAATGAAATAATAACTGTAACCATAAACTTAACCCTCACATTAACACAGACCTTCACCCTTAGCCTAATAATAACCTTAAACCTAACCCTAACTTTAACCTAAAACTAACACTAACATAAACCTAACAGTAATTCTAACTGTAATCCTAACCCTACAACGTACCCTAACCCTATAATTAACCCTAACACTAACCCTAAACCTAACACTAACCTTAACAATAAGCCTGACCCTAACACTTACACTGAAATGAAACTTAACCCTAACTCTAAACCTAAAACTAATCCTAACCCTAACCTTCACACTATCCCTAAGTCTAACCCTAACTCTCACACAAACCCTAAACCTAACTTTAACTCTAACAGTAAATCTAACTCTAGCCCAAACCCTAACCCTAACCCTAAACCAAACTTGAAACATAACCCTAACATTGACACTAATCCTAAACCTAACAAAAACCCTAACACAAACCTAAACCCTAAACCTAACCTAACCCTAATCCTAACCCTTACCTAACGCTAACACTAACCCTAAACCTAATACTGACACAAACCATGACACTAACACTAAACTAACCCTAACAAAAATAACCCCAAACCTAAACCTATCACTAAAACTAAAACTAACCCTAACCCTAAACCGAATATTAACCCTAAACCTAAACCTAACCCTACAACTAAGTTTAACACTATGCCTAAACTTAAACCTAACGATAATCCTAAAGCTAAACCTGAAATTAAACATCATCCCAACACTAACACTATCCCTAACCCTAACCCTAACACTAACCCTAAACCTAACACTAACCCTAACCATAAAACTAATACTAAGCCTAACACTAACCCTCACACTAATCCTAATTCTAACCCTAACCCTTAAACTGTAACTGTAACCATAACTGTAACCATAAACTTAACCCTCACATTAACACAGACCTTCACCCTTAGCCTAACAATAACCTTAAACCTAACCCTAACCTAACACTAACCATAACACTAAACCAAACCCCAACCTTAACCCTAACATTAATTATAATAATAACTATAAACATAACCCTAATCCTATCCCTAACACTAGAACAAAGCCTAAACACAGAGCTAACCCTAATCCTAACAAACTGTAACACTAACCCTAACCCCAAACCTAACACTAACAAAAACTCTAACCATAACAGTAACACTAACACTAACAAAAACCCAACCCTAACCATAACAGTAACCCTAATCTAATCCTAAACGTAACCATAACTAAACCAAACCCCAACCTTAACCCTAACATTAATTCTAATAATAACTCTAAACATAACCCTAATCCTATCCCTAACACTAGAACAAAGCCTAAACACAGAGCTAACCCTAATCCTAACAAACTGTAACACTAAACCTAACCCCAAACCTAACACTAACAAACCTAACCCTAACCCTAACCCTTACCCTAAACCCTAATCCTAACCCTTACCCTAAACCTAACACTAACCCTAACCCTGAACCTAACAGTAAATTGAACCGTAACACAAACCCTAACAGTAACCCTGACCATAAACTAACCATAAACCTAAACCTTACACGAATCCTAACCAAAACCATAACCCAAACCCTAAACCTACCCCTGACATAAACCCTAATGCAAATCCTAACACTAACCTAAAACTTAACCCTCACCCTACCCATTATACTGACTTTAAATCTAACGCTAATTCTAAACATAACCCTAATGCTAAAAGAAAACAAAACTCTCACCCTAACAATGACCCTAACCTTATCCCTAACACTATCTCTAACCATAAACTTAACCCTAACACTTAGCGTAACCCTAACCCTAACTCTAACACTTACCCTAAAACTAACCCTAAACCTAACACTAACCCTAATCCTAACCCTAACTCTAACCATAAAACTAACCCTAACCCTAACCCTAACTCTAACCCTAATGGAAACCCTAACATTAAACCTAAACCTAACACTAACCCAAACCCCAAAACTTACCCTAAACCTATTCCTAACCATAAGCCTAAACTTAACCCTAACAATAAACCTAATCCTAACACAAACCCTAAAACTTACCCTAATAAATAAATAAAAAATAAAACACTAACCCTAATATTAACACTAACCCTAACACTAACCCTAAATATAACCTTAATCATAACCATAACAATTACACAAACCCTAACCCTAAAGAAATCCTAAAACTAACACAACCCTAACCCTATCATAAACCCTAACCCTAACCCTGAATTAACACTAACACAAATTCTAACTTCAACCCTAAATCTAACACTAACCCTAACACAAACTATAACCCTAAAGCTAACACTAACCCTAAACATAACCCTATTGTTAATCCTTACACTAAACCTAACCCTAACACTAACACTAACTCTAACTGTAATCCTAAACCTAACCCTAACCCTAACACTAACACTAACCTAACCTTAATTCTAACACTAATCTTCAACCTAACACTAAACTTATCCTTAACCCTAACACGTGTCTTAATGCTAATTTTAATCCTAAATCTAACACAAAACCTAATCCTAACTCTAATCCTAACCCTAACCCTAAAGCAAACACTAAAACTAATACTAACCCAAACACTAACCGTGAACCTAACCCTAACACTAACACTAACCCTAAACATAACCCTAACCATAACCCTAACTCTAACAAAAACCCTAGCCCAAACCGTAACCCTAAACCTAACCTAACTCTAACACTAAACCTAATCCTAACATGAACCCTATCCCTAACCCTAAAACTAAACATAACCATAACCCTAACCCTAACACTAACCCTAAATATTAGCCTAAACCTAGCCCTAAACCTAAACCTATACTTATCCCTATCACTAAACCTAACCATAAACCCAAACCTAATCCAAACCCTAACCATGATACATACATTAACCCCAAACCAAACACTAACCTTAAATCTAACCCTAACCTTAACTCTTACACTAAACCTAAACCTAACACTAACCCTAACACAAAGTATAACCATAACCCTAAATAGAAAAATAACACATAGCGTAATCCTAAAACTAACCTTAACACTAACACTAAATCTAACCCTAACACTAACCTTAAATTTAACCTGAACAAAATCATAACCCTATCTTTATTTCTCACCCTAAAACTAACCTTAACAATAACCCTAACCCTAACACTAATCCTAACACTAATCCTAACCCTAACAGTAAACCGAAACCAAACCATAAACCTAATTCTAACTCTAACCAAAATCCTAACACAAAATCTAACCCTAAAAAAAAAACATAAACCTAACCCTAAACCTAATCTAACCTTAATCCTATCCCTAACCTTAACCCAAATTCTAACCGTACCATAATCCTAAAAGTAAGCCTAACCGAACATTAAAACAAACCCTATTCCTAACCCTAAGAATAAACCTAATCCTAACCCCAAACCTAATCCTTACACTTACATTAACAATAACCCTAACCCTAATAATAATTCTAACTGCGAACCTAAACCTAACACTTACCATAACCCTAAACGGATCCCTAACCCTAACACTAACTCTAACCCTAACACATCAGAAACCCTAACCCTAAGCTTAAACCTAAACTTATCCTTAACCCTAACCCTAACCTAACATGAACCATAACCCTAACCCTAACCCTAATCCTAACACTAACCCTAACCATAATCCTAACCCTCACACAAAACCTAATTTGAACCCAAACACTTTCACTAACCCTAAACCTACTTTTAACCGTAAATGTCACTCTAACCCTTAACCTAACCCTAACACAAACTTGCCACTAAACCTAACACTAAACCTAAATCTTACCTCAACCCGAACAAAAACTGTAATCCTAACAGTAACACTAAACATAACCCTAACACAAACCCTAACCCTGACCTTAACCCTAACCCTAACAATAACCCTAACCATACCCTTACCCTAACACTTACACAAACACTAACCCTAACCTAACATTAACCCTAACCCTAACACTAACCCAAACCACAACATGAACACTAAAGTGAATCCTAACCATATAAGTATCCTTAAACCTAAACCTAACCCTAACCCTAAAAAACCCTAACCCTAACCATAACCATAATCCTAACACAAACTCTAACTCTAACCCTTACTCTAACACTAAACCTAACTCTAATCCTAATGCTAACACTAACACTAAAAGTAACCCTAAACCTAAACCTAACTCTAACCGTAACACAAAACCTAACACTAAACATAACACTAATCCTAAACCTAATCCTAACACTAAACCAAACCAGCACCCTAACCCTAACCCTAACCTTAATTCTAAAACTAAACCTAACCCATATGCAAACTCTAAACCTAACACTAAAACTAACACTAACCCTAAACCTAACACTAATTCTAACTCTGACCCTAACTCTAACCCTAACACTAACCCTAAACCTAACCCTAACCATAACCATAACCATAACTCTAACTAATGCTAATTCTAACACAAACCCAAAACCTAACCTAACCCTAACCCGGTCAAAAACCCTAACCCTATCCCTAAACTAACCCTACCTCTTACCCTAACAATAAAACTCAACCTCAACCTTACCTTAACACTTAAACCCAATCCCTAACCTGAATACTAATTGAAACCAAAACCCAAATTCTAAGATTAGCCCTAACACTAACCCTAAGCCTAACAATAATCCTAACACTATCCATAACCCTAACCCTAAAATAAAACATAACCCTAACCCTAAATTTAACCTTGAAACTAACCCTAACCCTATCCCGTAAACTAACCCTAACCTTAACCCTAACCATAATTATTACAATAATTCTAAAGCACTGCTAACCAGAACCCTAACACATAGCCTAACCCTGACCTTAACACAAACCCTTATCCTAAACCTAATCGTAACACAAATCATAATTCTAATCTTAACGAACCCTAACCCTAACCCTAACCTTAAATCTAACCCTAAAACTAACACTAACACAAACCTTAACACGAATGCTATCCCTAACTGTAACACTAACACTAACATTAAACCTAACACTAAACCTAGCCCTAACACTAAACATAACCTTTTCCCTAACACTAAATCAAACTCTAACCCTTAACATAAACCGAACTCAAACCCTAACACAAACCCAAAACTTAAATCTAATATTAACCTAAACTGAACCATAAATGTAACCCTTACACTAAACCCTAACCCTGACACTAACACTAACCTAACCCTAAAACTAACACTAAACTTAACCCTAACCTTAATCTTAAACCTAAACCTAACATGAATCCTAAAACTAAATATAACACTAATGCTAACCCTAACCCTAAACCTAACCTTAAACTTAACCCTAATACTAACCCTAAACCTAACCCTAAACTTAACCCTAACACTAACCCTAAACCTAACACGAACCCTAACCTAACCCTAACCCTAAAACTAACAAAAACACTAAACCTAACCCTAACCCTCACACTAACCTTAATTATAATATTAAACCTTATAGTAAACCTAAACCCAACTTTAAGAATAACATCAACCTAACCCTACCCCTGCCCCTAACACTAAAACTAACCATGACACTAAACCTGACACTAACCCTAACTCTAACTGTAACCCTAACTCTAACTCTAACCCTAACCTGAACGGTAACGCTAAACCTATCACTAAACGTAAACTTAACGCAAAACCTAACACAAACTTTAACCCTAAAACTAAACTAACCTTAACCCTAACACTTACCTAACCCTAATACTGATGCTAAAACTAACACTAATGCTAACCTAAACCTAATACAAACCCTAACCTTAACCCTAACATTATTACTAAACATAAATCTAAAATTAACCCTAACACTATTAATTACCCTAACACTAACACAAACCTTAAAACTTACATTAACACTAACTCTTACCTTAACCCTAACCCTAACCCTAATGCTACCCTAAACCTAACCCTAACCCTAACCCTTACACTAACCCTAAACCTAAAACTAATTCTAACCCTAACCATAACCCTAACCCTACAAGTAAAACAATCCCTAACCCTAAATCTAACACTAAACCTAAACCTAAACTTAACCCTTACACTAACACTAACACTAATCCTAACACAAAATGTAACCATAAACTTAACCCTAACCCTAACCCTATACCTAACACTAACCCTAACCCAAACCCTAAAACTAACTCAAACCCCAAACATATATTTAACCCTAACGCTAACACTAACAGTAACACAAATTCTATCCCTCACCCCAAAACTAACCCTAAACCTAATCCAAAACCTATACATAAACCTTACACTAACACTATCACTAAGCCTAATCCTAAAAATAACTTTAAAACTAACGTTAAAATATACTAACACTATCCCTAATCCTTACACGAAATCTAACCCTAACACAAACACTAACCTTAACACTAACCGTAACCTAACCATAACCCTATACCTAAACCTAACCCGAATCATAACCATAACCATAAACCTAACCCTAACCCTACCAAATATATACACTAAACCTAACCTTAACACTAACACTAACACTGAACCTAACCCTACCCCTAACCCTAACCCTAAGCCTAACACTAACTCTAACCTTAACCCTAACTCTAACTTTAAAATTTACCCATACCATAAATTAACCCTAAACCTAATCCTAACCCTAAAACTAGCACTAATCCTAACCCTAACCCTGACACTAACCCTAAATCTATATTTATCTCTAACACTATCCGTAACCCTAAACCTAACTCTAATCCTAAACATAACACTAACACTTACCCTAAACCTAACTGTAACAAGAACAATCACCCTTACCCTAATACTAACCCTAATCCTAATTCTAAGTTTAAAATTAACCCTAAACCTAAACCTCAATCGAACCCAAACACAAATCCTAACCATAACTCTGACCCTAAACTTACCCTAACCCTAATTCTAACCCAAATCCTAACCATCACCCTAACCCTAACCTTAACAAAATCCATAACCATAACCCTAACACTAACCCTAAACCTGACCCTAAATTTAACCCTAACAGTAACCCAACCCTAAAACTAATTGTAATCCTAACCCTAACCCTAAAACAAACCCTAACCCTTACCCTAGCACGAACCCAAAACATAACCATAAACCTTAGAGGAATCCTAACCCTAACCCTAACCCTAAAATTAACACTAACACTAACTCTAACTGTAACCTTAACCCTAACCCTAACACTTACCCAAAACCTAACCCTAACTCTCACACTTACCCTTAACCTAAAACTAACTCTAACACTATCTTTAACCCTAACCCTAACGCTAATCCTAAAATTATCACTAAACCCAACCCTAACCATAAATATAATCCTAACACAAAACCTAATTCTAAAGCTAACACTTACCCTAATGCTAACCCAAAAACTAAAACAAACCCTAACCCTAACTCTAACCCTAAACCTAAGCCTAACCTTAATTCTCACCCTAACACTTACACTTACACAAAACCTAACCCTAATCCTAAAACCACCCTAAACCTCAACCTAAACATAAACCAGAACCTTACACTAACACTAACCCTAACGCTAACCCTAAACCTAACACTTACTTTAAAACTATCCTTAAACCGAAACCTAACTCAAACACTAGATCTAATCCAAACACAAAATTTAACCCTAACACAAACCGTAACCCTAACACAAACCCTAAACTAACACTAACCCTATTCCTAAACCAAAACAGAATCCTAATAGTAACCATAACCATAACCTTACACTATTGCTAACCCTAACTAACTTTAACCATAACCCTAACCCTAACACTAAAACTTACCCTAAATTTAAACTTAAAACTAACCCAAACACTAACCCTAATCCTAAACCTAACACTAACCATAACACTAAGCCTAACCTTAAACCTAAAATGAAGCCTGCCCCTGAACCTAACCCTAACCCTAACCCTCAACTAAACCTAATTCTAACCCTAACACTTACACTATCCCTAAACCTAACTTTAACACTAACACTAAACCTAACCCTAACCGTAACACTAACTCTATTACAAAATTTGACACTACATATAACACCAAACCTAACTCTAACCCTAACCCTAACCTGAACCATAAACCTAACACTAACATTAAACCTAAACATAAAACAAACAATAAAACAAACATTAACCGTAAACCTAATCTAACCATAACCCTAACCATTAACTAAACTTAATACTAACCCTAAAACTAACAATAACCTTAACACTAACTATACCCTGACACTAACACTAACCTTCAGCTAAAACGTAACCATATAACTAAACCTAAACTAACCCTAACGCTAAACCTTACATTACCACTAACCCTATTCATAAAACTAACATTAAACCTAACCCTAACCCTAACTCTAATTTTTATCCAATTTGTAACCCTCAGACTAACCCTAAACCTATCTTTAACCCTAACACTATCCCTAACCCTAACTTTAACCCCAACCCTAAGTCTAACACTAACCCTAATCAGAACCCTAACCCTAACCCTAACACTAACCCTAACCCAAACACTAACTCTAAAACTAATTCTAACCCTAACCCTTACACTAACACTCACCGTAAGCTTAACACTAATCCTAATACTTTCACTAAATCTAACACTAAACCTAAAACTAACCCTAA
Source organism: Marmota monax (assembly GCF_021218885.2). Taxonomy (NCBI): domain Eukaryota; kingdom Metazoa; phylum Chordata; class Mammalia; order Rodentia; family Sciuridae; genus Marmota; species Marmota monax. The sequence continues at coordinate 25,171 of NW_026694560.1, forward strand.
ACCTAATGCTAACACTAACCCTAAAACTATCCCTAACACTACCACTTACAATAACCCTTACCGTAACACGAACCCTAACCCTAAATGTAACATTAACCCTAACCCTAACCATAACACTAACATTAACTCAAATACAAACCTTATCACTAACCCTAACACTAAACCTAACCCTAACCCTGAGCATAACAGTAACTCTAACCCTAGCCCTAACCCTAACACAATCTCTAAACTTAACCTAATACTAACCTTATCACAAACCTTAACCCTAACCCTAACCTAACCCTAACACAAACCCTAACCCTACAACTAAAACTAATACTAAACCTATCACAAACATTATCCCTAAACCTAACACTAACCCTAACCCTTAGACTAATCCTAATCCTACCCTAACATTAACACCAACTGTAATCCTAATCAAAACCTTAACACATAACCTAACCCTAAAACTAACACTAACACAAACCCTAAGCCTAACCCTAGCACTAAACCTAAATCTAACACTAAACTTAACCCTAACACTAACAAGAATTGAAATGCTAATTCTAACCCTAAACCTAATATTAACCCTAAATATATTCCTAATCCTAACCATAACATTAACCCTAAAACTAACACTAAACATAACCCTAAATCTAATACTAAACCTAACCCTAAACCTAACAATAACCTTAAACCCAACCCTAAACCTGTCACTAACCCTAAACCTAACATTAACCCAAACATAACCATAACACCAATCCTAAACCTAACTGAAACCCTAACCTTACCCCTAACCCCTAACCCAACCCTAACCCTAATCCTAACCCTCACCCTAAACCGAACCCTAAGAGTAACCCTAAATCTAAACCATACCATAACTCTAACCTTAACATAATGTTAACCAATATCCTGACCCTAACCTAAAACAAACACTATAGCTAACCCTAACTTTAACTCTTACCCTAACACTAACCCAAAACCTAAACATAACCCTAACTCTAACTCTAATCCTGACAGTAACCATAGCCATAACCCTAACCCTAATCCTAACACAAACCCTAACACTAACCTAACCCTGACCCTAACCCGAACCCTAACTCTAAACTTTAGCCTAAATCTAACACTGACACAAACCGTAATGCTTACTCTAAACCTAACCTAACTTTTACTCTAACTGTAAACCTAACGAATCCTAACCATAACCATAACCATGACCCTATCCTTAACCATATAGTTAACACACACCATAACTCAAATGCCAACACTAACCCTAAACCTAACACTAAGCTTAACCTAACCCTAAAACTAACCCTAACCCCAACCCTAAACCTATCACTAACCCGAAACCTAACTTTAACCCTAACTCTAACACTAAACCAAAATCTAAGCCTAACCCTAACCCTAACAGTAACCCTAACCCAAACCTCAACCCTAACCCTAACCCTAATCCTAACCATAACCCTAAACTTAACCCTAACACTAATCCTAACCCTAACACAAACCCTACAACTAAACCTAACACTAAACCTAATTCTAAACCTAAACCTAACCTGAACTGTAACCCTATTCCGCATATTAACACTAAACCTAACACAAATCCTAATCCAAACTCTAACCCTAAATCTAAACTAACCCTAAACAAACCCTTACATAACCCTAAAACTAACCCTAACCCTAACACTAACACTAACCATAACATTGTCCCTTACCTAATTGTAACTCTAATGCTAACCCCATTTCTAACCCTATAACTAATCCTATTCCTAACCTAAACAAAATCTAACATTATAACTAACCCTAAACCTAACGCTAACACTAAAAATATCACTAAACCTACCCATAACACTAACCTTCACACTAACCTTAACCCTAACCCTAACCATAACACTTACTCTAACCAGAACCCTAACACATAGCCTAATGCTATCCCTAACCCTAGAAAAAACACTAAACCTAAAGCTAACCATAAAACTAACCCTAACAATAATGCTAACCTTAACTCTATCCCTAACAAGAATTGTAACCTTACACCTAATCTGAAGGCTAAGAGTACCCTTCACTGTAACCCTAAGCCTAACTCTAACCCTGACAGTAACACTAACCCTAACACTAACCCTAAACCTAACGCTAACACTAACATTAAATTTAACACTTAACACTAACATTAATACTTAACATTAATACTTAACAAGAATTGTAACCTTATACCTAATCTGAAAGCTAAGAGTAACCTTCACTGTAACCCTAACCCTAACACTATCCCTAAACCTAACACTAACACTAACATTAAATTTAACCTTAACACTGACACTAATACTAACCCTAACCCTAACCCTGACCCAAATCCTAAAACGAACCTTATATGTAACCCTATCACTTATCTTAACCCTAAACCTAGCCCTAACACTAACCCTAAATATATTCCTAAACCTAGCCCTAACCCTTACCCTGACCTTCAACCTAAAACTAAACCTAATGCTAAACATAAAAGTAAACCTAATCCTAACCATAACACAAACCCTAACGCTAACCCTAACACTAACTCTTACACAAACACTAACCTCAACCCTAACATTAAACCTAACCTTAATGCTAACATTAACAGTAACAAAAACCAAACCCTAACCCTAATGATAATTTTACTCATAACCTTTACACTAACCCTTAACCTAAACATAACCCTAAAACAAATCCTAACCTTAAACTTAACCCTAATACTAACACAAACCCTATCTCTAACCCTAACCCTAAACCTAACACTAACTCTAACCCTAATCCTAAACATTACCCTAACCCTAACACTAACACTAACCCTAACACTAACCCTAAACCTAACCATAAGAGTAACCCTAACCAAACCCTAACACTAACCCTAAACCTAACCATAACAGTAACCCTAACCAAACCCTAACACTAACCCAAACATAATGCTAACCCTAAAACTAACCCTAACTCTAAACCTGAACTTAATCCAAAATTTATCCATAACCCTTACACTAAACCTACCCCTAACAAAAAAATCTAAACCTAACACAAACCCTAACCATAATTCTAACCGTAACATAACCCTTATCCTCTCCCTGAACTTAACCCGAATTTTAATCAAAAATATAAACCTAATCATAACCCTAACACTAACATTAAAACAAATGTTAACCCTATCCCTAACATTAACATGAACTCTAACCATAAACCTAACCCTAAAAATACCACTTACTCTAAAACTAAACTTAACCCAAACCTAACCCTAACCCTAACGATAACTATAACCTTAACCCTAAACCTAACCCTACCCCAAACCCTAAACATACCCCTAACACTAAACCTAAACTTAACACTAAACCTAACCCTTATACTGACCCTATGCCTAACACTAATTCTAACCCTAACCTAAAACTAACTCTTAAACAAACCGTAATCTAACCCTACACTAACCATAAACCTCATTCTAACCCTAACGCATACACTAAACCCAACCCTAAACCTAAACCTAACACAAATTCTAACCCCAACCTTAACCCTAACCTTAGCACTTACCCTAATCCTAACCCTAACCCTAACACTTATTCTAAACCTAACCCTATCACTAACACTAACCCCAAGCCTAACTCTAACACTAACTCTAATTCTAAATCTAACCCTAACGGTATCCCTAACACAAACCCAACAACAACCCAAACACTAAAACTCCAACTCTAATACTAACCCAAACCCCAACATTAATCCTAACGTTAATCCTAACCTTAAGCCTAACCCTAACACTAAACCTAACACAAACTCTAACACTAATCCTAACCAGAAACTAACCCTAAGCCTTATCCTAAACATAAAGCTCACACTATCTCTAACACTAACCCTAAGCATAACCCTAATAGAACCCTCAACCTAACAAAAAACCTAACCCGAAACCTAAAACTACCAGTAAACCTAACTCTAATAATAACACTAAACCTTAAAATGACCCTTATTGTAACTCTAACCCTAATTCTAGCCATAACAATAACCGAACCCTAACCCTAACCCCAACCCTAACATAAAACCTTACCCTAACCTAATACTAACTCTAACACAAACCCTAATCATAACCATAACCTGACCCTAACACAAAATCTAAACCTAACCCTAACCCTAACCCTAAATCTAACCATAACCATAACAATAACATGAACCCAACCATGAAGCTAACCTAACCCAAAACCAAACCATAAGCGTAACCCTTACACTAAACCTATCCCTAACCCTAACCCTAACACTAACTCTAACCTTGACCCTAACCACAACCTTAACACATAGCCTAACCCTAACACTAACACTAAACTTAACCCTAACACTAACTTTAACACTAACCACAACACTAAATCTAACTCTAGCAAAATCCCAACAGAAACTCTGACCCTAACTGAACCCTAATCAAATCCTAACCATAAATGTAAACCTAAACCTAACCCTAAAACAAACCCTAACCCTAACACTAACAGTAACCCTACTCCTAAACTTAACCCTAAACCTTACACTAACCATAACCTAACACTAATTCTCACCCAAAACCTAAACCTAAAACAAACCCTTACCGTAACACTAACCCTAAAACTAAACCTAAACCTAACCTTACACTAACCCTAACTAAACCTATTACTAACTCAAACCATAACCTCAACCCTAAAACTAACACTTATCATAACCATAACCCAAACTCTAAAACTTACCCTAAACCTAACCCTAACCCTACACAAACCCTAACTCTTACCATAACAGTAACCCTAATCTAAATCTAACACTGACAGTAACTAAAGCAAACCCCTACCCTAATACTAACACTGAATCTAAAACTAAACTTTAACCAAAACATAACCCTAACACTAACACTAACACTAACACTAACACTAACCTAATCATAACACAAAATCTAAACATAACAGAAACCTTAACGTAAAACTAATCCTAACCTAACACTAACCTATACCTAAAACTAACCTGAATCCTAACCATAACAATAAACCTAACCCTAACCCTAACCTAAATATTAACACAAACACTAACCCTAATACTATCCCTAAATCTAAACCTAACCCTAAAACTTACACTAATCCTAAACCCAAAACTAATCCTATCACTAACCCTAAGCCTGATCCTAACCCTAAACGTAACATTTACCCTAACCCTAACACTAAACCTAACACTAAGCCTAATCCCAAACCTAATCCTAACTCTAACCCAAACAGTAACACTTACCCTAATCCTAACTGTAATCCTAAATCTAACCCTTATTGTATTCCTAACCCTAACATTATCCCTAAATCTATATTTAACCCTAACACTATCCCTAAACATAAACCAAAACCTAACCCTAACAATGAACCTAACCCTAACCCTCAGTTTAACACTTACCCTAACCCTAACCCTAACACTAACACTAACATTAAACTTAACAATAACCCTAACCCTAAATGAAATGCTAACACAAACCTAATCATAACCCTCACCCTAACCTAAACCTAACCCTCACCCTAACCTGAATCCTAAAAATAGTTTTAACCCTAACACTAAGCCTAACCCTAACACAAACCCTAACCCTAATTCTAACACAAACCCTAAACCTAAACCTAAACCTAACCCTTGCACTAACCCTAACCCTATCACTAATCCTAAGCCTAAATCTAATTCTAACCCTAAAACAATCTCTAAGCCTAACCATAACACTAAATCTTAACCTAATCCTAAACCTAAAACTAATCTTAACCCTAAACCTTACGCTAACATTAACCCTAACCCTAACACTAACATTAACATCCAAATCCAAAGTCTAAACCTAACGGTAATTTTAACCATAACCCTAACACTAACCCTTAACCTAAACATAATCTTAAACAAAACCTAACCCTTAATCTAACCCTAATATTAATAATCAAACCCCATCCCCATCCCTAACCCTAAACCTAACCCTAACACTAACTCTAACCCTAATCCTAAATATAATCCTAACCCTAACCCTAAAACTAAAACTAACACTAACCCTAAACCTAACCATAACATTAACCCTAACCAAACCCTAAACCTAACCCTAACCTAACGCAAAACCTAACACTAACTCTAACTCTAAACCTAACCTTAAGCCAAAATCTCTCCCCAACCCTAACAATAACCCTAAAACTAACAAAAAATCTAAACCTAACCCAAACCCAAACTTTAACACTAAACCTAACGTAACCCTAGCCCTATCCCTGATCTTATTCTGAATTTTAACCAAAAATATAAACCTAAACCTAAACCTAACACTAACATTAAAACAAAACCTATCTCTAACAGTAATCCTAACCCTAACCCTAACCTTAACTCTAAAACTAACATGAACTGTAACCATATACCTAACACTAAAACAAACACTTACCCTAAACCTAAACTTAAACCTAACCCTAACACTAACATTAACACTAAACCCTAACCCTAACCCTATCTCTGAAACTAACCCTGACCCTAACCCTAACAATAACCCTAATACTAATATTGGCTCTAATTCTAACCCTAACGCTAAACCCTAACGCTAAACCTAACACTACACTTAACACTAATGCTAACATTAACCCTATCCCTAATCGTAACAGGAACCCTAACCCTCACCCTAACACTAACTGTAACCCTTATCTTAACCCTAAATCTAATGTAAATGAAACCCTAACTGAAACCCTAACCCTAACCTAACCCTAACCCAAACCCTAACCCAAATCCTAACTATAATTATAACCTTAACCTAAACCTGACCCTAACACAAACCCTAAACATAATACTAACACTAACCCTAAACCTAACACTAACACTAACCCTTTCATTGACCCTAAACCTAACACTAATTCTAACACTAACCTAACACTAACACTAAAACAAACCCTAATCTTAGTGTATCACTAACCCTAAACCTCACCCTAACCCTAACACATACACTAAACCTAACCCTAACCCTAACCCTAACACAGACTCTAACCCCAACCTTAACCCTAACTGTAACACTTACCCCAAACCTAACACTAAACCTAACCCTAACCTTTACACTAACCACAATCCTAACCCTAAACCTAACACTAAATCTAACCTTAAACTTAACCCTAACCCTATCACTTACCCTAACCCTAACTCTAACACTTAAACTAAACCTAAAACTAGACCTAACAATAACCATAAAACTAACCGTAAACCTAACCCTAACCCTTACACTAACCTTAACCCTAACCCTAACACTAGCACTAACTATAACCATAAACTTATCCCTAACCCTAACACTTACCCTAAAACTAATCCTAACTGTAACACTTTCCCTAAACCCTAACACTTACCCTAGACCCTAACACTAATCCTAACACTAAGCCTAACCCAAATCCTTACCCTAACTCTAACTCAAACAGTAACATTAATTAATCCTAACTGTAACCTAAACGTAAACCGACCCCTAAGCCTAAGAATAACCCTAAACCTAACCTTAACAATATCTCGAAAATTAACACTAACCATAACCCTAATCCTACTTCTAACCATAACACAAACCCTAAATCCAAACCTAACACTAACCCTAATTCTAACCCTAACACTAAACCAATTCCCAATGGTAACCCTAACCCTTACCCTAAACCTAATTGTAACCCTAACCTTAACAATAACCTTAACACAAAACCTAACCTTAAACCTAACCCTAACCCTACACTTTACACTAACACTATTTCTAACCCTAACCCTAACTCTAACCCTAATCATAGCCCTAACACTAATATTTAACCTAATTCAAAAAATAACCCTAACCCTAACACTAAACCTACTCCTGATACCTACACTAACCCTAACCCTAAGGTTAAACCTAGCCCTAAAACAAAGCAAACACTAATCCTAACACTAATCTTAAACCTAACCCTAACCTTAACACTAACCCTAACACTAACCCTAAGCATAACCCTAAATCAAACACTAACCCTAACCAAAACCAAAACCATAACCATAACCCTAATATAACCCTAACCCTAAATCTAACTCAACACTAACACTACCACTAACAATTACTCTTACCCTAATATTAACCAAAACCCTAACAGTAAGCCTAACCTAAACCTAAGATTAACACTAACTCTAACATTAACACGAACCCTAAACCTAACAGTACCCTAACCTTAATACTAACCCTAACACTAAGAGTAATACTAACCCTAACCTTAATACTAACCCTAACACTAACAGTAACACTAACCCTAAGCATAACCCTAACCCTAACCCAAATCATAACCCTATCACTAATCCTATCCCTAACCCTAACCCTCACACTAACCCTAATTCTAACCCTAACATTTACACTAACCCTACACCTAACTTTAACCCTAACACTAAACCTAACCCTAACCTTAACATTAAACCTGACACTAAACTGAACACTATCCCCAACCCTAACCCTAACGCAAACCCTAACCTTATTTTATTCATAACCCTATCACGAAGTCTAAATCTGTCTTTAACCCTAAAACTATCTCTAACACTAACCCTAACACCAACCCTAACCTGAATACTAAAAGTAACCATAACCCTAAACTTAACCCTAACACAAACACTAACCATAACCCTAACACTAACCCTAACCCTAAACCTAACAATAACCCTTACAGTAACCCTAACCCGAACACCAATTCTAACATAAAACTTAACCCTAACCCTAAAACAAATCCTAAGACTAAACCTAACACTGAACCTAAACCTAAGCCTAAACTTAAATCTAAAACTAACCCTAAATCTAAAACTAACACAAACCCTTACCTTGACCCTGGCCCCAACCTAACCCTAACCCAAATCCTAATCCGAAACAGTAACCCTAACCCTATACCTAACCCTAACACAAACCCTAAATGTAAATGTAACATGAACCCTAACACTAAACTTAACCCTAAACCTAACCAGAAATCTAACCGTAACACAAACCCTAACCATAACCCTGACCCTAACATAACCCTAAGCCCTAAACACAACCCGAATCATAACTGAAATTGAAACCTTAACCCTAACTCTAATCCTTACAATAACTCTAACCCTAAAACTAATTCTAATGCTAATACTAACCCTAACCTTAAACAAAACATAACCATAACTGCAACACTAAACCTAAACCTAACCCTGACACTAACCATTACACTAAACCTAACCCTAAAACTAGCAGTAACACTAAGTCTGACAGTAAAATGAACCCTCACCCTAACTCTTAGCCTACACCTAACCCTAAATTTAACTTTAACTCACATATTTAACTAAGTAATTTATTTAACTAATTTACTTAACTAACTAATTTAAACTCTAACTCACTAAACTAAACTAAACTCACCCTAACTCTAATGCTAACACAAACCCTAACCCTAAATTTAACACTAATCCAAAGGTAAACATAAAACTAATACTAACCCAAACCCGAACCATTAACCTAACCCTAACACTAACCCAAAACCTAACCCTAACACTAACCCTAACCATAACCATAACAGTAACTCTAACCCTAATCCTACAGTTAACAAAAACATTACACTTAAGTAACACTAACCCTATCACAAACCAAACACTACACCTAAATATAACCCTAAACGTAATCCTTACACTAAATGTAAGGCCAACCCTAACCCTAACGCTAACTCTAACCAGAAACCTAACACATAGCCTAACCATGACCCTAGCACTAACAGTGACCCTAAACCTAAACTTAACACTAACCCTAAATCTAAATTTAAACTTAATTCTAACCCTAACACGAATGGTAAGAGTAATCCTAATCCTAACTCTACAATAACCCTAACCATAACCATAAACCTAACCATAACACTAACCCTAACACAAAGCTTAACACTAACACTAACCCTAACCCAAAGCCTAACCCTAACACTAAACCTAACACTAAGCCTAACCTTAACCCTAATGCTAATATTAATACTAACAATAACCATAATATTAACTCTAACCCTAATTCTATTTGTAACCCTAAAACTAACCCTAAACCTATCACTAACACAAATCCTAACACTAACCCTAAATCTAACACAAACACTCACCCTAACACTAACACTAAACCTGAAACTAACACTAAAAGTAACACAAACTCTAAAACTAATTCTAACCCTATCCATAACCATAAACCTAACCCTAACATAAAACCTAACACTAACCCTAACAATAACCAAAATCCTTAAACTAAAACTAACCTTAAACCTAATCCTAAACATAATACAAACCCTAACCTTAATACTTACAATAACATTATCCCTAACACTAACACTAACTCTATCTTAACATTAATCATAAACCTAACACTTATCCTAACACTATCCATAACCCTATCCCTAACTCTAACTCTATACCTAATCCTAAACCTACACAAACCCTAACCCTAAACCTAAACCTAAAACTAACCCTAACCCTAAAACTTGACTTAACACAAACTCAAACCTGAAACCTAAACATACTGATAATACTAACAGTAACACTAAACGTAACCCTAACCATAAGCCTAACACAAACCGTAACCTTAACCCTAACCCTAACACTAAACCTCACACTAACCCGATTACTAACCCTAAAACTATACCTAAACCTAAAACTAACCCTAATGTTAATCCTAATCATAAGCCTAATTTTAACCCTAACCCTAACACTAACCTTAAACCTAACTCTAACCCTAACTCTAACCATATTCCTAAACCTATACCTAACACTAACACTAACCTTAACCCTAACACTAACCCTAAACCTAAACCTAAACGTAACCCTAACCATAAGCCTAACACAAACCGTAACCTTAACCCTAACCCTAACACTAAACCTAACACTAACCCGATTACTAACCCTAAAACTATACCTAAACCTAAAACTAACCCTAACATTAATCCTAATCATAAGCCTAATTTTAACCCTAACCCTAACACTAACCTTAAACCTAACTCTAACCCTAACTCTAACCATATTCCTAAACCTATACCTAACACTAACACTAACCTTAACCCTAACACTAACCCTAAACCTAAACCTAAACCTAATACTTTTCATAACCCTAAACCTAACACTAATTCTAAACCTAAACTTAACCCTAAACCTAACACTAAACCTAACCCTAACCCTAACACTAACCCTAACACTAACCCTAAAACTAACACTAACCCTAACCCTAACTCTAACAATAACACTAACCCTAACACTAACACTAATATTAACCCTAAACCTAACCCTAACCCTAATCATAACCATAACTCTAACCCTAACCCTACACCTAACACAAACTCTACACTTAACCTAACACTAACCCTATCACAAACCCTGACCCTATCCCTAAACTACACTTACAAAAACCCTTACACAAACACAAACCATAACCCTAAACCAAACACTAAGTATAAACTTAAACCTAAACGTTACCCTTACACTAACCCTAAGACCAACCTTAACTCTAATGCTAACTATAACCAGAACCCTAACCAGAACCCTAACACATAGCCTAATCATGACCCTAACGCTAACACTGACTTTGACCCTAAACCTAACACTAATCCTAAACCTAACTTTAAACTTAATTCTAACCCTAACATGAATCATAACACTAATCCTAATCCTAACTCTACAATAACCCTAACCATAACTCGAACCCTAACAATAACACTAACACTAACCCTAAAACTAACACTAACCTTAACCCAAAGCCTAACACTAACACTAAACCTAACACTGAGCCTAACCATAACCGTAACCCTAACAGTAATACTAACAATAATCCTAATCCTAACTCTAAACGTAATCCTATTTGTAACCCTAACACTAACCCTACCCCTATCCCTAACACAAATTCTAACACTAACCCTAAACCTAACACAAACATTCACGCTAATTGTAACACTAAACCTAACACTAACACTAAAAATAACCCAAACTCTAAAACGAATCTTAACCATATCCATAACATAAACCTAACACTAATGTTAAAACTAACACTAACCCTAACACTAACCCAAACCCTTAAACTAAAACTAACCCTAAACCTAACCCTAAACATAATACAAACCCTAAACCTAATACAAAACAAAAAAACATAATACAAACCCTAACCCTAACAGTTACACAAATTCTATACCTAACTCTAACACTAACTCTAACTTGACACTAATCATAACCATAACACTTAACCTAACACTATTTCTAACCCTAACCCTAAATATATCTATAACCCTAACCCTAAAACTGTAACAAACCCTAACCCTAAACCCAAACCTAAAACTATCCCTAACAATAACACTAACCATAACACAAAATCAAACCCCAAACCTAACCCTATTGATAATCCTAACAGTAACCCTAAACATAATCCTAACCCTAACCCTAACACAAACTTTAACCCTAACCCTAATCCTAACACTAACCCTAACACTAACCCTAATCCTAACAATAACACTAACCCTAAAATTATGCCTAAACCTAACCCTACCCTAACGCTAATCCTAATCATAAACCTAATTTTAACCCTAACCAACACCCTCACACAAACCTTAAACCTAATTCTAACCTTAACTTTAAGCCTATCCATAAACCTATACCTAACACTAACCCTAAACCTAAACCTAAAGCTAATACTTTTATAACCCTAAACCTAACACTAATTCTAAACCTAACCCTAAACCTAAACCTAAGACTAAACCTAACCCAAACCCTAACAGTAATCCTAACCCTAACTATAATCCTAATCCTAACACTCACCCTAACCCTAATACAAACCCTAACAAAAACCTTAACCCTAAACCTAACCTAACACTTATTCTAACCCTAACACTAACAATAACCCTAACCCTAACCCTAACAAGAATACTAAATAAAACACTAACACTATCCTTAACCCTAACCCTAAAACTAACCCTAAACCTAATTCTAAACCAAGCTATAACGCTAACCATAACCTGTACCCTAATCCTAACCCTAAACGTACCTGTAACACTAACCTTAACCCTATACCTAAACTAATACTAAATGAAAATGTAACCCTAAACCTAACCCTAATCCTTACAGAAACCATAACCCTAAGCCTAACATTAACCCTATCCATAACCCTAACCCTAAGACTAAACCAAACTCCAAATCTTACCCTAACACTAAACCTAATCGTAACCCTAACCTTATCCCTAAACCTAACCCTAACCAAAAAAGAAACCCTAAACCTAAACCTAACCCTGATCCTAACACAAAATTTAACTTTAACCAAAACCCTTAATTTAACCCTAACTCTAACCCTAACCCTAACCCTAACCCTAACCCTAACCCTAACTCAAAAACCAATCCTAACCCTAACCATAACAGTAATCCTAACCTAACCCTAACCCTAACCTAACACTAACCCTTACACTAACCCAAACCCTAACACTGAAACTAACCTTAAGCCAAAACCTAAGCCTAACTGTAACACTAGCCCTAATCCTAACACAGAATCTAACCCGAAAACAAACCCTAACCCTATCACTAACCCTAAACTTATCCCTAGCCTAACCCAAATCCTCAGCATAATGGTAACCTTAAGACTAACCTCAACTCTAATATTAACAGAAACCCTAACCCTAACCGTAACACTAACTCTAAATCTAAACCTAAACCTACACCTTAAAGTAACGCTAAACATAACACTAACAATAATTCTAACCATAATCCTAACCCTAACCCTAACACTTACCCTAACCCTAAACTTAACCCAAACCCTAACACTAACCCTAAACATAAACCTAGCAATAACACTAACCCTAAACCTAACCCTAACCCTAAACCAACCCAAACCTTAATGCTAACACTAAACCTCACACTAACCCTAATTTTAACACTATACTTGACACAAACCCTAAACCCAACATTAACCCTAACCCTAACCCCAAACCTAACCCAAACAGTAAACATGACCCTAAACCTTAACTGTAACCATAACAAAACCTGAACCGTACCCTTAACCCTAACACTAAAGCTAACCATAATACAAACCCTAAACGAAAACTTAACCATAAACCTAACCTAACCCAAACCCTAACCCTTACCTAACCCTTACACTATTGCTAACCCTAACACTAAAACTAACAATAACAATAATCCTTACCAAAGCCTAGTACTAAAACTATCCCCAACCCTAAACATTTAACTAAACCTAACCCTAACATTAACCTTAAACCTAACACTAACCCTAACACTAATCCTAACACTAAGCCTAAACCTAATCCTAACCCTAACAGCAATACTAATCCTAAAGCTAACCCAACTGAAAGTCTAACCCTTATTATATATATATATATATATATATATATATATATATATATATATATATATATCTCCTAACATTAACCCTAAACCAATCTTTATCCCTAACACTTTCTCTAACCCTAACCCTAACCCTAACCCTAACCTAACACTAAATCTAATCCTAATCTTAACACTAACCCTAACCGTAAATATAAAACAAACCCTAACCCTCACCCTGAAAATAACCCCAACCATAACCCAAACCCTAAACCTAAACCTAACACTAACCCTAACCCTAACCCTAACACTAAATCTAACCCTACCCCAAACCCTAACCGTAACACTGACCATAACCTAACCCTAACCCTAACCCAAATCCTAACTGTACCGTATCCTAACTTTAACCCTAAACCTAAAACAAACCCTAGCCCTTACCCTATCATTAACATTAAACCTTACACTAACCATAAACTTAACTCTAATTTTAACTCTATCCATAATCGTGACCCTAAAACAAACCCTAATTCTAACCCTAAAATTAACCCTAAACGTATACATAACCCTAACCCTTCCACTATCCCTAACCCTAACCTTAACACTAACACTAAATCTAACCCTAACCTTAAACTAACACTTACACAAATCATAACCCTAACTCTAACACTTATCCTAAACCTAACACTATCCCTAACACTTATCCTAACCCTAACCCTAAAACTAACCCCAAAACTAACCCTAGCCCTAAACCTAACCTTAATTGTAACCCTAACACAAACTTGAGCCCTAATCCCAACACTAAACCTAACCTATCACTAAACCTAACACTGAACCAAATTCCAACATTAAACCTAAACCTATTCCTATTCATAATGTAACCTTATCCCTAACCCTAATCCAAAATCTCCTGCAAACCCTAACCCTAATGCTAACATTAATCATAAACCTAACCTTACCCCTAACCCTTACACTAATCCTAAAACAACCCTAACCCTAACACTAAATATAACCGTAACCCTAATCAAAACCCTAACACATAGCATAACCCTAACCCTAACACTAATACTAGCCAAAAACCTAACCCTAAAAATAACCCTAACCCTAATGCTAACCTTAACCCTTTCCCTAAAACGAATCATAAAACTAAACCTAAATTTAATCCTAAAACTAACCCTAACACTAACTCTAACCCTAACCCTACCCCTAACACTAACACTAACACTAACCCTAACCTTAAACCTAATCCTCACCCTTACAGTGAACTTAACCCTAACCCAAACACTAACCCTAACACTAAGCTTAATCCAAACCCGAACACTAACACAAAACCTAACCCTAACCCTAACACTAACCCTAACTTTAATACTAACCCTAAAACAAACCCTAATCCTAACAGTAACCCTAAACCTAAACCTAACTTTAACATTAACCTAACCCTAACCCTAACACTAAACCTAACACTAACCCTAAAACTAACCCTAGCCCTAACTGTAACCCTAACCAAAACGCTAAACCTAACCTAAAATCTAACCCAAACTGTAACGATAAACCTATCCTAACTATAACGCTAAAACTAATTCTAACACAAGCCGTAACCCTAACTCTAACACAAACCGTGTACCTAACCCTAACTCTAAACTTAACCCTAACCATAACCCTAACACTACCACTAAACCTAACTCTAAAACAAGTCCTAACCCTAATCCTAACCCTAACCTTATCCCTAACACTAAACCTATCTCTAAACCTAACCCTAACACAAACCTTTACACTAAACCTACACTAACCCTAAATCTAAACTTAACACTAACCCTTACACTAACCTAACAGTAACCCTAACACTAACACCAGTACTAATGCTAACCATAACACTAAGCAGAAACCTAAATTATAGCCTTACACTTAACCCTAAGCCTAACACTAACACTAACCCTATCCCTCACATTAACACTAAACCTAACCATGACCCTAACAGTAATTCTAAACCTAATCCTATCTTTAACCATAACCCTAACCCAAACCCTAACCCTACACCGAATTCAAACCCTAAACCTAACCTAACCTGAAGCCTAAAAAAAACCTAACCCTAACCCTAACCTAACCCTAAACTTAAAACTAACCATAACCCTAACCCTAACACTAATAGTAAACCTAACCCTAACCCTAAAATTAACCTAACTCTAACCCTAACACTAAACCTAACACTAACCCTAAAACTAATCCTAACACAAGCCCTAACCCAAATCCTACCACTAGCCCTAAGCCTAACCATAACACTAACTGTAACTCTAAACATAAACCTAAACCTAATGCTAACATAATCCTAACCCTAAATGAAACACAAACCCTAAACTGAACCCTCATCATAACACTAACAGAAACCCCAACCCTAACTCTAATGCTAATCCTAAAGGTAAACCTAAGTGTAACCCTAAACCTAACCCTAACAATAACCCTAACCCTAAACTTGTCACAAATTCTAACATTAAACCTAAGGCTAATGCTAACACTAATTATAACCGTAACCCTAATCCGAAGCTAAGCCAAACCCAAAACTTATACATAACATTATCCCTAACCCTAACTCAAACACTAACCCTAAAATTACCCAAACCATAACTCTAACCCTAATATTAACCGTAAACCTAACCTTAACCCTAATTCTATCTCTAACACTAACACAAATCTTACCCCTAATCTAACCCTATCCCTAACCCAAAACTAACTCTAACACAAACACTAACCTGAAATCTAACTCTAAACCTAAACCTAACCCGAACACAAAACCTAACCATAAACCTGACACTAAACCTAAACCTAATAGTAAATGTAACAGTTACTCTAATCCTAACTCTAATACTAACAGTAACACTAAATGTAACCCTAACCAGAACCCTAACACATAGCCTAAACCTAACAATAACCCTAACCCTAACTCTAACACTAACCCTGACACTAAACTTAACACAATCCCTAACTGTAACCCAGCCCTAACCCGAGCCATAACCTTAAATCTCACACTAACCCTAAACCTAACACAAACCCTAAACCAAACAATAAACCTAAATCTAACCTAATTGTAAACATAACTATTTCAAAACCCTAACACTAACCCTAAGCCTATCACTAACTCTAACACTAAAACTAACATAATAATAACACTATCCCTAACCCCAAACATAACCCTATAACTAACCCTAATCCTAACCCTAACTCTAAACCTAACATTAACTCTAACTTTAACCCTGACCCTAACACTAAACCTAACACTAAGCCGAAACCTAACCCTAACAATAACCCTAACAATAACACTAAGCCTAACCCTAAACCTAACCGTAACTCTAACCCTTATCCAACTTGGAAACCTAACACTATAAATCAAAACCTATATTTAACCCTAAATCTATCCCTAAACCTAACCCTAACCCTAACTCTAAAATAATCCCTAACCCTAACCCTAATATTAACACTAAATTTAACCTAACAGTTACACAAACCCTAAACCTAACCCTGACGCTAGCTCTAACCATAAATTTAACCCTAATCCTAACACTTACCCTAACCCTAACCCTAACTCTAACACTTACCCTAAACCTTCCCATAACCCTAACACAAAACGTAACCCTAAATCTAACCCTAAACCTAACCCTAACTCTAACCCTAACACAAAACCTAAACACAAACCTAACACTAACCGTAACCCTAACCTTAACACAATGCAAACCATTAATCTAATGCTAACACTGTAAACCTACCTTAATACTAACCCTACTTTAAACATAATACAAACCCTAACCCTAAACCTAACACTAACCCTAACATTAACCCTAAACATAACCCTAAACCTAAATGTAACCATAAACCTATCCCTAACCCTAACCCTAAAATGAACCCGAACCCTAATTTAAACCTAACCCTAACACAAACCCTAACCCTAACTCTAACCTAAACCTAACCCTAACCCTAACCCTTACACTAACTCTAACACTAACCCTAACCCTAACCTTAACCCTAACCCTAACACGAATCATAAACCTAAACCTAACACTAACACTAACACTGAAGCTAAAAGTAACCTCAACAATAATACTAACCTTAACATTAACCCTATATAATCCTAAATATAACCAGAACCCTAATCCTAAACCTAAACCTAACACTTACATAAACCTTAATTCTAAACTTAAACCTAACTCTAATGCTAACCCAAAATCTAACTCTAACCCTACCACTAATCCTAATCGTAACACTAAACCTAACCCTACACCTAACCTGAAATCTAAAACAAAACCTAAACCTAACACCAATCTTAACACAAATTTAACTCTAAACCTAACCCTAACCCTAATCCTAACACAAACTTTTAGCTAACCCGAACCATAACCTTCAGCCTAAAACAAACCCTAACCCTAACCATAATAGTAATCCTAACCTAATCCTAACCTAATAGTAACCCTTACACTAACCCAAACCATAACTCTAAAACTAACCTTAATCCAAAACCTAAGACTAACCTTTACACTAACCCTAATCCTAAGACAATATCTAACCCTACAACAAAACCTAATCCAAATGCAAACCCTAACATAAACCTAACCCTATCCTAAACTCAAACACAAATTCTAAGTGTATCCATAAACCTAACCTTAACCCTAACCCTAAAATTAACACAAACCCTAACATAGAATTAACCCTAAAACTAACCCGAACCTTTAACATACACTAACCCTAACACTAAATCTAACACTAAATCTAATTGTAATCCTACAGTAAACCTAAAACTTACCATAACCCTAATCTTAACCCTAAATCTAACACTAATCCTAAACCTAACCCTAACACTAAACCTAACCCTAATCCTATCCCTAACCCTTATACGAACGCTAAGGCTATCCCTAACCCTCACACTAACCGTAATTCTAACCCTAACCGTTACACTAACACTAAACCTAAATATAACCTTAACCCTAAAACTAACCCTAACCCTAACCCTAACTAACCTGACCCTAAATGTAACACTGAAATTAACTCTAACCCTAACCCAAACCTGAAGCATAACACTAACCCTAAAACTAAACCTAATCCTAACACAAACTACTAACCAAAAGTTAAACCTAAACCTAACCTAACTCTAAGCCTAAAACTTACCTAATCCTAACACTAATCCTAACTCAAACACTAAAATTAACCCTAACCCTAACCCTAACCCCATCCCTAACCCTATCACTAACCCTAACCATAACCTTATACCTAACCTTAAACCTAACATTACCCCTAACCCTAACCCTAACTTTAATACTAAACTGAAGGCTAACACTAACCCTAACTCTAACCCTTATCCTATTTGTAACCCTAATTCTAACCCTAAACCTATCTGTAAACCTAACATGATCCCTAAACCTAACCCTAACCCTAGCGGTAAACCCAACACTAAACCTAAAACAACCCCTAACCCTCAACCTAACACTATCCCTAACCCTAACTCTAATCTAAACCCTAACCCTAACAATAACCCTAATTCTATACCTAACCATAAATCTAACCCTAACACAAACAATCACTGTAGCTCTGACCCTAACCTAACCCTAACAGTAACACTAATGGCAACCCAAACACTAACACTAACCCTAAACCTAACAGTAAACCTAAGCCTAAACCTAAAAGATATCTTAACACTAACACTAACCATATCACTAACACTAATCCTAAATGTAACCCTAACCCTAACCCTAAGTGAAACACAATCCAAAACCCATACCGTAACACTAAAACTAACCTAACATAACCCTAATTCTAACACTAACCCAAACCCTAACACGAACGCTAAACCCAACCCTGAAATAAGCCCTAACCTTATCCCCTAAACTTTCTTCTAAAAATAAACCTAACACTAATCATAACCCTAATACAAACCATAACCCAAACCTAACACTAACCTGAAAACTATCCCTAACCCTAACCCTCACATTACACCTAAACCTAAACCTAACCGTAACACTAACCAGAACCCTAACATATAGCCTAACGCTAACCCTAAACCTAATCCTAACACTAAACCTAACCAAAACCCTAAAAATAAATCTAACCCTAACGCTAATCTTAACACAAACCCTAACACGAATCGTAATCCTAAACCGAATCATTAACCTAACACTAACCGTAAACGTAACCATAATCAAAACACTAACCCTAACATTAACCCTAATCCTAACACTAACCCTAAACTAATCTCTAACCCTCACACTAATCCTAACCATATCCCTAAACCTAACTCAAAACCTAACCCAAAACATAACTCAAAACCTAACCTAACATAACCTTACCTCTAATTCTATCACTAACCCTAACCCTAACCTTAACATGAACCCTATCCATAACCCTAACACTAACCTTAACCCTAACCCTAACCTAACACTAACACTAAACCTAACAGTAAAACTAGCCCTAACCTTAACCCTAACACTTACCTGAACACTAAATCAAACGCTAAGCCAAAAATAAACCTAATCCTAACCTTAACCCTCACCCTAAACCTAACACTGTGACAAAACCTAACACTAACCCTAACCCAAAACGTAACTCTAAACCTAAACTAAACCCAATCCTAACTCTGATTTTAACATTAACTCTAACCCTAACCCTAACACTAACACTAACCTAAACTTCAACCCTAACCCCAATGCTAATTCTAATTGTAATCCTAACACTAAATCGAAACCTAAACCTAACCCTAAATCTAGGCCTCTACCTAACAGTAATGCTAACCCTAAACCTAACCATAATATTAAACCCAAACATAACCCTTATCCTGGTCCTAAAACTAACACTAACCCTAATATTTTAACTAACACTAAACCTAACCATAAAACTAAAACTAACCCTAACACTAAACCTAACAAAAGCCCTAACCGAAACCTAACACTAACCCTTAACCTAACCCTTACCCTAACACTCACACTAACCCTAACCACAACCCTAACCCTAACACTAACTCTAACCAGAACTGTAACACATAGCCTAATGATTACTGTAACCCTAACACTAACACTAAACCTAACCTAACCTTAAAATTAACTCTGGACCTAATGCTAAACTTAACCCAAACCCTAACACAAATTGTTATCCTAAACCTAGTCCTAACCCTAACACTAACCCTAATCGTAACCCTAACCCTAACACTAAACCAAACACTATCCCTAACCCTAACACTAACCCTTACCCTAACCCTAAAACAAACACTAAACCTAACCCTAACCCTAACACTAATCCTAACTCTAACCCTAACACTAAGCCTATCTCTAACCCTAACACTAACCCTAAACCTAAACATAAACCTAAGGCTAATCCTAATCGTTACCAAAACGCAAACCCTAATCCTAAACATAACCCTATAAAATCCTAAGCAAAACACTAATCCTAAAACAAAGCGTAACTCTAACCCTAAAATTAACCCTAACACTAACCCAAACCAACCCTAACCATAAATGTAACCCTAACCTAACCCAAACCATAACCCTATCCTAAAACTAAACCTATCCAAAACCCTAAATCTTAAACTAAACTTAACCCAAAACCTAAACCTAACCATAGCACTAACCCTAACCCTGAAACAAACCCTAACCCTACAGCTAACCCTAACCTAACACTAACCGTATACCTAAACTTAATCTGAATCCTAACCAAAACATGAACCTAACACAAAACCTAACACTAAACCTAACACTAACCCTAACCCTAACCCTAACCCTAATGCACACACTAACATTAACCATAACCATAAACCTAACACTAATTCTAACCAGAACCCTAACAAATAGCCTAATGCTAAACCTCACCTTAACACTAAAACTAAACCTAACTCTAACCGTAAACTAAACCTAAACATGATGGTAAACTTAAGCCTAACCCTAACACGAATCATAAACCTAACCCTAACCATAACCATAACTCAAAACCTAACCCTAACCCTAAACCAAACACTAAACCTAACCCTAACCCTAACACTAACCCTAGTAACATAAACCCTAATCCTAACCCTAACCCTAAACCTAACTCTATTTCTAACATTGACACAAAACATAAACCAAACGATAACTCTAAACCTAGCTACCCATAATCTTAAACCTAATTCTGACACTAACCCTAACCCTATCCCTAACACGAAACCTATCCGTAAACCTAACACAAACTTAAACCTAACCCTAACCCTAAACCTAACCATAATCCTAGCCCTAACCTTGACCCTAATATTAACCCTAATGCTAAACCTAACCGTGAGACTAAAAGTAAACCTAGTCCTTACCTTACAACTAACCCTAACCCTAACCTTAACAAAACCCTATCCCTAACCTTAACCCTAAACTTAGACAAAACTTAACCATAACCCTAGCATTAACACTAACACTAACACTAAACCAAACCCCAACCCTAACCCTAATGCTATTCCTAACACTAACCCTAAACTTAAACATAAACCTAACACTAAAAAAACCTAACCCTAATCCTAACCCTATCCCTACCTCTAAACTTAACTTTAACACTAACCCTAAACCTAACCCTTACATTAAAACTAATCCTAATCCTGAATCTAACCTAATGCTAACACTATCCCTGACCCTAATTCTAAAACTAACCTTAACCCCAAACCTAACCCTAATTCTAACACTAACCCTAAACCTAACACAAAATCTAAACCTAACACAAACCCTAACCTTAAATCTAAGCCTAACCTAACCCTAACCATATCCCTGAACTTAACCCGAATCCTAACCGATACCATAAACCTAATCCTAACCCGAACACTAACATTAACACAAACCTAAGCCTAACTCTAACACTAACTCTAACGTAATCATAACCCTAATCCTTACACTAAACCTAAACCAAAACCTAAAACTAACACTCAATTTAACCGTAACCCTAACTCTAAACGTATTACTTACACAAACACTAAACGTAACACTAACCCTAACAATAACCCTAACCCTAACCCTAACTCCAGAACTAACCCTGAACCTAACGCTTACCACAACCCTAACCCTAACATTAATTCTAACCCTAAACCTCACCCTAACCCTTACCCTAAAAGTAACACTAAACCTAACCCTAATCTTAATACAAACCGTAACCCTAACCCTTACACTAACCCTAACCCTAACCCTAAACCTAACTCTAACCATTACCCTAATCCTAACCCTAACACTTACCCTAACCCTAACACTAACACTAAGCAAAACTCCAATGATTCTCCTAATCATAACCTAAAATGTAACCCTAACCCTAACCCTAACACAAATAGTAACCCTAACCCCCTAACACTTGCCGCAGTCTGACTGGGCACAATCAGGAGCCACTTGTCAAAAGAAACTAACTTTATTTTTAGAACCACACACGCCAAACAAAACAGCCTCTCAGGAAAAACCCTCAGAGCCTCAACTGCCACCACCGGCTTTCCACAAGCCTCTCTCTCCCACACAAGCTTCTCTCCACCTCCCACAATCCTCCTGCTATGTGCATCCGTCCTTTCTCCCTATATGTTCCTCAGACGTAAATAGTTTTTCCTCAGATGTGAGCGGTTTTTCTTCCGTCTCACTCATCTCCAGGGACAGGCAACTGAAAACAAAAGTGAAGCAAAATAAAAGAGGAATCTTAAAATGGCTACCCATCGTCTCGCCCTGCCCTCAGGGGCGAGCAGTTTCACTTACCCTCAGTCGCTCCGGTGCGAGCCATCAAATGCCACAGTCTGGCTGGGCACAATGAGGAGCCACTTGTCAAAAGAAACTAAATAAGATAAATGTATCCATAATAATGGACCTTCTTGCCAAAATACTCCGGTAGGAATATTTTTTGTTGGTAGTACAATAAATAATAAAGGCAAACTTATATCAATTCTATCCAAATGCATATTTTCCATATATGTTTCAATGATTTTTAATGCCTTTCTTGCTTCAGGCGTTAACATGCGGGGTGAATTTGGATCTGATGCACCTTTTAGGATATCAAATAAAGGTCCCAACTCTCCTGTTGGTATACCTAAATAAGGCCTTATCCAATTTATGTCTCCTAATAACTTTTGAAAGTCATTAAGTGATTTGAGTTGATCTACTCGTATTTGAATTTTTGGTGGACGGACCATGATTAAGGATAATAGAACTCCTAAATAATTAATTGGAAAATTTAATTGTACTTTATCTATTGCTACCTCTAGATTATAATTTTTAATAAGTTTGTAAGTGTGGCATAACATTCTAGCAATGTGATTTTATCTTTGTGTGCTAATAATACATCATCCATATAGTGAAATATTTGTAGTTCAGGATTTTGATTTCTAAGTGGCTGGATTACTTTGTTAACATAAATTTGACACATAGTTGGGCTGTTAGCCATCCCTTGAGGGAGTACTTTCCATTCATATCTCTGATCAGGACCTTCATGATTCAGTGCAGGGATAGTAAATGCAAAACGTGGACTATCCTCAGGATGAATTGGAATTGAAAAAAGAAACAATCTTTAATATCTATAACTAAAACATACCAGGTTTTTGGCAAAGCAGACAACTGAGGAATCCCTGATTGAGCAGGTCCCATAATAACCATCTCATTATTAATGGCTCTTAAATCTTGCAATAATCTCCATTTACCAGATTTCTTTTTGATGACAAAAATGGGAGTATTATGGGGAGATACAGAAGGTTGTATATGTCCTTCCGCTATTTGTTGTTTGACCAGGTCATGGGCTGCTTGTATCTTTTCTTTAGTCAGGGGCCACTGAGGAACCCATACTGGTCTTTCTGATTTCCAAGTAATTTTTATTGTCTCAGTGGCCCTTTCTGAAAATCCAACCAATGTCTTTCTGTTCCTTGAACTATTTGTATTGGTGCTGCTATACCTTGTTCTTGTTTTTCTAATCTTTTTCCTTTCCTAAAACCTTGTCTAGTCATAATAGTGGGTGCATTTTGGTTGATGTTATTTGTTAATGTCAAACCTAATTGATCTAGGACATCTCGTCCCCATAAATTTATGGGAAGATGATCCAATACATATGGCTGTATAGTTCCTTCACATCCTTCAGGATCCTTCCAATCTAATACCATTGCACTTCTATGGGGGTTAGTTGCCACTCCTAGGCCTCGAAGCGTTTGAGTGGCTTGTTGTAATGGCCAATGTTTTGGCCATTCTTGACGAGAGATGATGCTAAGGTCTGCACCTGTATCCAGTATTCCATTAAATTCATGTCCTTGAATATTTAGTTTTAGCATGGGGCGAGAATCTAAATTTAAAGAAAGCATAGCCCAATCTAAACCTGTGGAGCCTAATCCCTTGGAACCTCTTTCTACAGTACGACTGGAAAATTTATGATGTAGGCTGGGTATTATTAGTAACTGTGCTATTCTGTCTCCTGGTGAAATTACTGATATACCCTTTGGAGAACTGGCTATAATTTTTATTTCACCTTCATAATTGGGATCAATTACCCCAGGACTTATCATAAGTCCTTTTAGAGTAGAAGAGCTGTGTCCCAATAATAAGCCTACTGTTCCTTTGGGAAGAGGTCCTTTCACGCCTGTGGGAATGATTTGAACTCCCATCTCTGGAGTTAGTACTGCTCTGGCGGAGGCACAGATGTCCAATCCTGCGCTCCCTCTGGTTTGTCTGATGAGGGATCTGATGGACAATGTGTCCTGGGCACTACCCTGATGGGGTTGCTGGGTTCCTCCAGTGCTCCGTATATTTGTGGTTTGGGGCCCCAGAGCATTGGGCCCCCCTGTCCATTTTTTGGCAATGGAGCCCGATGCCTTTCTCCACAATATCGTGGATAAACACCTGGTCCTTGTTCGTTTTTTGATAATGGAGTACCCTCTATGGTGGTTTGAGAATGGCATTCATTAGCCCAATGTCTCCCTCTACGGCATCGTGGGCAAATACCTGGTATTCTACTCCTTTGATACCTAGTTTTGTTAAACCCTCCTCCAATGGGGCAATTCCTTTTAAAATGTCCTGTTTGTTCACAATTCTAGCATGTTCTTGGCCTGGCATCTAAAGCCTGTTTTACTACAGCTGCCACAATTTGCCCTTGTTCATTAATGTCTCTGGCATCTAAAGCCTGTTTTACTGCAGCTGCCACAACTTGCTCTTGTTCATTAATGTCTCTACATAATTTAATATATGTGTTTAAATCTTCATGTTTCCATGGTCTAATGATATCTCTGCACCAACGATTCGCTTGCTCATAAGCCAGGTGTTTTAGTAATGGCATTGCTTGTTCTGTATTCCCAAAAACTCTGGTAGCTGTTTGAATAAGCCTATCTACAAATTCAGCATAAGGTTCATTAGCTCCTTGTATTACCTTAGATAATTGACCTTGTAAACCTCCATGTCCTTGTAAAGTCTTCCATGCCTTAATTGTATCTACAGCAATTTGTGCATATACACCAGGATCATATGCAATTTGTTGCTGCTGATCCTCATAAGGTCCCTTTTCTAACAACATATCTAGATTTCTCTGAGGATAACCAACTGCTGCATTTTGCCTAGCCGTCTCCTTGCAAAATTCCTCATTGGTAACCTTCCATAACAGGTATTGTCCTCCATTTAGCACAGCTTTACACATATTAGCCTAATCTGCTGGCGTCATGTACAAGTTGTTAATGGATTCGACCATGCTTACAGTGAAGGGTGCTTGAGGACCGTAGGTTGCTACAGCCTCTTTTAGCTGCTTCACTGTTTTGAAATTTAAAACTTGGTAAAATCACTGCCCTCCTGCCTCAAATACAGGGCATGTTAATATTTGAGATCTTGTGTCAGGATCCCAACTAACACTAAACCTACCTTTAACACTAACACTAAAACTACCCCTAACTATAACCCTAACCCTAATAATAACCCTAACACTAACTCTAACACTAACCCTAATCCTAACCCTACCCATAAACCTAACACTTATTCTAAAGTTAAAGTATCCCTAAACCTAAACCTAACTGTAACTCTAACTTGAATCCTGAGTGTAACTAAAAAACTAAACCTAACACTTACCTAACACAAAACCTTATTCTAACCTAATGCTAACCCTAAAACAAACATTAACCCTAAACCTAACCCTAACCCTAATGTAACACTAACACTAATCATAACCCTAAAACAAAACTTTACTTGAAACCTAACACTGAGAAAAGCCCTATCACTAACCCTTACCATAATTCTAATTTTTACACAAACCCTAAACCTAACCTAAACCTAACCCTAACCATAAACCTAAACCAAAACCAAACCTTAACCATAACCTTAACCCTAAACCTAAACCTAACACAAACCCTAACACAAACCCTAAAACTAACATTAACCGTAACACTAACGCTAACCTAATGCTAACACTAAGCCTAACCCAAACACTAAGCCTATCATTAACCCTAAATCTAATATTAACCCTAACAGTAACCCTAAACATAAACTTAACACTAACAATAACCCAAACACTAACTCTAATACTAACCCTAAACCTAACCCTAACCTTAACCGTAATCATAAACCTATACCAAAACCTAAACCAAACAAAAACCCTAATACTAACCTAATCTAACCCTAACCATACCCTAACTCATACACAAACCTAACCCTAATTCTAACCCTAACCCTAACCCTAACGTCACCACAAATCCTAATGCTAAACCTAACACTAACCCTAAAACTCACCCAAACCATAACCCTACAAGAAACCTAACCATAACCATAACCCTAAAACTAACTCTAAACATAACCCTATCCAGAACGCTTACACGTAGCCCAACCCTAACCCTAACACTAACACTAACCATAAACCTAAACCTAACACTAACACTAACCCTTAACCAAACACTAACCTTAAACATAACACTAACATGAATCGTATCCCTAATACCATTCTTAAACAAAACACTAAACCTACTAGTAACCCTAACCCTAATACTAATCCTAACACTAACCCTAACCCTAACCCTAAAACTAACCCTAACACTAACCTTAACACTAAGCCTAACTCTAACCCTAACCCTAACCCTAAAAATAACCCTAACCCTTACCCTATCCCTAATCCTAACACAACCCTATCCCAAATCATAGCCATTAATCTAACCTAACACTAACACTAACACTAACCGTAACTCGAATACTAACCCTAACCCTAACTCTAACACAAAACCTATCCATAACTCTAACTCTAAACTTAACCTTAATCCCCACCCTAACGTTAACCTTAAATCTAGACGTAAATCTAGCCATAACCCTAAGCCTAACCTTAACCTTAACACTAAAGCTAACTAACCACTAAACCTAGAAATAATTCTAAACTTAACCCTAAACTTTACCCTAACCCTAACTCTTACACAAAACCTAACCCTAACCCTAGCTTTAACCCTAACCCTAACCCTATCATTAACATTAACCCAAACCCCAACCCTAAACCTAATGCTAAAACTAACCATAAACCTAACCCTAACCCTAAACTTAAGCCTAACCCTAAAACAAGCCCTAACACTAAACCTAAACCTAATCCTAAAAAAAAACCCTAACTCTATCCATATCCCTAACCCGAACCCTAACCATAACACAAACCCTAACCCTAACAGTAACCCTAACACTAACCCTAACCCTAACATAACTCTAAACCTAATGCTAACTCTAAATCTAACCTAAACCCAAAACAAAACCCTAATCCTAACACTAACCCTAACCCTTACACAAAATCTCAACCTAATACAATCCCTAACCCTAACACTAAACATAACCTAACCATAATCGTATTCCTAAACGTAACCCAAAACCTAACCAAAAATATAAACCTAACCATAAACTTAACCCTAACATTAACACAAAACCTAAAGCTAACCCAAACCCTAACAGCAAACGTAATCCTAAATATAACCCTTACACTAACACGTACCCTAACGCTATTCGTAACACCCACACTGAAACTTACCCTTACACTACACCTAAACCTAACTTAAATCTTAACACTAAACCGAACCCTAAAACTAACAGTAACCTGAACACTGACCCTAACAGAAAACCAAACACTAACCCTAACTCTAACCCTGAACCTAACTTGAACTGTAATGTAACCATAATACTAACCCTAACCTTATCACCAACTAACCCTAACCCTAAAACTAACACTAACATTAAAACTAAGCCTAACATAACCCTAACAATAACTGTAACACCAAACCTAATCCTATCAATAACCCTAAACCTAAACCTAACCCTAAACCTAACATTAACACTAACCCTAAAACGAACCTAACACTGAGCCTAAACCTAACCGCAACACTAACAGTAATACTAACCCTAGCCCTAACCCTAACTTTAAAACTAATCCTATTTGTAACCCTAACACTAACCCTAACTCTATCTCTAATAAACAACATAACACTAACAATAACCCTAACAGTAAACCTAACCTAAAACTAACCCTAAGCCTAATATAATGCTTACCCTAACCCTAATGCTAACTCTAAATCTAACCTTAACCCTAACCTAACCCTAACCCCATCCCTAAACATAACCCTTATCCTAACCTAAAATATAAACATAACCCTAAATCTAACCCTAACATTAACACAAACACTAAATCTAACCCTAAGCCTAACATGAACTCTAATCCTAAACCTAACAATTACACTAATACTAATCTTCACCCAAACTCTAATCCTAACACTAACCCTAAACCTAACCATTAAACTAACATGAACCGTAACACTAATACTAACCCCCACAAAAAAACTTACCCTTACACTGATGCTAATCTCACTTAAACCATAACACTAAACTGAACCCTAAAATTAACACTAACCCAAACACTAAATCTAACATGAAACATATCACTAACCCTAACTCTAACCTTAAACCTAACCTAAACCTTAACCTAACACTAAACTTAACACAAAGCCTAATATAAACCTAACACTAACCCTAACCCCAAACCTAGCCTTATCACTAACCATAAAACTAAACCTAAACCTAAACCTAACATTAACCCTAACCCTAACCTAACACTAACCCTATCACTGAGCCTAAACCTAACCATAACCCTAACAGTAATACTAAACCTATCTGTAAACCTAACACTAACCCTAATGCTGTCCCTAACACACAACCTAACACTAACCCTAACCCTAACACAACCACTAACCCAAACACTAACCCTAATCCTAACACTAACCCTAAAACTAACTCTAACCGTAACTCTAAAACTAACACTAACCCTAACCCGAACCTAATCCAAACACTAAACCTAACCCTAACCCTATCCCTGACCTTAACCCGAATATTAACCAAAAAAATAAACCTAATCCTAACCCTAACACTAACATTTAAACAAAACCTAAATCTATTTCTAAACTAATCCGAACCCTTACCCTAACACCAACACTAACACAAACTCTAACCAAAACCCTAACCCTAAAATTAACACCCTAACCCTAAACTTAACCCTAACCCTAATGCTAACCCTAACACTAATCTTAACACTAACTCTAACTCTAAAACTAACCCAGAACCTAACCTTAACAATAACACTAACCCTAATATTGACCCTAACTGTAACATTAACACTAACCCTAATCCTTAATCTAACACTAACCTTAAACCTAACCCTAAAACTAATAAAACCCTAACCCTAACACTTACACTAACCTTAACCCTAACCCTAACACTAAAACTAACTGTAACCATAACCATAACTCTACTAGAACACTAATCCTATCAATAACCCTAACACTAATCCTAACTTTAATACAAACCCTAACCCTAACCCTCACCCTAAAACAAACAGTAACCCTAAACCTAACACTGAACCTAACACTAACCCTAAACCTAACCCTACCCGTTACTCTGAAACTAACACTACCCGTAACCATAATCATAACCCAAATGCTAATCCTTACCTAACACTAAAGGTAACCCTAACCCTAAACCTAACACTTACCCTAACCCTAACCCTAACCCTAACACAAAACCTAAACATATCTTTAACCCTAACCCTAACACAAAACCTAAACATATCTTTAACCTTAACACTATTCCTAACACTAAACATATCCGTAACTCTAAACCTAACACTAACCCTAACTCTAACCTTAACACTAACGCTAACACTAACCCTATCCCTAACCGTAATATGAACCCTAACACTAACCTAACACTAACACTGAAAAAAAAAAACCTATTCTAACCCTACACTAACACTAAACCTCTAACCCTACACTAACACTAAACCTCACCCTAAACCTAATGCATACACTAAAACTAACCCTAACACTAACCCTAACAAAAAATCTAACCCCAACATTAAACCTAACCATAACACTTACCCTAATCCTAATCATAAACACTAACACTAACCCTAAGCCTAACTCTAACACTAACTCTAATTCTAAATCTAACCCTAACAGTATCCCTAATACAAACCCAACAACAACCCAAACACTAACCCTAACACAAACTGCAACCCTAACACTAACCCAAACTCCAATATTAATTCTAAAGTTAATCCTAACCATAACCCTAACCTTAATCCTAACCCTAACACTAAACTTAACACAAACTCTATCCCTAACTCTAACCATAAACTAACCCTAACCCTAACCCTAACCCTAATCCTAAAGCTCAAACTAACTTTAACACTAAACCTAAGCATAACCGTAACCCTAATAGAACCCTAAACCTAACCCAAAACGTAAAACTACTAATAACCCTGACAATAAGACTAACACTAACTGTAAACATAACCCTTACCATAAATATAACCCTAATCCTAATCGTAACCATAACCCGAAACTTAACTCTAAATCCAACACTAACCCTAACCCTAACCCTAACACTAACACTAACACTAACACTAAACCTAACCCTAATATTAACTTTAACCATAACCCTAACCCTAAATCTAACCCTACCCAAACCACAACAGTAACCCTGACTCTAACTGAACCCTAATCCGAATCCTAACCATAAATTTAAACCTAACCCTAACCCTAAGCCTAAAACAAACCCTAACCCTACACCTAAAACTAATCCTACACCTAACCTTAACACTAAAATTTACACTAACCCTTACCCTAACACTAATCCTCACCCTAACCCTAAACGTAAAACAAACTATAACCCTAACACTAATCTTAAACCTAAACCTAACCTTAACACTAACCCTAACACTAACCCTAAGCATAATCCTAAACCAAACACTAAACATAGCCCTAACCATAACCATAACCCTAAGCCTAATATTAACCCTAACCCTAACTCTAACCCAACACTATCCCTAACACAAACCCTTACTATATCCCTAACATTCACCGAAATACTTATAGTAACCCTAACCCTAACACTAACACTAACCATAACCGTAAGCTTAACCCTAACTCTAACCTTAACACTAAACCTGTACCTAACACTAAACCTAACCTTAATATTAACCCTAACATTAACCCTAAGCATAAACCTAATCCTAAATCTAATCCTAACCCTAATCCTAATCCTTGCCCCCACCCTAACCCTCACACTAATTCTAATTCTAACCTTAACATTTACACTAAACCTAAACCTAACTTTAAGCCTAACACTAAACTTAACCATATCCCTAAACTTAACACTAAACCTAACACTATCCCTAATCCTAACCCTAACTCTAACTCTAACCCTTATTGTATTCATAATCCTAACACTAAACCAAAAACTATCTTTAACCCTAACAGTATTACTAACACAAACCCTAACCTTAATCTTAATCCTAACTCTAACCGTAACCCTAACCCTAACACAAACACTAACCCTAAACTTAACACTAAACCTAACCCTATACCTAACTCTAAACCTTACAGTAAGCCTATCCCGAACAAAAATTCTAACCCAAAACTTAACCCTAAACCTAAAACAAATCTAAGCCTAAACCTAACATTAAACCTAAACCTAACCGTAACCTAAAACCTAAAACTAACCCTAAATCTAACCCTAACTGCAAATCTAACCCTAACACAAAACCTAACCATAACACTAACACTAACCTAACCCTAATCTGAATACTAACCGAAATCATAAACCTAACCCAATCCCTAAACCAAACACTAACCCTAACCGTAAACGTAACATGAACCCTTACAATAACCCTAAACCTAATCCTCACACTAACCATAACCCTAACCCTAACCATAAATCTAAATCTAAAACACTAACCATAACCCTGACCCGAACCTAGCCCTAACCCTAAAAACAACCTGAATCCTAACTGAAACCAAAACCTTAACCCTAAACCTTACACTAACCTTAAACCTAAAATTAATTCTAATCCTAACCCTAAACCTAACTTAAAAAAAAATAACT
This sequence comes from Marmota monax, assembly GCF_021218885.2. Classification (NCBI taxonomy): domain Eukaryota; kingdom Metazoa; phylum Chordata; class Mammalia; order Rodentia; family Sciuridae; genus Marmota; species Marmota monax. The sequence continues at coordinate 58,755 of NW_026694560.1, forward strand.
CTAACATTAACTCTAAACCTAAACCTAACCCTAAACCTTACACTAAACCTAACCCGAACCCTAGCCCAAACACTAAGTCTGACCATAAACTTAAAGCTTACCCTAAAACTTAGCCTAACCCTAACACTAACTTTAACACTTACCCTATATCTAACCCTAACCCTTACACTCTAAATCTAAAACTAAACCTAACCCTAACCCTCACCCAAACTCTAACCCTAACACAAACCATAACCCTAAACATAACACTAACACTAAGCTAACCCTTACACTAACCCTAACCCTAACTGTAACACTGTCTAACCATAAACTTAACCCTAACCCTAACACTTAGCCTAACCCTTATCCTAAATCTAACAGTTAACCTAAAGCTAATCCTAACCCTTCTGCTAAAACTAACCCTAACCCTAAATCTAAAACTAAAACTAACCCTAAACCTCACCCTAACAAAAACCCTAACCCTAAACATAACACTAACCCAAAGCAAAACCTAACCCTAACATTAACCCAAAAGTGAACCCTAAACTTAAACCTAATATTAACCCCTAACCCTAACCCTAAACCTAATCTTAAACCTAACACTAACCCTAACCCTAACTCTAATTATAACACTAACCCTAACACTAAACCTAACCCTAACACTAACACTAAAACTAATCCTAACTATAACCATAACTCTAACCCTAACCCTACACCAAACACAAACCCTTCACTTAACCTAACACTAACCCTTTCACAATCCTTAACCTTAACCCTAACCTACCCTTACACAAAACCTAAGCTTAACACAAACCGTAACCCTAAACCTAACACCAAACCTAAAGCTAAACCTAAACCTAAACCTTATACTAAACCTAAGGCCAACACTAACCCTAATGCTAAATTTAACCAGAACCCTAACACATAGCCTAACCATTACCCTAAAACTAACACTGACCCTAATTCTAAACCTAACTCTAAACTTAATTCTAACCATAACATGAATCGTAATGCTAATCCTAACCCTAACACTACAATAACCCTAACCCTAAACACAACACTAAACCTAACACTAACCCTAACCCTAACGCTAACCCTAACCCAAAGCCTAACCCTAAAACGAACTCTAACCCTAAACTCAACACTAAACCTAACTCTAACCCTCACACTAACACTAATTCTAACCCTAACCCTTACACAAAACCTAAACCTAATTTTAACCATGACACTAAAACTAAACCTAAACCTAACAATACCCCTAACCCTAACCCGATCCCAAAATCAAACTGAAACCCTAACCCTAAAACTAAACCTAACTCTATCACAAACCTAAACCAAATCTTCACCCTAAACCTAACCTAACCATAACCCTAACCCTTACCTAACCCTAACAATAATCCAAACCCTAACTCTAACACTAACAGTAAACCTATCACTCACACTACCATAACCCTAACACTAACCATAACCCCAACCCTAACCCTTACACTATCCCTAACCCTAACCCTAACACGAATCATAACACTAATCCTAACACAACCCTAAATCTAACCCTAACCGTAACCCTAACTCTAATGTTAACACTAACCCTAACCCTAACCCTAACACAAACCCTATCCCTAAAACTAACACTAAGCCTAAACCTAGCCCTAACAAAAACCATACCCTTTTGTTTAACACTAAACTTATCCATAAACCTAAACTTAAACCGAACCCTAACCCTCACACAATCCCTAAATTTAATCCTAACACTAACCTAAACTAACAATAACCCTAACCAAACACAAAACCAAACCCTAAAACTAACACTAAACCTAACCCTAATTGTAACCCTAACACAAACCTTACCCATAACCATGACCCTAACCTAACAGTCACCATTAACATAACCCAAATCTTAAACATAACCCTTCCCTAACCCTAAACTTTACCCTAATACAAACCCTAATCCTAACCCTTACACTAACCCTAAAACTAACCCTAACCCTAAACCTTATACAAACCCTAACCCTAACACTAAAAGTAGCCCTAATCCTAAAAATAATCCTAAGTCTAACACTAACGCTAACCATAACCCTAACACTAACAATAACCCTGTTACAAACCCGAATCTTAACACTAACCCTAAACCTAACCATAACCCTAACATTAAACCTAAACCTCACCCTAACACTAACCCTATAACTAACCCTAATACTAACCTTAACACTAACCCTAACCCTAAATGTAACCCTAACCCTAATCCTATCCCTAACCCTAACACAAACCCTAACCCAAACTGTAACACTAAATGTAACCTAACCCTAAATTTAACTTTAATTCTAACACTAACCCTAACCCTAAACCTAACACAAATCATATCTGTAAACCTAACACTAACATTAAACCAAAACCTAAACCTAACACTAACCCTAGACTTAAACCTAAACCTAGCACTAACACTAACCCTAACCCTAACCCTAACTTTAACCCTAAACCTAATCCTAACTTTAATGAGAACCCTATCCCTAAAACTAAATTAATCCAAACGGTAACCCTAACCCTAACCCTAACCATAAGCCTTGCACAAATTTTAACTGTAACCATAATATTAACCCTAACCCTAACCCTACACTATACCAAACCCCAACCCTAACGCTAACCCTAATCTTAACCCTAACACTAACCCTAACCCTAAACCTAACCATACCCTAAAAAAACCCTAAACCTAAACCTAACCCTAATCATAACTCAAACTGTACCTCTAAAAATAACCCTAAATCTAACCCTCACACTACCTCTTACCCTAACCCTAACTCTAAGAAGCCCTAACCCTAACTGTAACCCTAATCTAAGCCTAAGCCTAAACCTATCCTAACATTACCCTTCCCCTAACCCTAAGTCTAATTCTAAAACTAACCTTAAACCAAAACCTAAACCTAAAACAAACCCAATCCCTAACCATAAACGTTACCCTATATCTGACCCTAAAACAAACCCTACCCTAAACCTAATTCTAACCTAAACCTAACCCTAACCCTAACCGAAATACTAACCCTTTTCCTAAAGATAACCATAACCTAATGCTTATGCTAACGCTATACCTAACACAAACCTTAACCCAAACCTTAAAACAAACCGTAAAGCTAACCCTAACACTATCCCTAACATTAACCCTAACACTGAAACAATACCTTACACTAACTCTAGCCATAAAACTAACCATAAACCTAACACTTACCCTAACTCTAACCCTTAACATAACCCTAAACCTATAATGAGCCCTTACACTAAACCTAACCAAAATTCTAACATTAACCTAACCCTACCCCTAACACTAACCCCAACCATAACCTTAAGCATAAACCTAACACTAACCCTAAACTTAACCCTAACTGTAACTCTAACTCTAATGTTATGTGTAACCCTAACACTAACACTACCTCTAAGACAATCTCTAACCTTTACCCTCACCCTAACACAAACCCTAAACCTAAGCCTAATACTAAACCTAACACTAAATATAATCCTAACCATAACCCTAACACTAACCTTAACCCTAACCCTATCCATTACCTAACACTAACCCTAACCCTAACCCTGAACCTAAAACTATTCCCTAACTCTAAGTCAAACCCTAAAACTAAACTTAAACATATTTTAACCCTAACACTATCCCTAACCCTAAACCTATCCATAAACCTAAACCTAACACTAACCCTAACACAAACCTTAACCTTAAACCTATCACTAACCCTATCCCTAACCATAAAAACCCCTAACACTCCTCCTAATATTAACCTAACTCTAATCCTAACACTAACACTAACCCTAACCCTAACCTAACCAAAAATCTAACCTAATGCAAACCCTAAACAAAAGCCTAACCTTAACCTAACCCTAAGCCTAAACCTAACTCAAATCCTAACCATAACTGTAACCATAACCATAAACATAAACATAACAGAAACCCTAACCCTAATCCTAATCCTAACCCTAAAAATAACCAAACATTAATCCTAAATCTAACCTTAATCCTAAACCTAACACTAACACAAACCCCAGCACTTACCCTAAGCCTAAATTTAACTGTAAACCTAATCTTAAACCTAACAATATCCCTAAACTTAACCCTATCCTTAACACTAACCCTAAAACAAACACAAAGCATAACTCTTACACTAATAATGACCCTAACCCTAAACCTAACCCTAAAATAAAACTAACACTAAACCTAACCTAACCATAACAATAACCCTAAATATAAACCTAACCGAAACTCTAACCCTAATCCTAACCGTAACTGTAACTGTAATTCTGACCCTAACCTAACCCTAAATCAAACACTAAGCTTAACCTATCCTAACACAAACCGTAACCCTAACCCTAACTCTAATCCTACCCCTAACCCTAACACGAACCCTAACCTAAAGCTAACAGTAACCCTAAACCTAACCATAAATATAACTCTTATGTTAACCCTAACTCTAAACTTAACCCTAACACTAACTCTAACCATAGCCATAACCAGAACACTAACACAAAGACTAACCCTCACCCCAACCCTAATCCTAAAACTAACCCTAACCCTAAGCTTAACCCTAACCCTAACCCTAACCCCAAGCCTAACCTAAGCCGAACCCTAAACTTAACAAAAAACCTAACACTAAACCTAACCCTAAACCCAACCATAATACTAAACCTAACACTAACCCTTAGAATAACCCTAATCCCAAAACTGACCCTAACCCTAACCCTAATTCTAACCCTAACCCTTACACTAATTCTAAACCTAAGTTTAGCCCTAACACTAAACTTAACCCTAACCCTAACACTAACACTAAACCTAACACTAACCCTAACTCTAACCCAAACACTAACCCAACCTGTAACACTAAACCTAAAACTAACACTAACCCTAACAAAAACCCTAACCCAAACTCTAACACTAAACTTAACCTAACTTTAATGTACCCCATACCTAAACCCAAAAGTAACCCTTACACTAACACTAACCCTAACTCTAACACTAAACTAATCATAACTCTAACCCTAACACCAACTCTACACCTATCACTAACCCTAACCCAAAAAATAAAACTAAAATTAACCCTAACCCTAAACCTACACCTAAAACTAAACCTAACACTAAGCCTAACACTAACCCTAACAGTAATACTAAAAATAAACCTAACCCTAACTCTAACCCAAATCCTATTTGTAACCCTACACTAACCCTAACCTTATCCCTAACAAAACCCTAATACTAACCCTAACCCTAAACCTAACCCTCAATCTAATCCCAATTCTAACCCTAACCCTTACACTAACCCTAAACCTAACTTTAACTCTAACACTAAATCTAACCATATCCCTAAGCCTCAACCGTACAGTAACCCTAACCCTATCCCGAATCCTACCACTAACCATAACCCAAATACTAAATCAAACCCTAACACAAACCCTAAATGTAACCCTGACCCTAACCTAAAGGTAACCCTAATCTTAACCCAAATTCTAACTGTAACCTTTTCCTGAACCCTAACCACAACCCTAACACAAAACCTAACACTAAAACAAAACATAAACCTAATCCTTAGCCAAACCATTACACAACCCCTAACCATAGCAATAACTCTAAACCTAACCCTAAGACCAACCCTCAACAAACCCTAAACATATCACTAAACCTATAACTAACCCTAACACTAACCCTTACACTAACCGTAACCCAAACACTAACCCTAACACTAACTCTAAACTTTACATTACCCCTCACCGTAACACTTACCCTAATGCTAACCGTAACTCTAACACTTACCATAAAATAACCCTAACCCTAACACTAACCCTAACCCTGAACCTAACACTAACACTAACCCTAAAACTAACCCTAAATCTAACCCTAACACAAACCCTAACCTAACCTTAACCCTAACCCTAATTCTAACACTAATCCTTACCCTAACCCTAACACGAACCCTATCCGTAACCCTAACACTAACCTGAAACCTAAAACTAACCCTAACACTAACCCTAAACCTATCCCTAAACTTAATCCTAACCTTTTCCCTAACACTAAACCTAACCCTAACCCTATAGCTAACCCTAAACATAACCTTAACAAAAACCCTAACCCTAAACCTGACACTAATATTAGTCCTAACCCTAACCGTCACCCTCACACTAACTTTAAACCTAAACTTAACCATAACACTAAGTCTAACAAGAACCATAAAACATAGCCTAATGCTAACCCTAACTGTAACAATACCATTAAACTTAACTCTAACCATAAAACTAACCCTAAACCTAAGGCAAACCTTAACCCTAAAGCTAACATGAAATGTAACCCTAACCCTAATCCAAACCCTAACACTAACCCTAACAATAAAACTAACTGTAAACCTAACCCTAAACCTAACTCTAATTCTAACACTAATCCTAACACTTACACTAAACCTAAAACTAAAACAAATCCTAAACGTAACCGTAACTGAGACCCTAACACTAAACCTAACAAAAAACCTAATCCTAACATGAACCCTAACCCTAATCCTAACACTAACCCTAACACTCACACGAACCCTAATCTTAAAACTAATTCTAACCCTATCCCTATCACTAAACCTAAAACTAAACCTAACCCTAAATATAACACTAAACCTAAATATAACAATAACCATAACCATAAACATAACACTAACCATAACATTGACCCTACATAACCCTAACCCAAAACCTAACCCAAACCATAAAACTAACCGTAAACCTAACCCTAAAGCTAACACAAACCCTAAACTTAACCCTTTCACTAACCCTAACCCTAATCATATCCCTAATACTAACTCTCACCAAAACCCTAATCTTAACCCTAACACTTACCCTTACTATTACCCTAAGCCTAACACTGACACTAAACCTAATCCTAAGCCTAACACTAACCCTAAGCTTATCCCCAACACTAACCCTAATTGTAACTCTAACCCTAAATCCAACACTAAACTTAAGCCTATCAAAAAGCCGTACCCTAACACTAAACCTAAAACTAACCACTAACCTAACCCTAACCCTAAAGCTAATCCTAACTGTAACCCTAACCTTAACCCTAAACCTAACCCTATCACTGAACCAAAACCTAACCCAAACCCTAAACATAACACTAACCCTAAAAGTATGCCTAACCATATACCTTACCAGAATAATAACAGTAAAACTAACTCTAATTCTAACCTTAACCCTAACACTAATGCTAACCCTAAACCCAACAACAATCCTGACACTAACCCTAACACTAACCCTAAACCTAACTCTAACCCTAATTCTAACTGTAACCATAACCCTAACCCAAACACTAAAACTAAACCTAACACTAACCATAACACTAACCCTAAACCTAAACTTAACCCTAACACTAAACCTAACCTTAACCCTAACACTAACCGTAACCCTAACCCTAACACTAATCCAAACCGTTACCAAAATTGTAAACCTAAAGCTAACCCAATCTTAAACCTAACCCTAATTCTAACACTATCTCAAACTCTAAACCTAATACAAACCCTAATCCTAACCCTAACACTAACCTTAATCCTAACCCTAATCCTAACACTATCTCTAAACGTAACCCTAAACCTAACATTAAACCTGACCCTAACAACAACAATAACCCTAAAACAAACCCTAATGCTAAACCTAAGACTAACCCTAAACCTAACACTAAACCTAAACCTTACACTAACACTAATTATAAACCTACACCATACAGTAACTATAAGTGGAACTCTAACCAGAACCCTAACACATACCCTAACCCTAACCCTAATCCTAACACAAAATCTAACCCTAACACAAACCCTAAGCCTAACCTAACCTAACGCTCTACCTAACCCTAACCCGAATCCCAATTGTAACCAAAAACCTAACCCTAAGTCTAACTCTAACCCTAAACCTAATCCTAACCCTAAACTTTACACTAACTGGCTTAGACAAACCATAACCCGAACCATAAATTTAACTCTAAGCCTAACACTAACACTAACACTAATCCAAACCCCAACACTAACCCTAACTTTAATCCTAATCGTAAAACAAATGCTAATCTAAACCTAACCCTAAATCTAAAACAATCCCTAACAAAAACCCTAAATCTAACTCTAACCCTAAACCTAACCTTAATGCTAATTCTAACCCTAAACTATCCTTAACTCTATACTAACACTAAACCTAACCCTAACACTTTCACTAACCAAAACCCTAAACATAACCCTAACACTAACTCTGACCATAACCTTAATCCTAACCAAAACACTTAATTTAACCCTTAACCCTAAGCCTAACTCTTTCCCTAAACCTAACGCTAAGCCTAACACTAACAGAAAACCTATCTCTAACACTAACCCTAACTGTATATCTAACCCTAAACCTAACACTAACCCTAACCCTATCACAAACCCAAAACTTAACCATAACCCTAAAACTAAACATAAACCTAACCCTAAAAGTAACACTAATCCAAAACCCAACCCTGACCCTAATGCTAATCCTAACTGGAACAGAAAAGTTAACCCTAAACATAACAGTAATTCTAACTCTAACCCTATACCTAACCTTAACGCTAAACCTAAACCTAACAACAAAACTGAAACTAACCCAAACACTACCACTATCCCTAACCCTAGCACTACCACTAACCCATATCTAACCCTAACCCTAATGCTGAACCAAACCTTAACCCTAACAGTAACCTTAACACTAACCCTAACACTAACCCTAAACTAATAAAAACCCTAAACTTAACCCAGCTATAACCTAACAAAAACCCTAACCCAAACTGAAATCCTAAATCCAACCTAATCCTAACCCTAACCCTAATTCTAACACTAACCCTAACCCTAAACTTAATCCTAACACTGAACGTAAAATTAATCCTAACACTAACCCTAACACTAATAAAACCCTAAACCTAACCCTAACCCTTAACTTAACAAAAACTGAACTAAAACCGTACCCTAAACCCAACCTAAACCTTACCCTAATTCTAACACTAACCGTAACCCTAACACAAACCCTATCCCTAACTCTAGCACTAACCTTAACCCTAGCCCTAACACTAACTCTAACCATAACCCTAACCAGAACCCCGACAAATAGCTGAACCCTAAACCTGAACCTGAACCTAACCCTAAACCTAACCCTAAAACAAACCCTAATGCTAAACCCAAGACTAACCCTAAAACTAACCCTCATCTTAACGCTTACACTAACCCTAACCCTAACACTAACCTTAACATTAACTCTAAGTGTAACTCTAAGCAGAATCCTAACACATACCCTAACCCTAACACTTATTCTAAATCTATACCTAACACTAACCTGAATCCTAACTGTAATCATAACCCTAAACCTAACACTAAAGCTAACATTAACACAAAACCTAACCCTAAACCTTAAACTAACCCTAAACCCAACCCTAAAAATAAAACTTACACTAACCATAGCCCTAACCCTAACACTAACTCTAACTGTAACCCTAACCCTAACTCTATCACTTACCTTAATCTGAACCTTAACCCTAACCCTAACATTAATCCTAACCCTATACCTAACACTAACCCGAATCCATACCATAAAAATAACCCAAACACTAACTCTAACCAAAACCCTACCTTAACCCTAAACCTAACCTAATCCTAAACCTTACCTAACCCTTACACTAAACCTAACCCTAACACTAACACTAAACCTAACACTAACCATATGCAAACACTAACACTAACCGTAACCCCCAACCCTAACACTATCACTAACCCTAACCTAAACCTAACCTGAACACTACACCAAACATTATTCCCAACCCTATTCCTAACCCTAAACTAACCCTAACACTAAGCCTAACACTAATGATAACCATAACACTAAACCTAACACTTAGACAAAACCTAAACCTAACCCTAAAATTAACCGTAACTCTAACCCTAGCATTAACACTAACCCAAACCAAAAAATAAAACTAAAGCAAATCCTAAGAAAAACCCTAAGCCTAACTCTAAAACTAAACCTAACACTAAAACAAAACCTAACCCTAACCCTAATCCTAACAGAAAGCATGACTCTATTCCTAACACTAACTCTAAAACTAAACTTAACCCAAAAGTTAAACCTAACCATAACACGAAACCTATCTATAACACTAACACTAATCTTAACCATAACCCTAAACCTAAAATTAACAATAAACTTAACCCTAAACCTTGCCCTAAGCCTAACCCTAACCTTAACCCCAAAACTAACATAAACCTATCACTAAATCTAACCCTAACACTAAACCTAAACCCAACCCTAGCTCTATCACTAACCCTAACAATAACAGTAACACTAACCCTAACCCTAACACTAACCCAAACCCTAACACTAACAATAACCTAACACGAAGCCTAAACCTAACCTAACCCTAACAGTAATCCTAGTTTTAACCTTAAACCTCACACTAACCCTAATTCTAAACCTAACCCTTACACAAACCGTAAACCTAACTTTAAACCTAACAATAAACCTAACCCTAACCCTAACACTAACCCTAAACCTAACCCTAAACCTAACTATTACACAAATCCTAAAACTAACACTAATTCTAACCATAAACTGTGACTCTAAAACAAACCCTAAAACTAAATCTAAACCTAACCCGAATCCTAACCCTTACACTAAACCCTTACCCTAAAATTAAATCTAACCAAATCCTTATTCTAACCACAACACTTACCCTAACCATAACACTAAATCTAACAGTTACAAAAAACCCAACCCTAAACCTAACACTAACCCTAATCCTAACCCTAAAACTGACGCCAAACCTAATCCTAGCCCAAAACCTAAACCTAAATCTAAACCTAACACGAAACCTAACCCTAACATTAACACTACCCCTAACCCTATCCCTAAACATAATATTAACCAAAACCCCAACCCTAAACCTAAACCTAATCCTAACCATAATCCTAACCTTAATCCTAATCCTAAACTTAACCCTCACACATAGATAGCCCTAAATCTAACACTCACCCTAAACCTTACACTAAACCTCACCCTTACACTAACCCTAACCCTAACCATAACCCTAACCCTGACACTAACCATAACCCTAAACCTAACACTAACACTAACCCTAAACCCAACCCTAAACCTAACACTAAACGTAACCCCAACCCAAACAATAACCCTAACACGAACCCTAACACTTAATTTAACACTAACCCTAACACTAAACGTAACACTATCCCTATCCCTAACCGTAAACCTAACACACAACCTAACCCAAACTGTAACACTAAACCTAACACAAACCCTAACCCTAACCCTAAACCTCACACTAACCCTAATTCTAATCTCAAACCTTATACTAATCCTACACCTAACTTTAACCTTTACACTAATTCTAATCCTAATCCTAAACCTAACACTAACACTAACCTGACACTAAACCTAACACTAACCCTAACTTTTTCCATAACCCTTAACCGAACCATAACCCAAACTATCACACAAAAACTAAGCCTAACACAAACCCTAACCCAAACCTTACCCTAAACTTAACCTTACCCTAACCATCACCTTTACCTAACCCTAACACTAACCCTAACCCTAAACCCTAACCCTAACCCCTAACACTAACACTAAACATAACACTAACCCTAACCTAACCTAACAATAACTCTAACCCCAACACTAACACTATCAATAACCCTAATTTTAACCATAAACCTAAATCTAACATTTACCCTAACCCTAACACTAACACTAATCATAACTCTAAATCTAACCTGAATCCTAACAAAAAACTATCTGTAACCCTAACCCTAACATTAAGCCTAACACTAATCCTAATACAAACCTAAACCTAACCCTAAAACTCCCATAACTCTAAACCTAAACTTAAACCTAACAGTCAACCAAAACCTAATCATAAAATTAAACCTATTCCTAACCGTAACCCTAACCATAACCCTAAACCTAACCCTTACAAAATCCCTAATCCTAACCTTAACCTTAAACCTACACTAACACTAACACTAACATTAACCAAAACCCAACCCTAACCCTTAAGCTAATCCTAACCATAAGCCTAAACCTAACCAGAACCGTAAAATAAACCCTAATGCCAAACCTAACACTAAACCTAACACAAAACATAACTATAACCCTAACCCTATCATTAACACTAACCCTAACCGTAAACCTATCTCTAAACTTAACATTAACCTTAACACAACACCTAACCATAACCATATCTTTAACACTAACCTAACCAAACCCTAACCCTAACCTAACACAAACAAGAACTCTAACCCTAACTCTAAAAGTAACCCTAACCCAAAACCTAACCCTAAACCTAACACTTCCCATTAACCTAACACAAAATTTAATCCTGACACATAACCCAATGCTAAACCTCACCCTAACCTAACCATAACACTATCCCTTAACTTAAACCAAATCCTAACTAAAACCATAAATCTAACCCTAACACTAACCCTAACCCTAACATTAACACAAACCATAAACCTAACACTAAAACTAACCCTAAACCTAACCCTAACCCTAAACATTACACTATCCCTAACCTTAACCCTAACATTAATGCTAACTATAACAATATGCGTAAACCTAACCCTAACACTTACCCTAACCCTAACCTTAAATCTAACCCTAACACTAAACCTAATGTTAACCTTAACACTAACCCTAACACTATGCCTAATCCTAACCCTAAAATGAAACCTAGTACTAACCCTAACCCTAACACTAACACTAACACTAACCCTAACCCTAACACAAATACTAAAACAAACCATAACCCTAAACCTAACCTTAACCCTAACACCCACACTAACCCTATTCTTACACTAACCCTAAACCTAAATTTAACCCATATAAAAAACCTAACTGTAACTCTGAACCTAACCCTTAAACTAACCATAACACTAATTCTAACACTAACCTTAACTCTAACCCTAACCCTAACCTGAACCGTAACTCTAAACCTAACAAAAACCCTAACCAAAACTCGAATGTTATACCTAACCTAACACTAACATTAACCCTTGCCTAACCTTAAAACTAACCCTAACCCTAACACTAACACTAACCCTAACATTAAACCTATCCTAACCCTAAATCTAACACTAACACCAAAATTAACCATACTACCAACACTCAACCTAACCCTAAACCTGAACCTGACATTAACCCTAAACCTAACACTAAACCTACCACTAACCCTAACCCTAACCCTAATAATAAAAGTATAATAAAAATAACCCTAACACTAACTCTAAAACAAATCTTATTTGTAAACATAACACTAAGCCTAAACCTATCCCTAACACAAAACCTAACACTAACCTTAACCCTAACACAAACACTAACCCTAAACATAAAACTAACACTAACACTAATGCAAACACTAACTCTAACTCTAAAACTAAACTTAAACCTAACCATAGACAAAAACCTAACCCTAACATTAAACTGAAACCTAAGCCTAACACTAACCTGAACCCTTACACAAAAACTAACTCTAAGTTTAAACCTAATCTTATTAGAACCCGTAACCCTAACACTTACACTAAACCTATCCATAATCCTAATAATAACACTAACTCTATTTGTAACCCTAATTCTAAACCTAACACTTACCCTAACCTTAACCCAAACACTTACACTAAGCCTAACACTAAACCTAACCCTAACCCTAACACTTATGCTAAACGTAACCCTAATCCTAACACTAATCCTAACACTATCCCAAACAGTAACCCTATCTCAAACTCTAACCCTAACCGTAACCCTAACCCTAATACTATCAGAAACTGTAACCGTAAACCTAACCCTAAAACTAACCTAATCCTAACCCTAACCATAACACTAACCCAAACCCCAATCCTAAACCTAATGCTAATTTTAACAGTAACCCTAAACTTAACCCTAACCCTAACCCTTACCCTAACACAAAACCTAACCTAAACCTAAGTCTAACACTAACTCTAACCCTAACACTAACCCTAAAACAATGCCTAACCGTAAACCTAACCCTAATAGTAACCCTAACCCTAACTCTAACCATAAGCCTAACCCTATCTCTAAACCTATAGCTAACTCTAATCCTAATCCGAAACCTAACACTAACACTAAACGTAACCCTAACCCTAACTATAACCCTAATCCTAACCACAACAGTAACTCTAACCCTAACCCTAACCTAACCTGAACACAAGCCCTAACCCTAATGCTATACCAAAACTTACCCTAACCCTAATCCTAACACAAATAATAACCCTAAAACTAACACTAAAACTGAACTTAACTGTATATGTAAAACTTACACTAACCATAACTTAAAAATAACCCTAAAAGTAACTCTAACCATAAACATAACACATAGCCTAACTGTAACCATAACCCTAAACCTAACACTAAGCCTTAACCTAAACCTAACCCATACCCTAAACTTAACCCTAAAGCTAACACTAACCCTAACACTAATCCTAACCATAAACCTAACTCTAATACTAACCATAATCCTAAACCTAACACTAATTCTGAATCTAAACCTAAATCTAACACTAAACCTAACCCAAACCCTTACATTAATCCTAACAGTTATTCTAACACTAACTGTAACCGTAACCATAACCCTAACCCTAATCCTAAACTTAACAAAACCATCACCCAAACCGTAACCTAAAGCTAACCTAACATTTACCACAATGCTGATTCTAACAATAACACTAACCCTAACATTAAAACGAACTCTAACCCTATACCTAACACTAACCTTATACCTAACCCTATTGGTAACACTAACCCTAAATCTAACACTAACACTAAACAAAACCCTACACCTAACCCTCACATTAACCCTAACCCTAACCCTAACACTAACCCTAACACTAACTCTAACCAGACACCTCACATATAGCCTAACACTAATCCTAATCCTCATACTAACACTGAACCTAACACTATCCATAAAACTAACCGTAGTACTAATGCTAAACTTAAACTTAACACTAGCACAAATAGTAATTCTAACACTAATTTTAACCCTAAACCTAACCCTAACCCTAACGTTAACCTAAACCTAACTGTAACTATAATCCTAACTCTAACCATAACTCTAAGGCTAACACTAACTTTAACACTAAAGCTTGCCCTAAAACTATCCCTAACCCTAACACTAAATCTAAACATAACCTAACACTAACCCTAACACTAACCATAACAGTAACGCTAACCATAAACTAACCCTATCCCTGAAGCTAAAGCAAACCCTAAATCAAACCGTAACCCTAAACATAACCTAACACTTACCCTAACCTTAATTTTAACACTAACCCTATCATGAACATGAACACTAAACCTAACACTAACTCTAACCTTAATGCTAAAACTAACTCGAACACTAAACCTAACTCTTACCCTAAACCTAACCCTAACCCTAACAGGAACTCTAAAAAGACACCTCAAATATAGACTAACACTAACACTAACCCTAACCCTAACACTAACAATAAAACTAGCCGTAACTCTAGTGCTAAACTTAACCCTAACTCTAACATGAATAGTAATTCTAAACCTAATTTTAACCCTAACCCTACCCTTACCCTAACGTAAACCTAAACCTAACTCTAACTATAATCCTAACTCTAACCATTACCCTAAGGCTAACACAGACTTTAACACTAAAACTAACCCTAAAACTATCCCTAACCCTAACACTAAATCTAAATCTAACCATAACACTAACCCTAACACTAACCATAACAGTAACCATAACCCTAAACTAACCCTATCCCTAAACGTAAACCAAACCTTAACCCAAACCATAAACCTAAACCTACCGTAAAACTTACCCTAACCTTAATTCTAACTAACCCTAACATGAACATGAACACTAACCCTAACACTAACACTAACCTTAACGGTAAACATAACTCTAACACTAACCCTAACCCTAACCCTAAACCTAACACAATCCCTAACACTACCCCTAACACTAACACTAACCCTATCCCTAACCCTCACTCTAACCCTAATTCTAACCCTAACACTTACAATAACCATGAACCTAACTTTAACCCTAACACAAAACCTAAACCTAACCCTAAATCAAACCCTAACACTAACCCTGAACCTAAACCTCACACTAACCTTAATGCTGAGGGCCATTGCTAAGTAAGAATGACGCATGGCATGACCCAGGTCATTTGCAGTGACATTGCATGTAATGTGACCTTGCTCAAGGACCAGGGCATATCCGGGTTTAGGGTGGATCGGGGTTTAGGGCATTCCCAGTTTAGGACAATCTGGGTTTAGGGCGTTTCCAGGTTTAAGGTGTACCCCTGCTGGGAATAGGGCGTATCCTGCTGCCTCAGGCGTGCCTGCTCCTTGAGTTCCCGTTGAGTTCTCGTGGGATTGAGAGAGTATTTGGGATTTTGCCCAGAACGTGGATTTCCCCGATAACGTGTGTAGAGTGCGGTTGTGAGTTCGGGGATAAAGAATTGCTGTTTGAATCTACAAAGCTGTAAGTGGCTCGTGATTTGTGCCCAGCCAGAGGCATTTGGTGGCCTGAACGTGGAACGTCTGAAAATTGGAGGTAAGTGAAATTGCTCACCCCTGAAGAAGGCAAGAGAATGGGTGACCATTTCAAAAAACAATGTGTTCTTGTTTTGATTTATTTTGTTTTTATTTCAAGTTGCCTGTCCCTAGAACATTCTCAGGCAAACTGGGGAAAATGGTTGGCTCAAAGTTTGAAGTTGTTCACCCCCAAGGAAGAGAAACTGTTTGAGGAAAGAGGCACCCCAGTAAGACCAAGAACAGTTAGGCATATGTTGATACAATACAAAAATGTAGCCCATGGCTTTATAAAGATGAGTTATTAAGTATATCAATGGGACCATCATGGTATCCTGTAGAAGAATTTTTCTTCAACAAGAAAGAGATGGTTAGTTCTGTTTACTACACTTGTCTAAGATCTTGGTTTTTACAGACATCTGATTAATTTACAAAGCTAAAGTGTTAAAATATCAACCACTAAATATAAAATCAAGTGTTCTTTACTTATTAAGTTACATAAGGTAATATATTTAAACATTATGTGTGTTTTCATAAATTGGTGAATGGAAAAAGTTCAATATTGCTTTGTGTCTGTGTCTTTGCTAAAACAAGGTTACTAAGAGTTAAGATTCTATCATGTGTAATTTATATACAAAGAGTATAAGAAGTTTCAGTTGCTTCAATTATAGTATTATAGTACCATAAAAAACATGAAAGTATTTCATCTTATTAAAGTGGAGTAATATGTCTAAATCAGAAATTTTATGAGTTGTTTCAGAATGTGAATTTATAAAAAGGGTTAATGGCTAGAAAATAGATATTTAAAGATTGAAGATGTGGAAATATATTTTAATATGGAAGGTTAAAAGAAAAAGAAATGTTTCTAGATGAGATAATCTCTGTGTGGTAAAGTAAAAAGTTGTAAAATGCCATTTAAAAAGATTTTGAGGAAACTAGACTTACTTTAAAACCTTGAGAAAGGAAGAAAGAAGAAAAAAGGTATTTGTACATGGCAGATTGAGACAAAGCTTCTTAATGGAGTTAAAAAAAAAGCCTTTGGTTGAAGGGCAGCCATGTAAACTAACATTGAAGTGATTTAAACAAAATCTAAGCCTCTTTTAAAAGAGTGAAGCTGTAGGTGGTGAAAAAGTACATTTTAAAATGATCAGCTTCAGAACTATAGTACTTGAGATTTATAAAGAGCCCTGCCTTACTTGAGATAAGGCTCTGTCCCATCTCACTACATGTAAAAGTGACTATGGAAGAAGTAAGCCAGATTTCAGTACAGTTAAAGTTGTGTCCAAAAGTAGGTTTTTGCCAAGATTACTAGGATCTCAAACAGGGAATTATGATATATAACCCTGCCAGAATTCAAGGTAGCTATTATGTAAGCTAAATATGTTTTTAATCTAGTTAGTTTTGTTTTGTTGTTTGCTTATAGATGGTTTAAGGATTGCCTGTTAATGTTTTAAAGAGGTACTGCTTTAAGAACTCACAACCTGGGTCAACTTAAGATAAGGAGTTATCACCTACAGGATAGAGAGATAGACATTAAAGCCCAGTGCTCTCAATATAAGGCTGTTATCTTATTTGCTGGATGTTTAAGATCAAGTTTTTAAAATTAGTTAAATTAAAAGGGCCAAGAAAACCAATATTTGGCTCTTGCCCTCTGAGTCAGTCTGAATCAGGGAATAGGGGACTTCTCCAAAGGGCTGTGCAACTCTAGGCCACATAACCTCCTGATCAGGGAGATTAATGAGACCAGTGGAGGACAGAAGGCCAATCGGTGCATTTGCTGTGAAGAGGAGGGTCATCAGAAAGGGGAAATATCCCTGATGCTTCCAAGGGAAGCCACATGGTCAAGCAAGGCCTGGACCCATCCTAGCGCAAATGGCACTAGCAGAACTGAGAAGCTGCTGTAAATTCCCCGAGGACTCCCAGGGAAACTCAGCTGACTGTTAACAATAGGTAAAAACAAAAGTCAGTTTGACTTGTTTCATCTTAAACACTTAGCAAAGACAGTTAAAGCCAAAACACAGCTGTTCCTGGGCTGCCAGGGACTAGAAGGGAGTTCTCCTTCAAAGAATAGCCTGACACTTACAAGAAACAGCCCCCTGGGAGACATCCTGCCTGGGAGACACCCTGCAGCCATCTATCTCCCTGAGACATCCTGCGGCCACCTATCTTCCTGAAACATCCTGCGGTTATCTCACCTTGTGCAGACATCCAGCAACTGCCGATAAGAGAGCTTCCCCATCCCCAGCATACAAATACCCCTGTGTGAACAATAAAACTTTGCAGCTTGATCAGAAAAAAAAAAGTACAGTATAGATGATAATTGGAAGGCTTTAAAAGGTTAAATTAAAGGTGGTTAAGATGCCTTCATGGTGGAGGAAAGAGTGCATCATTCGAAGCCTAGTTAATCTTAAAAGCATTACTTAAAAAAAACATAAAAATGGGAAGATAATAGAATAAAAGATATTTAGATAAAGAAGATTAAAAATTTGAAGAGAAAATCTTTAAAGACAGAAGTATAGAAAGTTAAAAAGAAAAAAAGATAAAGAAGATGTAGAAAGATAGAAAAAATGTAGGAAGACAAGAATTTTAAACCCACAAAATAGGAAGAAAAAAAAAACTAGGAGGAAAATAAGCAACTAAGGGTAAATATACAAAACTTAGAAAAAAAACTAGAAGATAGAAATAAGATAGAAAATGTCAAGTAAAGGTATTTCAGATAGAAAATACAAAAAGCTAAGACAACTATTAGATACAGACATTCAAGATAGAAAAAAGGTAGAAGAGAGAAGTTTAAAGTCAAATATTGGATAAAATAGAAAAACAAAGAGATTATTAGTATTATTTTTCAAAAAGCCCATCAACTTTACTTATTAAAGCAAAAAGAGGGAATTGGAAAGGGGTATATATCCCCCAAAGATAAACTTAAAATAACGCTTTTTACTCTAAACTTTATAAATTTGGATTCATCAGGACTTAGTGCTGCGGAAAGACATATGTATCCAAAAAATGTACATAAGCCTAAGGTACTTTGGAAGGATATTCTAACAGGACAATGGAAAGGTCCTGACCCAGTGATTGTCTGGAGTCAGGGTTCTGTTTGTGTGTTTCCACAGGGAGAACAGCAGCCTATTTGGATTACAGAGAGATTAACTAAAGCAATTTCTACAGACCAAAAAGAAGATGATTTGACTCAAATCCATAACAGCTGATATCCAGAGCTCCAGCTTGGCTATTCCTACATCTGTGACAGTGATTAACCAGGATGCTTTTATCAATATCTATTTTATTATTGCCTATTCCCACATCATAAAGTTCTATTTTATGTTTTGAGCTCATACAAACCTAGGTTAATGTTTTTCTGATCAGTTTTATTTTTTGACTGTGGAGTTTTTAAACATTGCAATGGAGATTTCACCTAGGTAAAGCTACAAGGTCTTTACTAATGTCTTATGTGTTGTATGTTATGTGTGCACACTTGTGTTTTGTGTTGTATGTCTGTATGTGCATATGTCCATATTTCATATATGACGAGCGCTCATGAAAAAATGGATCCGAATTTTTTTCATTCACGTGATTTAAATGGTTTAATTTAAATTAGGTAAATAGCTGTTAAGGATTGTTTTTAAAGGTGGTTAACAGATCTGTTTGTTTACTAATTTAAATTAGGTAAACAACTGTTAAGGATTGTTTTTAAAGGAGGTTAACAGATCTGTTTGTTTACTTTCACCTTTCCTTTTCATTATATTTAATAATTCTGTTCAGGATAATGTCTCTTTAGCATCATTGCCAGAATTCCCATCTCCATCCCAGTGCCAGTGAAGACTAAGATAAAGCCAAACTACAGCATCTATGATAGCTATCACAGTAAACTGTATAAACTGATGCATCAATGAATATAACTCAACAAGTAATGCTCAATCAAGGAGTCGATTTACTTTGGGAGGAAATGGACATATTGATAGACTCCTCCAATTTTAACTGCTTGCAGAACTTGCCTGGAATATGTATCACTTGTATACATTGTGAACTATCGTTTGGTGCAGCGAATTGTGGTAGTACTGGCATATCTTTGCTGATGGTGTCACCAGTGATGCAATTTTTCCAAAGGAGCCGTCAATTGGCTTGGTGTCGTGGCATTTCTGTATCCTCCTCCCTTCTGCTAGTGATGGTCTAAAATTTGGGGGCCAACAGAGGTGAGGCAAGAACATCAACCCCCCACTGGTCCATAGGCCTATCCACAAGTATGGCTGTATGCTGGACCGGTAGTCAGTGATGGGTATGATCCAATTGCAGTGGTATCAACCTAAGACAGGAGGCTGACGCTTAGAGGTCAGTTTTTCCCATGACGGGTAAGAACCATATGTTGAATTGGACAAAATACCAGGCACAGACCTTAAGCCACATTGCTTATTGTTTAATTAATCAGAAGGCGGGAGATGCTGAGGGCCATTGCTAAGTAAGAATGACGCATGGCATGACCCAGGTCATTTGCAGTGACATTGCATGTAAAGTGACCTTGCTCAAGGACCAGGGCAGATCCGGGTTTAGGGCGGATCGGGGTTTAGGGCATTCCCAGTTTAGGACAATCTGGGTTTAGGGCATTTCCAGATTTAAGGTGTACCCTGCTGGGAATAAGGCGTATCCTGCTGCCTCAGGCGCGCCTGCTCCTTGAGTTCCCATTGAGTTCTCCTGGGATTGAGAGAGTATTTGGGATTTTGCCCAGAACGTGGATTTCCCCGAGAACGGGTGTAGAGTGCGGTTGTGATTCAGGAATAAAGAATTGCTGTTTGAATCTACAAAGCTGTGAGTAGCTCATGATTTTATGACCAGCGAGACTGCGGCACCTTAACTCTATGCCTAATCCTAATTCAAACCCTAACACTAACCCTAACACTAAACCTAACCCTAACAAAAACCATAATCGAAAACATAACCCTAAACATAACTAACCCTAACCGTAACCTGTACCTAACCCTAACCACTAACCCTAACACTAACACTAAAACTAACCCTAATACTAACCCGAACCTATCTTTAACACTACTCCTAATCTCAATTCTAAGCCTATTACTAACATTAACCCTAACCCTAACCCTAAACCTCACATTAATCTGAACCCTAACCCTATCCCTAACACTAACACTAACACTAAACAAAAAAACTAAACCTAATCCTTATCCTAACCAAACAGTAACACTAACGCTAACCCTAACCCTAACTTTAACTCTTTTTCTAATTGTAACCCTAACACTAATTTAAAATTATGTTTAACCCTAACACTATTCCTAAACCTAACCCAACCCTAAACCTAACACTAACTCTAACCTTAAACAAAACGCTAACCTAACACTAACTGTAACACGAACCCTAACCCTCATGCTAACACTAAACCTAAGCCTAATCCTAACCTTAACACTAACCCTAATCTTAACCCTAACCCTAAATTTATCCATCACACAAAACCTCACCCTAACCCTGACCCTGACCTTAACCTAACCCTAAACCGAATACTAACCGTAAACCTCACCCTAACCCTAACCATAACCCTAACACAAAACCTAATCCTAAACCTAACACCTAAAACTAACCATAAAACTAACTTTGACACTGACACTAAACCTAACACTAATTCTAACCTTATCCTTAACCGTGACCCTAAAACAAAACCTAAGACTAAATCTAAAAGTAACCCTAAACCGAACCCTACCTTTTACACTAACCCTAACATGAACCCTAACCCTAAATCTTACAATAAACTTAACCCAACCCTAACACTTACCCTAACCATAAAACTAAATCTAACACTTACCATAAACCCAACCCGAAACCTAACACTAACACTAACCCAAAAACTAACCCTAAAGCAAACCCTAGCCTGAAACCTAACCGTAACTATATTCCTAACACAAACCCTAAGTCTAACCATAAAACTAATGCTAACCCTATCCCTATCCCTAACACTAATTCAAACACCAAACCTCACCCTACCTCGAATCCTAACCGTAACCATAACCATAAACATAAGCCTAATACTAACACACTTACAAACCCTAACCCTAAAGCTAACACTAGCCGTAAACCTAACCCTGAGACGAACCCTTACACTAAGCCTAACCTTAACTAACTAACTGTAAACTAACTGTAATGGTAACCCTTACCAGAAATCTAACAAATAGTCTAACACAAACCCTAAAAATAACACTAAACTTAACCCAAACAATTACATTAACCCTAAACCTAACAATAATTTTAATCTTAACTTTAAATATTACCCTAAAACAAATCCAAACCCTAACCCGCACACTAACCCTAAGCTTAAACTAAAACGAAATCTAAAAATAACCTTAACCCTAGCCCTACCACTTACCCTAACCAAAACCCTAACTCTAACACTTACCATAAACCTAAACATAAACCTAACACTAATCCTAACCCTAACACTAAAACTAACCGTAAAACTTACCCTAGCCTGAAACCTAACCCTAACTTTAACCCTAACACAAACCCTAACCCTCAAACTAACCCTAACTCTATCCCTAACCCTAACACTAACCAAAACCCCAACTCTAACCCAAAACCTAATCCTAACTGTAATACTAACCCTAAACATAACACTAATCTTAACCCTAAGCCTATCACGAATTCTAACCCTAACCCTAACACTAAACCTAACCATAACCCTAACCCTCACTCGAACCCTAAAATTAACAGTAAACCGAACACTAAATCTAACCCTAACACTAACAGTATCCTAAACCTAATGTTAACTTTAACCCTAATCGTAACAGGAATGATAACACTAACCCTAACACTAACACTAACCCTAAACTTATCCATAACACTAACACTAACCCTAACCCTGAACCTAACCCTAAACCTAACCCTAAACCTAAATGTAACCCTACCACTATTCCTAAACTTAACCCTAAACCTAACCCTAAACATAAACCAAACCATAATAAAAGCCTAACACTAACCCTAACGCTAAAACAAACCCTAACCTAAACCATAATCCTAAACCTAACCTTACCCTAACCCTAACCCTAATTCTAACACTAACCCTAACACAAAATCTACCAGGAACCCTCACCCTAACTCTAACACTAACCTTAAACCTAGCCCTAAAATAATCCTAAACTTAAACCTAGCACTAATCCTAACCCTAACATTTACTCTAACAGTAAACCTAACTCTAATGCTAAACCTAACTCTAAACCTAACCCTAACACAAATCCTAACCCTAAAGCTAACACTAACCCTAAACCTAACCCTAACCCTAACCCTCACACTAAACCTAACCCTAACACTAATTCTAACCAGAACCCTAACACATAGGCTAACAATAACCCTAACTCTAACACTAACACTAAACCTAACTCTAACCTTAACCCTAATCCTAATGCGATTTGTAACCCTAAATCTAATCCTAACCCCAATACTAACCCTAGTGGTAATCCAAACCCTAACACTAACCCTAACCCTAACTCTAACCTGAACCCAAACCCTAAACCTATCCCTAACATAAATCCTAACCCAAACCATAACTCTAAAGCTAACATATCCCTAATCTAACCCTAATTTTAACAGTAATCCTAAACCTAACCCTAAGCATAACATGAATCCTATCCATAACCATAACAGTAACCTTAACTCTAACCCTAACCCTAACACTAAACATATACCTAACCCTAAAGCTAGACCTAACCCTAACCCTAACCGTAAACCTAACACTAAACCTAAACCGAAGCCTAAAAAAAAAAAAAATATTTAATTCTAACCGTAACCCTATCCCTTACTCTAAACTTAAACCTAACACTTAGACAAACCTTAACCCTAACACTAACATTAACCCTAAACCTAAACCTAACACTAATCCAAACACCAGCCCTAACCCTAACGCTAATCCTAACCATAACCCTAACCCTGAACATAAACATAAACCTAACCGTAAAACAAATCCTAACCCTAAACGTAACACTAATCCTAACAAAAACCCTAACACTAACCATAACCCTAACACTAACACTAACCCTAACTCTAACCCTAAAACTAACCCTACTCTTTCACTAACACTAAAACTAACTCTAACCTTAAGCCTAACCCTAACCCTAACACTAACCCTAACCCTAACCCTAATACCAACCCTAACCCTAAGCCTAAAACTAACCCTAAATATAACACCAAACCTAACCCTAATGCTAACCTTAACCCTAACTCCAACACTAACCTAACCCTAATCCTCACACTAACCACTAACCCTAATTTAACCCTAACTTTTACACTAACCATAAAACTCACTTTAACCCAAATACTAAATCTAACCACAAACCCAAATCTAACCCTAATACTAACCCTGAACTAAACCTAACACTAACCCTCACTCTAACCCTAACCCGAACCTTAACCCTAAATGTAACTCTAACCCAAACCCTAACCCTATCAAAAACCCTAATCTAAACTTACTCCTAAACCTAACCTAATCTTAACCCTAACTATTACCTAACTCTAACACTGACCCTCACCCCAACACTAACCCTAACCTAAACCTAACACTAACCCTAACTCTCAACCTAACATTAATCCTTACCCTTACCATAACCCAAACACTAACCCTAACACTACACCTAACCCTAATACTAAAATGAACTCTATCTGTAACACTAAAACTAATATTAACCCTAAATGTAACCCGAACACAAACCCTAAACCTAACCCTAAACCTACCCCTAACACTAACCCTAAAAATAAACCTAACCCTAACCCTAAAAGTAAAACTAATCCTAACTGTAACCTTAAACCTTACCCTAACTCTAACCCTACCTCTTACAAAAACCCTAACCCTAACCCTAACATGAAGTCTAACCCTAAACCTAACACTAACAAAAACCCAAACCCCAAAATAAACCTAATGCTAATCCTATATATAACCATAACCCTAACCTTATACCTAACCCTAACTCTAAAAGAAACCCTAACCCTAATCCTAACCCTAATCCTAACACAAAACCTAACTCTAACCCCAACCCTAAACATAACACTAACCCTAAAAATAACCATCACAGCAACCAAAACCTAACCCAAACACTAATCCTAACCTCACACTAAACCTAAACCCAATCCTAACTCTAAAACTAACCTTAACCCAAATCCTAACCCTAAACCGAACACTACCACTAACCCTAACACAAAATCTAAACCAAACACAAACCCTAACTCTAACCCTACCCCTAAATTAACCCTAATGCTATCGCTAAACATAATGGAATCCTAACTGAAACCATAAACCTAACAATAACCCTAACTCAAACATTATTGAAAACCTTAAACCTAACCCTAACACTAAACCTAACCCTAACCCTCAACCTAACAATAAACCTATCACTAATACAAACCCTAAACCTAAACCTAACAATTAACACTAAATCTATCCCTGAAACTAAACCTTACACTAACACTCACCCTAAAACTAACCCTAACACTAACTCTAACCATAACCCTAACCAGAAACCTAACACATAGACCAACTCTAAACCTAACACTAAAAGTAACAGTTACCCTAACTCTAACCCTAAACTTAATCCTAAACCTAACACTAACCATAATTCTAACCCTAACATGAATCATAACCCTAACACTAATCCAAACCCTGAAACTAACCCTAACCGTAAATTTTACCCTAACTCTACGCCTAAAACTAACCATAACCCTAACACAAACCCTAATCTTAACACTAATCCTAACAATAAACCTAACCCTACCATTAACATAACTTTAATCCTAACACTAACCCTAAACCTAACCCTAACATTACAAGTAACACTAACTCTAACCCTAACATAACCCTAACCCTAACTCTATACCTAACCCCAACTCAAATCCTGACAGAAACCTTAACACTAAACCTAACCTAACCATAACCCTATTTCTAACACTAACAGTAACCCTAAACCTAACACAAACTCTATTCGTAACTCTAATACTAATATTAACCCTAACTCTTACCATAAACCTAACCCTATACATAGCCCTAACGCTAACCCTAACCCTAATCCTAAACTTAACCTAAACTGTAACCGAAACACTAACCATAAACCTAAACTACTCAAAACTGCATCCGTAACCCTAACCCTAAACCTAACCATTACACAAACTTTAACCCTAACCCTAACATTTTCCCTAACCCTAACCCTAACCCTAACACAAATCCAAACCTCAACCCTAACCCTAACGCTAATCCTAATGGTAACCCTAACCCTAAACTTAACCCAAACACAAACACTAACTCTAACCCTAACCCTAAAACTAATCCTAAACTAATCGGTATACCTAATAATAATCCTTACCATAACCCAAATTGTAACCGTGAGACTAACACAAACTCTAACTCTAAACCTAATACTAAACCTAAATATAATCTTAACCGTAACTCCAATACTAACCATAACTCCATCCCTAATCCTAAAAGTAACCCTAACCCTAACACAAAGACTTACCCTAACCCTAACCCTAACACTAACCCTAATCCAATCTTTAACCACAACCCTAATACTAATTCTAAAATTAACACTAACTGTAATTCTAACCCTATTTTTTTCCATAACCAAGACATTAAATCTAACTCTAATACAAAACCTAACCCTAAAGAACACCCTACCGCAAACCCTAAACCTAACACTAAACCTAACCCTAACCCTAACACTAACACTAAAGCTAACCTTTACCTTAACCAGAACCCTAACACATAGCCTAACCCTAAAACTAAAAATAACCCTAAACCTAAACCTAATTTTAAAACAAACCCTAAACATAACCGAGCACTAATGCTACCATAAACCATAAACCTAACCTAAACTAACCCTAACACAAACCCTATCCATAACCCTAAACATAACTAAACTCTAACCCTAACACAAACCCTAAATCTAAACCTTAGCCCTAAATTTAACCCAAAACGTAACTCTTAAAAAAAAAAACCTAAACCTAAGCTAACCATAACACTAACTCTATCTCTAATCTCTAATCATAACCCTATCTAATCATAACTCTATCTCTAATCATAACCCTCACCAAAACCCTAACACATAGCCTAACATTAACCCTAACCCTAACCCTAACACAAACCCTAAAAATAAGCCTTACTCTAATGCAAACCCTAAAATGAACCATATCCCTAACACTACCCATAACCCTCACATTAAACCTAATTCAAACTGTAACCCGTACACTAACCTAAAACTAATTTTAATCCTAAGACTAAAACTAACCCTAACCATAACCATAACCCTTACACTAACCTTGACACTAAACCTAACACTACTACTAACTCTAACCCAAACCCTAACCCAAACCATAAACCTATCCCTAACACTCAACCTAAACCTAATACAAATCTTAAATCAAACCTTAACCCTAAACCTAACCTAACCCTAAACCTAACATTTACCTAACCCTGACATTAACCAAACCCTAACATTAACACTTCCCCTAACCCTAACCTACCCTAACACTATCCCTAATCCCAACCCTAAACCTAAAACTAACCCTAAACCTAAACCTAAACATAAACCAAACCTTAACCCTAAACCTAAATGTAAACTGAACCCTAACACTAAGCCTAAACCTTACCCTAACCATAACACTAACAGTAATACTAACCCTAACATTAATCTTAAACATAACTGTATCCATAACCCTACTTGTAACCCTATAAATAAACCTAAACCTATCTCTGAGAAAATCCTAACCATAAACCTAACACTAAACCAAAAACTAACCATAATCCTAAGAAAAACCCTAGCTCTAAAATTAAATCCAAACCCTAACCCTAACCCAAAACCTAACTCTTACCTAACAGTAAACCTAAACTTAACACTAAACCTAACATTAAAAATAAGCCTAACTTTAACACTAACACTAACACTAAACCTATATTTAACCTTAAACCCATACCTAACCCTAACCCTAAACCTAACTATAAACCTAACACTAGCCCTAACACTAACACTAACACTCACACTCACTCTAACCCTAAACTAACCCTAACCCTTAACCTAACTCTAACCCTAACACTAACACAAACCCCAAAACTAAACCTAAACCTAATCCTAACCATAACCCTAACCTTAACACTAACACTAAACCTAACACAAAACTTAATCCTAAACCTAACCCTAAACCTAACACTGACCCTATCCCTAACACAAACACTAACAATAACACTAAACCTAAACCTAAACCATAACCCTAACCCTAACACTAATCCTAATGCTAACCCTAAGCCTAACAGTAATCAAACCCCAAACCTAACCATAACGCTAACCATAAATGTCACCCTAACCTTAACCATAACCCTACTCCTAAAAATAACACAAAAGCTAACCCTATTCCTAATCATAACATTTATCCGAACCCTAACCCTATCCCTAACACTAACCCTAACAGTCACCCTAATCATATCCCTAATACTAATAATAACCCTTACCCTAACCCTAAAACTAACACTAACATTAACCCTAACCCTAAACCTAACACTAACCCTAAACATAACCCTAATCCAAACTCTAACCCTAATCCTAACCATAACTGTAACCCATACACTAACCCTAAGCCTAACAAGAACCCTAACCATAATACTAACACAAACCCTAAATCTAACCCTAAACAAACCCTAACAGAAAACCTAAACCTAATCCTAACGCTAACCCTAACACAAACCATAAGCCTAAACCTAACACTAAACCTACAACTTAACAATAAACGTAACCTTTACACTGAACTTAACCTTAACCCTAAACTTAACACTAGCTCTAACCATAACCCTAAGGAAACCCCTAACACATAGCCTAACCCTAACCCTAACACTAACCCTAACACTAAAGCAAACCCTAACCCTAACACTAAGCCTAACCCGAATCCTAACACTAACCAAAAACCTAACCCTAACTCTAACCCTAACACTAAACCTGACACTAACTCTAACAAGTGCCCTAACCCTCACCCTAACACTAACCCTAACCCTAAACTTATCCCTAACACTAACCCTAAGTCTAATCCTAACCCTAACCAAAACCCTAAATCTAATTCTAACACAATGCCTAACCATACACCTGACCCAAAAGTAACTCTAACCCTAAACTGAAACCAAATCCTGAACATAAACGTAACCCTAATCCTAACCCCAACCCTAAAAGAAACCTTAACCCTAAGCCTAACACTAACCCTAAACTTAACCCTAACCCTAACACTTACAGTAACCCTAACCCTAACCCTAAAGGTAACACTAAATCTAACTGTATCCATAACCCTAACCTTCACCCTTAGCCTAATCATAAACCTAAATCTAACACTTACCCTAAACTTAACCCTAACTTTAAAATTAACCCTAATCCTCACACTAACCCTATTTCTAAATCGTACCCTTACACTAACCCTAAACCTAATATTAACCCTATACCTAACCCTATCCCTAACACTAACCCTGACACTAAAGCTAACAGCAACCCTAACTCTAACCCTAACCCTAACCCGAACCATGGCACTAAACCTAACCTGAAACCTAACCGTAACAAAACCCTAAACCAAACCGTAACACAAAACTTAACCATAAACCTAACATATCCCTAATCTTTACCTAATTCTTACACTAAACCTAAGCCAAACACACTAACCCTAACACTAACCCTAACCTAACCCTAAAACAAACCTTAATTCTAAACCTAACACTAACCCTAAACCTAAACCTAAACCTAACTCTTAGATTACCCGTAAACCTAACACTAATTATAAGCATAACCATAACCCTAACCCTACAAAAAACAATAACCCTAACCCAAACACTAACCCTAACCCTAACCCTAAACCTAACAAAAACTCTAACTGTAACCACAACAATAACCCTAATCTAACCCTAACCCTAACACTAACCTAATGTTAACCCTTACCCTAAACATAACCATAACTCTAAAACTAACCTTAGAAGAAAACTTAAACCTAATGTTAACCCAAACCCGTACCCTAACCATTTCCCAAAATCTAAACCTAACACAAATCCCAACCATCAACCTAAACCTAACCTAACACAAACCCTAACAATAAACGTAACCTGAATACTAACCGTAACCATTACCCTAACCCTAACTTTTACCCTAAACATAACACAAACCCAACCCAAACCTTAAAAATGACAGTAAAATAAACTTAAACCTATACAAACATTAATCCTAACCCTAAAGTGAAACCTAACAGTAACTCTAACTGTAACCCTAACACTAACCCTAAAACTACCCTAACCCTAAACCTATCCATAAACCTAACCATAACACGAACCCTAACCCTAAACCTAAACCTCATCCTAACACTAACCCTAACCCCAACCCTAACACTAGCCCTAATTTTAACCTTAACTGTAACCCTAATACTAATCCTAAACTTAAACTTAACTGTATCGCTAACCCTAATCCAATCCATAACTCTAATACTAACCATAACTCTAACACAAATCCTAACGCTAAACCTCACCCTAACACACACTGTAACCCTATACTGAACACTAAACCTAACACTAATCCTAACCCTAACCCTAAATATAAAACTAACCCTAACCCTACACACTAACACTAACCCAAACAGTAAACCTTACCTAACCCTATGTCTAACTGCAACCCTAAATCTAACACTAACCCAAACCCTAACCCTATCCATAACACTAAACCTAAACTAACTTTAACCCTAACACTATCTCTACATTTAACCCTATTACGAACACTAACCCTAACCCTAATCCTAACACTAAACCTAAACCTAACCATAACCATAACCCCTACAGTGACCCTAACTCTAACACTAATTCTAACACTATACTAACCCTAATCCTAAAATAATCCCTAATACAATCCTAACACTAACCATAAAACTAAATCAAAACCGAAAAATTACACTAAACCTAAACCTAACCCTAACACTAACACAAATCCTAACCCTACCCCTAAACATAACCCTACCCCTAACCCTAACCCGAACCCTAACACTAACCCTAACACTAACCCGAAGCATAACCCTAACACTAACCCGAAGCTTAACCTTAACCCTAATAATAACTCTAAACCTAAACCTACCCTAACCCTAACCCTAAACCTAACACTAACTCTAAACCTAATCCTAACACTAACCTTAAACATAACCCTAACACAAAGTCTAAACATAACCCTAACTGTAACTCTAACCCTAATCCTAACTGTAATCGTAACCCAAAACTTAAACATTACCCAAACCCTAGCACAAATCTTAACACTAACCTATCCCTAACCTTAACCCAAACCCTAACCCTAACCCGAAGCTAACCTTAACAAAAACCCTAAACCTAACCCTATATTTAATTTTAACACTAACCTGATCCCTAACACAAACCATAACCCTAAAGCTAATATTAACCATAAACCTCACCATAAACATAACACTTACATTAACCCTACTTTTAACCCAAAGACTAACAATAACTGTAACCCTAACGAGAATCCTAACACATAGCCTAACCCTAACACTAACACTCACACTAACCCTAACGCTAACGCTAACACTAACAAACACTAACACTAACACTGATATTAACCCTAAACCTAACCCTAAATCTTACCCTAACACAAACCATAACTGTAACCCCGACCCTAACCTAACCCTAAAAATAACCCTAATTACAATCCTAACCATAACTGGAATCCTAACCCTAACCCAATCCCTAACACAAACCCTAACCCCAACCTTAAAACTAATTCTAAACCTATCCATAACCCTAAATCTTACACTAACCCTAAACCTAACACTAATTCTAATCATAAACCTAAACCTAAAACAAACCCTAACCCTAACCATAGCACTAATCTTAAACCTAATCCTAACACTAACCCTTTCACTAACCCTAACCCTCACCCTAACACTAACACTAAACCTAACCTTAACCCTAACCCGAAAGCTAACCCAAACCCTAACCTAACTCATATACTAACCCTAACCATAACCCAAACACTAACCTTAAAACAAACACTAAACTTAAACCTAACACTTATCCTAACCCTATTCTTAACTCTACCCTACACTTACACTAAACTTACTCCTAACCCTAACGTAACCCTAACCCTAAGCCTAATCCTATACTAACATAAACCATAACCCTAACCCTATCCCTAAAACTTACTCCAAAACTAACCTTAACCCAAACCCTAACACTAAATCTAACTCTACCCCTAACACTAACTGTAATGCTAACCCTAATCCTAACCCTAACATGAACGCTAAACCTAGCCCTAAACCTAACACTAATCCTAACACTAACCCTCACACTAACCCCAATTCTAACCCTAACCCTTACACTAACCCTAATCCTGACATTAAACCTAATACTAAACCTAACCCTAACCCTATTCCTATCTCTAACCCTGACCCTAAATTTATCACTAACCTCAACTGTAACCCTAACCTTAACAAGAACCATAACCATAACCCTAACACTAAACATAATCCTATCACAATCACTAACCCCAAACTTAACATTAAACATAACCTAAACCTAAGTCTAACCCTTACCTAACCCTATCACTAACCCTAACCCTAACACTAAAACTAAGACTTACACTAACCCTAATCTAACACTAACACTCTCCCTAACCCCAACACTACCCCTATCACTAAACCTGAACCTAAGGCTAAACCTAAACCTAATATTAACCCTAAAATTAACCCTCTACCTAACACTAATCCTAACACTAGGCCTAAACCTGACACTAATCCTAACCCTAACCGTAACAGTAACACTAACACTAATGCTAACACTATCCCTAAACATAACTCTAAACCTTATCCTAAATGTAACCCTTACACTAAACCCTAAACGTATCTTTAACCCTAACATTATCCCTAACACTAATCCTAACCTTAAACCTAAACCTAGCACTAACACTAATGCTAACCCTAACATTAACCCTAACTTTAAATGCAACATGAAACCTAACCATCACCCTAACCCTAACCATAACCTAAGTCTAACCCTAAACCTAAGTCTAAATCTAACACTAACACAAACCCTAACAGTAACCCTGATCTTAAGCTAACCCTAATCATTAACGTAACATTAATCCTGACCATAACCGTAACACTAAATGTAACCATAAACATAACACAAAACCTAACCCTCACCCTAACACTAACACTAATCCTAACAATAATTCTAACCCTAAACTTAACTTTGAAAGTAAAACAAACCCTAACCCTAATCCTAACACTAACCCTAACCCTAACCAATAACCTAAAATTATATCTAATCTTAACCCTCACCCTAACACTTAACCTAAACATAACCCTAAATCTAACACTTACCCTAAACCTAAACCTAACACTAACCCTAACCCTTATCCTAACAAAAACCCTAACCAAAACCATAACCCTAAACCTAACACTAACCCTACGCATAACACTAACCCTACACCTAACCCCAACCCTCACACTAACCATACTTCTAACACTAACCCTTACAATAACCCTCAACCTAACTTTAAACCTAAAACTAAATCTAAACCTAACCCTAAACATAAACCTTACACTAACCCTGACACGAAACCTAACACTAAAACTACCTCTATCCCTAACTCTAACACAAACCTTATACCTAACCCAAACCCTAAACCTAATCCTAACCATAACCCTAACCTAACCCTAACCCGAATCCTAACACAACACCTAACACAAAGTGTGACCCAAAAAACCTAACTTAAACCTTACCCTAACCCTCATTGTAAAAATAAAAATAATCTTAACCTTAACACTAATCGTAAAGCTAACACTAACCCTTACACCTACCCTAAACCTAACCCTTATCCTAGTCCTAACTCTAACCCTAAAACTTACCCTAAACCTAAACCTAACCCTAATTATAACTCTCATCCTTAACCCAACCATAAATTAATCCAAACCATAATCGTAACCCTAACACAAAACCTAGCCCTAAACTTAACCCTAAACCTAACCCTAACCCTAACCCTAAAACTTACACAAACCTTAAACCTAACCCTAAAATTAACCCTAACCATAACACTAAACCTAACACTAACCAAAATCCCAAAACTAACCCTAATGTTAATTATAATTGTAACCCTAACCCTACCCTAAACTAACCCTAATCTTAGAAAAAAACCTAAACCAAAAGGTAACCCTAATTTTAACACAAACTTTAACTTTAACCTAACACTAAAACTAACCGTAACACAAACTCTAAATCTAACCCAAACACTAACCCTAAACCTAAGACAAACCTTCACCATAACTGTAACAGTAACCGTAATCTAACCCTAAACCTTAACTTAAATCCAAACCTAAATCTAAAACTAACCTTAAAACAAAACCTAACACTAAAAGTAACACTAACACAAATTCTGACCATAACCGTAACACTAAATTTAACCTAACTCTAAACCTTACTGTAACATAAGCTCTAACACTAACCCTAACTTAACCCTAACCCTATCCCTAACCCTAACCCGAATCCGAAACTTAACCCTAACCCTAAACATAACACTAAGATTAACAGAAACACTAACCTTTACACTAACACTAACCCTAAACCTAAACCTAAACCTAACACTAAACCTTACACTAACACTAACTCTAACCTAAAACCTAAGATTAACTCTAACAATATCTAACAATATCACTAACCGTAACACTTACGTTAACCCTAAAATTAATCCAAACCCTAACACTAACCTTACTCCTAACCCTAACACTAAACCTAAAACAAAATATAACCCTATCCATCCAACTAACACTAACCCTAATCCTAACCCTAACCCTAATAACACCCTAATTCTAACCCTAAACCTTACACTAACCCTAAAACTAACTTTAACCCTACAACTAGACCTAACCTTAAACTTTACCCTAACCCTAACTACACCGTAAACTTAAACCCAACACTATACCTAACCCTAACAAAAACCTTAACTGAAACCTTAACCCTAAACATAACAAAATCCTAACCCTAAACCTTACCTACCATAACACTAACCATGATCCTAACACTAACACTAAACCTATCACTAACCCTAACCTTAACCTTACCCTAAATGTAACATTAACCCTAACCTAAACACTAACATTAACACAAACAGTAAGCCTAACCTTAACCCTAACCCTATCCCTAAACCTAACAGTAACACTAACCCTAAATGTAGCCCTAACACTAACTTTAACCCTTATCATATTCTTAACCATAACACTAACCCTAAAGCTATTTTGAAACCTAACATTATACCTAACACTAACACTAACCCTAATGCTAAACCTAACACTAACCCTGACCCTAAACCTAACACTTACCGTAACTGTACACGTAACACAAACCCTATCTCTAACCCTAACCCTGACCATAAATCTGACCCTAACACAAACCATAACCGTAACCCTGACCCTAACCTAAACTTAACTCTGACCCTAACCCTAATTCTAACCAAAATTGTTTCAAAAATCATATCCCTAATCCTAACACAAACCCTAATGCTATCCCTAACACTAACCCTAAACCTGGCACTAACACTAACCCATACACTAACCCTAAACCTAACACTAATTCTAACCCTCACTTTAAGCCTACCCCTAAAACAAAACATAACCCTAACCCTAACACTAACCTTAAACCTAACCCTAAAGCTAACACTTACATTAACCCTTACCCTAATCCTAACCCTAATACTAAATTTAACCGTAACCTTAAACCTAATCCTAACACTTAGCCTAACCCTAACTCTAACTCTAACACTTATCCTAAACCTACACCTAACACTAACACTAACCCTAAAACTAAAACTAACCTTAACCCTAACTCTAACCCTAAACCTAAACCTAACCATAAACCTAACACTAACTATAACCATAACCATAGCCCTTACAATAACCCAAAACCCAAAAATAATCCAACCCCAATCCTAACCATAACCCTAAACTTAACCCTAACACTAAAACTAACCCCAACACAAACCCTACACTAACCCTAAATCTATCCCAAATACTAACCCTAACAATAAACCTAACGCTAACCCTAAACCTAAACATAACCCTAACAATATCTGTAATTCTAACCTGAAACCTATCCCTAATACATACCCTAAACCTTACCTAAACCAAACCCTATAACAAACCCTAACTCTAAAATTAACACTAACCCTAAACCTAACAATAACCTTAATACTTACACTACCTTTATCCCTAACATAACCCTTACCCTAAAACTAATTCTAAATGTAACCCTAACAAGAACCCTAACACCTAGGATAACCCTAACCCTAACCCTAACACTAACCCTAACCCTAACACTAACCCTAATCTTAACGCTTACCTTAAACCACACCCTAACACCGATCTTAATGCTAATCCTAACCCTAACCCTAACACTAATCCGAAGCTTAAACTTAACACTAAAATTAAACCTAACCCTAACACTAACCCTAACACAAACCCGAACAAAAACTGCAATACTAAACCTAACCTAACCCTAAACCTAACCAAAATTCTAACACAAAACATATCCCTAGCCCTAACACTAAGCTTAACCATAACCCTACGTGTAACACTAACCCTAAACCTAACCCTAACCCTAACCTTATCCTTAACACTAAAACTAAACCTAAACCTAAACCTAAACCTAACCCTAAACCTAATACAAACAGTAACCCTAATCCTAACACTCACAATAAATCTCTCCCTATCCCTAACCCTTAAACTAAACCTAAAACTAACCCTAAACCTAAAATTAACACTAACTGTAACCCTATCCAGAACACTAACACAAGCCTACTCCTAATTCTAACCCTAATACTAACAATAACCCTAATCATAACCCTAAATCTATCTCTAACCCTAACACTAACCCTAACACTAATACAACACCACACTCAAATCATAACAGTAATCCTAACGTAATCCAAACCCTAACCCTGACCTAATGCTAACACTAACTATAAAACTAACCCTAACTCTAAAACTAACCTTAATGAAAAACCTAACCCTAAACCTTACATGAACCATAACCCTAACACAAAATCTAAATTAAACAAAAAACCTAAAATTAATACTAACTCTAACCTAATTCTAACCCTATACCTGAACTAACCCGAATCCTAACCAAAAGCATAAAACTAACCCTAACCCTAACATTAACACAAAGCCTATTCCTAATCCTAATAATAAACTTAAACCTAACCCTAAACATAATCCTTACACTAACTCTAAATCTAACCCTAACCCTAAATCTAACCATAACCCTAACCTAAACGTAACACTTACTCTGTCCCTAAACTTAACCCTAACCCTTACACTAACCCTAACACTTACTTTAATACTAACCCTAACATGAATAGTAACCCGAAACCTAACCTTAACACTAACCCTAACCCTAACCCTCACACTAACCCTACCTTTACATTAACCATAAACCAAACTCTATAACCCTATACCTAAAGCTAAAACTAACCATAAAACAAATCCTAACCCTAAAACTAACAATATCCCTAAACATAACCATAAATTTAATTGTTACACTAAACCTAACGATAACCCTAACCCCAACATTAACTCTAACCATAACCCTAACAAGAACCATAACACATAGTCTAAACTGAAACCTAACTCTAAATCTAAAACTAATCCTTACCCAAACACAAACACTAACCCAAACCCTAACACTAACCTTAACCCTAAACCTAACACTAACCCTAAACTTTAACCTAACCCTAGTAATAACCATAACACAAAATCTAACACTAAATATAAACCTAACTCTATCCTTAACACTAAACCTAACACTAACACTAAACCTTACCCTAACCATAACCCTAAACCTAACCCTAGCCCTAACACAAACCCTAACCCAAACTGTAACTCTAAACCTAACCTAACCCTTACCTTAACAATAATTCTAACACTAAACCTAAACCTAACCCTAACACAATCACTAACCCTAACCCTAAAACTAACCTTTCCCTAACATTAACCCCAAAACGAACCCAAAACCTAACCCTAATCCTAGCCCTAAAACTAAATCTAAACCTAACCCTAACCCTAAAACCTAAATGTAACTGTAACCCTAAACATAACCCAATAACTAAACTAAACCTAAATGTAACCATAACACTAATACTAACCTTAAACCTAAACTTTAACACTAATATTACCCCTAATCCTATACATAAACCTAACACTAACCCTAATCCCAACTGTAACCCTAAAGCTAAAACTAACCATAAAACTATGCCTAACAATAACCCTAACCCTCAACATAACACTCAAACTAACTCTTACCCTAACCCTAACTCTAACTGTAACACTAACACTAACCTTAAACATAACCCTAAAACTACCTCTAACCCTAAACTTGACTGTAACCAAAACCCTAACCATAATGCTTACCCTAACACAAACAGTAACCCTAACCTAACCCTAAACCTCAAGCAAAACCTAGCCATACACCTAACCCTAATGCTTACCTAAAACTCACCCGTATCCTAACCCTAAAACTAACGTTTATCCTAACACTAACACTAACCCCAAACATAACCCTAACCCATATCCTAAATCTCATCTTTACACAAACCCTAACGCTTACCCTAAAACTAACCTAACACTAACCCTAACCATAAACATAACCTGAATCCTAAACATAACCATAACCCTAACCCAAACCCTAAACCTAACAAAAACCTTAACCCAAAACCTAAAACTAACACTATCCCTAACACTAACCCTACACTAAACCTAACACTAACCAAAACCACAACCCTAAACCTATCACTAACCCTAAACCTAACATTAACCGTCACCCTATCCCTAATCCTAACACAAAAACAAACCCTAAACCTAACCCTAACACTAACCCTAAACCTTACCCTAACACTTACACAAAGCATAAAACTAAACCTAACCCTAACCCTAACTCTAACACTTACAATAAACCTAAACCTAACCCTATCACTAACCCTAACCCTAACCTTAACACTAAACCTAAGCCTAACACAAACCCTAACCCAAACCTTAAACATAAACATAACCTATCCATAACACTAACCTTTACCTAACCCTAACACTAAACCTATCCCTAACACTAACTCTAACACTAACACTAACCCTAAACTAAACCTAACACAAACCATAACCCAAACCCTAAACCTATCATTAACCCTAACCCTAAACCTAAATGTAAACCTGATATTAACCCTAACCCTAAACTTAACCCTAACACAAACCATAACACTAATCCTAAAGTTAACACTCAGCCTGACTCTAACACTAACCTTTACCCTAAATCTAACCCTACAACAAACTCTAACCTCAAACCTAAAGCTAACCTTACCCTAATAAACAATGTAAATCTATCCCGAATCCTAACCATAACCATAACACCTACCCAAATGCTAACCCTAAACCTAATACAAAACGTAACCCAAACCCTAACAAGAATCCTAAAGCTAACTCTAATTCTATACTTAACACTAAACCTAACACTTACCTGAAACCTAACACTAACACTAACTGTAACCCTAAACCTAACCCTAACTCTTACAATAACCATAACCCTAACCATAACCCTAAATCTAACACGAAGCCTAAGACTAATCCTAATACTAACACTAAACCCTAAGCCTAACATTAACCCTAATCCTAACCTTAACTGTAAGCCTAATACTAACCCTAATCTTAACCCTAACTGTAAATCGAACACTAATCCTATCTGTAACCCTACCACAAACCCTAACTCTAACACAAACCCTAACCATAACCCTCACCCTAAAACAAACACTAACCCTAACCCTAATACTAAACCTAATCCTAACCCTAACCCTAACACTATCCATTACTCTGAAACTAACCCTAAACCTAACTCCTACCTAACACTAAACGTAACCCTAACCCTAAATCTAACCCTAACCCTAACACTAAACATAAAACTATCTTTAATCATAACCCTAACAATAAAACTAACCATATCACTAAACCTAACCCTAACATTAACCCTAACCTTAACACTAACGATAACACTAACCCTATACCTAACCTTAAGAAGAACCCTACAATTCACCTTAACACTAACCTGAATTTTAACCCTAACACTAACACGAACTCTAACCCTAACATAACAGAAACCCTAACCGTAACCCTAACCCTAACCTAACACTAACCGTAACCCTAACCCGAATCCTAACGATAACTGTAACATTAACCCTAAACCTAATCCTACCACAAACCCAAAACATAACCCTAACACTAATCTTAAACCTATCACTAACCCTATCCCTTAAACTGACACTAAGCCTAACACTAATTCTAAGCCCAACCTAACAATAACAATAAAACAAATCCTAATCTAACCTACACTAACACAAAAACTCACCCTAAACCTAACATGTACACTAAACCTAACCCTAACACTAACACAAATTCTAATCCCAATCTTAATCCTAACCGGAACACTTACTCTAATCCTAACCCTAACACTAACACTAACCCTAAGCCTAATTCTAACAATAAATCTATCTCTAAATCTAACCCTAACCGTATCCCTAACACAAACCCAACAACAACCCAAACACTAACCCTAACCCAAACTCCAACCCTAACACTAACCCCAAACCAAACATTAACCATATATTTAATCCTAACCATAACCCTAAAATTAAGCTTAACCCTAACACTAAACCTAACACAAATTCTAACCCTAACCCTAACCATAAAACAACCCTAACCCTAACCCAAACCCTAAAGTTCACACTAACTCGGACAATAACCCTAAGCATAATCCCAACCCTAATAGAACCCTAAACCTAACCCAAAACCTAACCCCAAATTTAAAATTACAATTAACCCTAACTCTAACCCTAACAAAACCCTAAACATAACCCTTATTGTAACTCTAACCCTAATCCTAACAATAACCATAACCTGAACCCTAAGACTTACACCAACACTAACACAAACCCTAACCGTAACCTAATCATAACTCTAAAAAAAACCATAATCATAACTATAATCTGATCCTAAAACAAAACCTAAACCTAACCCTAACCCTAAATCTAACCCTAAACATTACCCTAACATGATCCCTAACCCTAAAGCTAACACTAATCCTAAACCTAACCATAAACATAACCCTTACACTAAACCTACCCCAACCCTAACCCTAACAGTAACTCTAATCGTGACCCTAACCAGAACCCTAACATATAGCCTAACCCTAACCCTAATACTAACACTAACACTAACACTAAAATTAATCCTAATACTCACTTTAACACTAACCCTAACAGTAATCTAACCTACACAAACCCCAACAGGTTCCCTGACCCTAACTGAACCCTAATCTGAATCCTAACCATAAATGTAAACCTAATCCTAATCCTAACACTAACCCTAAAACAAAACCTAACCCTAAATCTAAAACTGACACTACACCTAACCTTAACCCAACCCTTAAACTAACCCTAACCCCAACACTAACCCTCACCATAAACCTAAATCTAAAACAACCCTAACCCTAAAACTAATGCTAAAACTAAACCTAAACCTAAACTTACACTAACCCTAACCAAAACCCTAACCCTAATACTAACTCAAACCATAACCTTAACAGTAAAACTAACACTTACCCTAACCCTAACCCAAACTCTTAAACGTACTATAAACCTAACACTAACCCTAAAACACACCCTAACCCTTACCATAACAGTAACCGTAATCTAACCATAACCCTAACCCTAAAGTAACTAAAAACTTTACCCTAATAATAACACTTATTCTAAAACTAACCTTAAACCAAAACCTAACCCTAACACTAACACTAACCCTAATTCTAACACAAAATCTAAGCCTAACACAAATCTTAACCCTAACCCTAATCATAACCTAACACTAACCTATCCCTAAAATTAACAAGAATGCTAATCGTAACAATAACACTAACCCTAACCATAACCATAACATTAACACAAACCTTAACCCTAATTCTAACACTAACCCTAAACCTAACATTAACCCTAACCTTAAACTAATCCTAACCCCAAAACTAATCCTTTCACCAATCCTAACCCTAATCCTAACCCTATATCAAACATTAACCCTAACCCTAACACTTAACCTAACACTAAGCGTAACCCCAACCCTTACCCTAACTCTAACCCAAACATTAACACTTACCCTAAACCTAACGCTAAACCTAACTCTAAACCTTAATCTATTACTAACCCTAACAATATCCCTAAATATATATTTAACCCTAACACTATTCCTAAACATAAACCCAACCCTAACCCTAATATTAACCCTAGCCCTAACACTAA
The DNA here is from genome assembly GCF_021218885.2 of Marmota monax. NCBI lineage: Eukaryota > Metazoa > Chordata > Mammalia > Rodentia > Sciuridae > Marmota > Marmota monax. The sequence goes on from NW_026694560.1 coordinate 101,714, forward strand.
CACTAAAGTTAACACTAATCCTAGTCCTAAATGAAATCCTACCACACACACTTACCATAACCCTGACCCTAACTTAACCCTAAACCTAACTTAAACCTAAGCCTAACCATAAAAGTAACCCTAATTTAACCCTAACCTTAACCCTATCCTAACTCAAACCCTTACCCTAATCCTAACACTAATTCTAAAACTAAACTTAAACCAAAACCTAACTTTAACAATAACACAAATCCTAACACAAAATCTCACCCTAACCTAACCCTAACCATAATTTAATCTGTAACACTAAACCTAACCCTAAACCTAATCCTAACCCTCCCCTATCCCTAATGCTAACCTGAACCTAACCCTTACAATAACCCTAAACCTAACACTAAGTCTAATATTAAACCTAAACTTAACCTTAACCATAACCCTAACACTTACCCTAACACTAACCCTAACATTAACACTTACTCTCAACCGTAGCCCTAACAGTAACCCTAAAACTAACCTAACCCTAATCTTAACCCTTACACTAACCTTAACCCTAAACCTAACACTTACCCTAACCCTAAACCGAAATCTAACACTTACCCTAAAACTAACTCTAACCCTAAGAATAACCCTAAACCTAACCCTAACAACAACTCTAAAACTAACTCTAACCATAAACGTAATCCTAATTCTAACCATAACACAAACCTTAAATCTAAACCGAACACTACCCCTAACCCTAACACTGACATTAACCCAAACCACAACCCTGACCCTAACAATAACTCTAAACCTAAACCTATCCTTATCCCTAAACCTAACACTTTCACTAATGCTAACCCTAAATCTAACACTTACCCTAAACCTAAATCTAACCCAAAAATATCACTAAAACTAACCCTAACATGAACCCTAAACCTAACCCTTACACTAACCTTAACTTAACACTTACAATAACACTAACACTAACCATAACCTTAACCCTAACCCTAACACTTACACTAACACAAATCCTAACTCTAACACTTACTCTAAACCTAAGCTTCATCCTAAAAATAACCCTAAACCTAACCTTAACAATAAGTCTAAAACTAACACAAACCATAAACCTATCCCTAATTCTAACCACAACACAAACACTAAATCTAAACATAACACTAACCCTAAACTTAAACATAACACTAACACAAAACCTAACCCTAACCATAACACTAACACTAACCCTAAACTTAACATTAATCCTAACCCTAACCATATCCTTAACACAAACCCAAACCCTAAACCTAACCATAACCTAAGCCTAAACCTTACCCTAACACTAACATTTACACTAACCCAAAAAAAAATCCTAACCCTAACACTAACCCTACACCTAAAATTAACCCAAGCCTAACCCTAAGATAAAACCAAGCCCTAAACCTAAAACGAACCCTAACCATAACAATAACCTTAACCATAACCCTAACCCTAACACTAACCCTAAACACAACCATAACTCTAAAAATAACCCTAACCCTAACTCAACACTAACTGTAACACTAACACTTACTCTCACCCTATCGTTAAACAAAAACCTAATAGTAACCCAAACCCTAACACTAACACTAACCATAACACTAAGCTAAACACTAACTCTAACCTTAACACGAACAGTAAACCTAACACTAACCCTAACCTTAATACTAACCATAACACTAACACTAACACTAATCCTAAGCATAACAATAACCCTAACACTAACACTATTCCTTGCCCTAACCCTAACCATCACACTAACCCTAATTTTAACCCTAACATTTACACTAAACCTAAACTTAACTTTAAACCTAACACTAACACTAACCTTAAAACTAAACCTGATATTAAATCTAACACAATCCCTAACCCTAACCCTAACTTTAATCTTAACCATAATCCCTAAACCATAAACACTAACACTAAACCTAACACTAAATCTAACCCTAAACATAATACTAATGCCAGCACTAAGCCTAACCCTAACCATAACATCAATCCTAACCCTCACAGAAACCGTAACACTAACCTTACCCGTAACCCAAACCTAATGCTAATCCTAACCCTAAAGTTAACCCTAAATGTAACCCTAAACCTAACACTATCCCTAACACTAAACATAACACTAACACTAACCCTAAACTTAAACCTAACCCTAACACTAAATCGAACCCTAAACCTAACAGTAACACTAATTCTAATGCTAACCCTTATCCTTACTCTAAAATTAATTTATCCCTAACATTTATTCTAACATTAAGCCTAACCCTAACACTTACACTAACACAAATCCTAACTCTAACACTTACTCTAAACCTAACCTTCATCCTAAAAATAACCCTAAACCTAACCTTAACAATTACTCTAAAACTAATCTAACTGAATCTAACCTAAGTCTAACCCAAACCCTGATTCTAAACCTTATCGTATCCCTAAAACACACCCTATCCCTAACCCTAACGCTAACCATAACCCTAACCCTAATACTATCCCTAAAAGTAACACAAAACCTCTCTCTAACACTAACCCTAACAATATCCCTAACACCAAACCGAACCCTAACCTGAACCTAAACTTAACCATAACCCTAACACAAACCCTACAATTAAACCAAACACTAACACTAAACCTAAACCTAAAACTAACCCTTATACTAACCCTAATTCTAAACCTAACCCTAACACAAATGGTAACTGTAACCCTAACCAGAACCCTAATATATAGTCTAAACCAAATCCTAACCCTAACATTAAGACCAACCCAAACACTAACCCTAACACTAACCCTAAACCTAACCTAACCTTAAAACTAAGCCTAACACAAATCATAACCTTAACACTTATCCTAACACAACACTAACCCTAATCCTAACTCTAACACTAACACTAATCCGAACACTCAACCTAACCCTATCACTAATCCTAAACATAGCCCCAAACCTAAAATTAATCCTAACCCTAAACCTAATACTAAAACTAACACTAGCTCTAACATTAACCCTAACACTAACCCAAATTCTAAGCCTAACCTAACCAGAATTCTAAACCTAAACCTATCCCTAAACCTAACACAAACCCTAACCTTAACTGTAAACTTGAATGTAACTAAACCCTAACCCTAAGCCTAATTTTAACACTAAACCTAGCCCTAAACCTAACCCTAATTCTAACACTAATCCTAAACCTAACATGAACCCTATTCCTAACCCTAACACTAATCTTAACCCTAACCCTAACCCTAAAACTAACCCTAACCTAACCCTAAACCTAGCACTAATCCTATCCCTAATCTTATACCTACCACTAAACCTAACCCTAAACCTAAACATATACCTATCCCTAACCCTAAAAGAAACCATAAACCTAAAAGTAACACTAAACCTAAACCTAACCCTAACCCTAATCCTTACACTAAACCCAATTCTAAACATAACCCTAACACTAACTCTAACTGTAACACATAACAGAACATTAACACATAGCCTAAGACTAACCAAAACCCTAACATTAATATTAACCCTAATCCTAACCCTAACCGTAACCTTAAACTTCACCCTAAAACAAATCCAAACCCTAACACTTATCCTAACAACACTAACCCTAACCATAACCCTAACCCTTAATCTAACCCTAACACTCACCCTGACCCAAACACTAACCCTAAACATAATACTAAACCTAACAATAATCCTAACCCTAAACCTAACACTAACCCTAACCCTAATCCTAAACCTAACCCTAACCTTAAACTTAACCCTAAAACAAATCCAAACCCTAACACTTATCCTAACAACACTAACCCTAACCATAACCCTAACCCTTAATCTAACCATAACACTCACCCTGACCCAAACACTAACCCTAAACATAATACTAAACCTAACAATAATCCTAACCCTAAACCTAACACTAACCCTCACCCTAATCCTAACCCTAACCCTAACCTTAAACTTAACCCTAAAACAAATCCAAACCCTAACACTTATCCTAACAACACTAACCCTAACCATAACTCTAACCCTTAATCTAACCCTAACACTCACCCTGACCCAAACACTAACCCTAAACATAATACTAAACCTAACAATAATCATAACCCTAAACCTAACACTAACCCTAACCCTAATCCTAACACTAACCCTACCACTAAACCTAACCCTAACCAAAACCCTAACCCAATCATTTTCCCTAAACCTAACACAAACCCTTAGCTAAACCATAACTCTAACCCTACCCTAAACATAACCCTAAACCTAATTCTAACACTAAATCAAACCCTAACCCTAAAACTAACTCTAAACCTAAACCATACATGAACCCTATCCCAAAACATGACACTAACCTTAACTCTAAACCTAACCCTAACATTAACCCTAACCTAACCCTAAATCTAACCCTAAATCTAACGCTAAATTATCCCTAACAGTAAACCTAAACCTAATGCTAAATCTATCCCTAACCCTAACTCTAACACAAAGCCTAACCCTAAAACTAACACTAAACCTAACATTACACTAAACCTAACCCTAACCCTAACTCTAACATTAACACTAACTTGAACTGTAACCCTAACCAGAAGCCTAACACGTAGCCTAACCCTAAACCTAACACTAAATCTAACAATATACTTAACCCTAATGCTAAGCTTAACCCTAAACCTAACACGAATTGTAACACTAAACCCTAATTCTAATCCTAACCATAACTCTACCCATAACCCTAACCCTAACACTAACACTAACACTCACCCTAATCCTAACACTATCCCTAAACATAACCCTAAACCTAACACTAAACGTAACAATAACCCTAACTCTAACATTAACAATAACAGTAGCACTAAAGCTAAAACTAACCTTAACGCTAATCCTAACCCTATCCCTAACCTTAACACAAAACAAACCTGATCTGTAACCCTAAACCTAAACTAAACCTAACCCTAACCCTAATTCTAAAACTGCACCTAACCCTAACTCTTAGCCTAACCCTAATTTTAACCCTGACCCTAAACCTAACCCTAACATGAACCCTATCCCTAAACCTAACACTAACCATAACCCTAATCCTAACACTAACACTAATCCTAACCTAAACCTAATTCTAGCCCCAACCCTAACACTAAACTTATCCCTAACACGAAACCTAAGCCTAAAGCTAAAACTATCCCTAACCCTAACCCTAAAGCAAATCATAATCCAAAACCTAACACTAACCTTAAAACTAACCCTAATCCTAATCCCACTAAACCTATCCCTAACCCTAATGTTAACACTAACTCTAAGAATAACCCTAACCAGAACCTAACACATACACTAAACCTAACCCTGATTCTAACATTAACACTAAACCTAACCCTAACCCTAACACTAACCATAAACCTAATGCTAAAATTAACCATGCACTTAACACGAATCGTAACCCTAACCCTAATCCTAAACCTAACACTAACCCAAATCCTAACCCTAACACTAACCTCAAGACTAACCCTAAGCCTAACACTATCCAAAAACATAACCCTACTATAACAGTAAACCTAACCCTAACCCTAACACTAACCCTACAACTAACCCTAACACTAACCCTAACATGAATACTAACGCTAAAGGTAACCCTAAACCGAACCCTATACCTAAACCTAACACAAATCCTAACCTAAATTGTAACCCAAAACATAATCTGACCCTAACTCTAAACCTAATTCTAACACTAACCCAAACCCTAAACTTAACCCTAACCCTATATGTAACCCTAACACTAATCTTAACACTAACCTAACACTAACACTAAATGTAAACATAACCCTAAACCTAGACCTAATCCTAAAATTAAAATTAACCCAAACACTAAGCCTAAGTCTAAACCTAAATCTAAACCTAATCCTAATCTTAAGTCTAACTCTAAAACTAAACCTAACCCTAAACCTAACCTTTACACACACTCTAGCCCTAACCCTAACATTAACCCTAACTCTAACCATAACACTGAAACTAACCCAAATCTCAACCTTAACCCTAAGGCTAATCCTAACCATAACCGTAACCATAACCATAACCCTATAACAAAGCCTAACACTAAACCTAACCCTAATCCTAACACAAACTCTAACTCTAACCGTAACCCTAACCCTAAGAATAACCCTAAACTTAACCCTAAATCTAACCCTAACCGTAACACAACCCTAACCCTAACAAAAACCTTAACCCTGTCGATAACATTAACCCTAACTTAACAGTAACACTAAACCTGTCCTAATGCTAACCCGAACCCTAACCCCAACTCTAAAACTAAACTTAACCCAAAACCTAACCCTAAACCTAACACTAACCCTAAATTTAACACAAACCCTAACCATAACCATAACATTAACCCAAACATAAGCCAAACACTAACACTAACCTAACGCTAAACCTAAACCTAAACCCAACTCTAAAACTAAGCTAAACGCAAAACCTATCCCTAACCCGAATTCAAAACTTAACCCTAACCCTATACCTAACCGTAACCCTCATCCAAACCCTAATCCTAAAACTACCCCTAACACTAACCCTAACCTTAAATCTAACTCTAACCCACACCCTAACCTTATTGCTGACCCTATCCTAACCCGAACCCTAACCCTAACCCAAATCCTAAATATAACTGTAACCCTGAATCTAACCCTAACCCCAACACGAACTTTAGTTTAGAAAAACTCTGACACTAAAGCTAACCCTATCCATAAACCTTACACTAACCCTAACCCTAATCCTAACCCTAACCCTAAAACGAACCCTGTCCCTACACCTTAAACTAACCTTAACCCTAACCCTATTACTAACATTAAACCTAACCCTAACCTAAAACTATACCTAACCCTAACCCTAACACAAAACCTAACCCTAAATTTGACACTATCACTAAATCTAACCCTAACCCTAAACCTTACAATAACCCTAAGCTTATACTTAACACTAACACTAACCGTAACCTTACCCAGAACAAAAACAAATAGCCTAACCCTAACCCTAAACTTAAAACTAACACTAACCCTAACCCTAACACTAACCCTAACCGTAACATGAATCATAATGCTAACACTAATCATAACCCTAACATTAACCCTAAACCTAAAACTAACACTAATGTTAGCCTTAACTTTAACCAGAACCCTAACACTAACTAGTGTTAACCCTAATCTAACCCTAACTTAACTTAATGATAACCCTTAACCTAATCCTAACCCTAACTCCAAAACTAACCTTAAATCAAAACCTAACCCTAACCCTAACCCTAACCCTAAACTAACTCTAACCCTATTCCTAAAAATAACCCAAATTCTAATAATAACCATAACCCTAACCCTAACCATAACCTTAACATTAACACAAGCCCTAAATCTAAATATAACACTAATCCTAAACCTAATCAGAATCCTAAACCTTACACTGACCTTAATCCTAATGCTAACACTAACACTAACTGTAATCTTAAACCTAACCGTAAGAGTTTCCCTAAACCTAACATTAACCCTAACCATAAAACTAACCCTAACTCTAAAACTAACCTTAACCCTAAACCTAACCCCAACCCTAACCCTAAAACTTATTCTAAACTTAACACAATGCATAACTCTAACACTATCACTCACACTAAACCTAACCCTATCACTAACCCTAACACAAGCCCTAACCCAAACCATAACTCTAAACCTAATCTAACTCTATCCCTAAACACTAATTCTTACACTAACCCTAACCCTAAACCTAACACTAAGACGTACCTTATCCGTTACCGTAACACTAACCTTAACCGTAAACTTAACAAAACACTAACCCTAAACCTAACCCTAATTCTAGCCCTAACCGTAACCCTAGCCCTAACACTAACACTAAAACTAACCGTAAGCCTAAAATAAACTTAATCCTAAACATAACCCTAACCTAACACCAACACATAGACAAAATCTAATCCTAACCCTAATGTTAACATAACCCGGACCCTAACACTTAGACAAAATTTAATCCTAACCCTAACGTTAACCCTAACCCTAACTCTAACACTAAAAGTAAACCAAACCCCAACCCTAACCCTAACACTAATCCTAACATAACTCTAACCCAAACCTAAACCAATCCCTAAAACAAACAATAACCCTAATCCTATCCCTAACACTAACCTTTACCCTAAACCTAAACTTAACTCTAATCCTAAGACTTACCCTAACCATAACAAAAAACAATATAACTAACCATAACAGTAACCCTAAACTAACCCTAACCCTAACCCAAACTCATGCTAACCCTAACCCTTACCCTAATTCTAAAACGAAACTTAACCAAAAACTTAACTTTAACACTAACAATAAACCTAATCCTAACACAATATCCAAACCAACACAAACCCTTACACTAACCATAACCCTAACCTAACACTAACCCTATCCCTAAGCTTAACCGGAATCCTAACGAAAACAATAAACGTGACCCTAACCCTAACACTAATATTAACACAAACCCTAACTCTTACCCTAAAACGAACCCTTACCCTAATCCTTACACAAAACTAACCCTAACCCTAACACTAACATTACTTCTAACCATAAACCTAACCCTAAACCTAACATTTACCCTAACACGAAACTTAACGTTAACCCTAAACCTAAAACTAAATCTAAGTTCAAAACTAACCATGACCCTAACCCTAAACATAACCCTAACCCTAACATTAATCCTAATACTAACACTAAAATTTACCCTAATGCTTACCCTAATACTAACCCTAAACCTAACCCTAATTATAATAGAAACCGTAACCGTAACACTTACACTAACCCTAACCCTAACTCTAATTCTAACTGTAAGCCTAACACTTACCCTAACCCTAACACTAACAATAAGCCAAACTCCAAACATAATCCTAATCATATCCCTAACCTTAACCCTAAAACTAACACTAACCCTAACACTAAACCTACCTCTACCACTAACCCTAAAACTATGCCTAAATATAACCCTAACCCTAACACTAATTCTAACACTAACCATAATCCTAACCCTACCCTTAAATCTAAAACTTATTCTAACCCTAAAAATAACCCTGACAGTATCCCTAAACCTAAAGTTTACCCTAAACCTAACACTAACCAAAACACTAACCCTAAACATTACCATAAAACTAAATTTCATACAAACCCTACCACAAACCCTAAACCTAACCTAACCCTAATCTTAACCATAAACCTAAACCAAATCCAAAACTTAACCCTAACCCTAAACCTAACCCTAAACCTAAACTTGACACAAACACTAACCCATACCCAAACACTAACACTAACTTTAACATTAAGCCTAACATAACCCTAACACTAAACCTAACCCAAAACCTAACCCTATCACTAACCCTAAACCTAAAACTAACCCTAAATCTAACATTAACCCTAATCCTAACACTAACCTAAAACTAACCCTAACACTGAGCCTAAAACTAACCCTAAGAGTAATACTAAACATAAACCTAACATTAACTCTAAACCTAATGCTATTTGTAAACCTAACCCTAACCCTATCAATAACACACAACCTAACACTAACCCTAACACTAACACAAACACTAACCCTAACCCTAACAGTAACGCTAATACTAATGCTAATCCTAAACCTAACTGTGAATCTAAAACTAACACTAACTCTAACCTAACCCTAACACTAACCCTAACCCCAACCTTAACCCTAATGTTAATCCTAACACAAATCCTAAACCTAACCCAAACACTAATACAAACCATAAACCTAACTCTTACACTAACACTTATCCTAATTTTAACCCTAAAACTAACTCTAAACATCATGCTAATCATAATCCTAACTCTAACTCTAATCTAACCCTAACCCTAACCCTAAGCATAACTGTATCCCTAAACCTAAATCTAACCCTAACACAAACATTAACCATAACCTAAAAATAACCCCAACACAAACCCTAACCGAATCTGTAACCTAAACCTAACACAAACCCTATACATAAACCTAAACCTAACTGAAACACTAACAAAAGCCCTAACTCTAAAACTAACACTACCTATAAACCTAACCATAACCCTTACATGACCCTTAACCCTAGCTCTAATGCTAACACTAGCTCTAAACATAACCCTAACCAGAACCCTAAAATATTGCCTAACCCTAGCCTTTTTTTTATTGGTTGTTCAAAACATTACAAAGCTCATGATATATCATCTTTCATACATTTGACTCAATTGGGTTATGAACTCCCATTTTTACCGCAAATACAAATTGCAGAATCACATCGGTTACACACTCACATTTTTATATAACGGCATATTAGTGACTGTTGTATTCTGCTACCTTTCCTATCCCGTACTATCCCCATCCCCTCCCCTCCCATCTTCCCTCTCTACCTCATCTGCTGTTGTTCAATTCTCTCCCTTGTTTCCCCCTCCCTTCCCCTCACAACCTCTTATATGTAATTTTTGTAACATTCAGGGTCTCCTATCATTTCCATATGCTTTCCCTTCTCTCTCCCTTTCTATCTCCCCACTCGTCTTTGTTTAATGTTAATCTTTTCCTCATGCTCTTCCTCCCTGTTCTGTTCTTAGTTGCTCTCTTTATATCAAAGAAGACATTTGGCATTTGATTTTTAAGGATTGGCTAGCTTCGCTTAGCATAATCTGCTCTAATACCATCCATTTCCCTGCAAATTCTATGATTTTGTCATTTTTTAGTGCTGTGTAATACTCCATTGTATATAGATGCCACATTTTTTTATCCATTCATCTATTGAAGGGCATCTAGGTTGGTTCCACAGTCTAGCTATTGTGAATTGTGCCACTATGATCATTGATGTGGAGTATCCCTATAGTATGCTCTCTTAAGATCCTCAGGGAATAGTCCGAGAAGGGTGATAGCTGGATCAAATGGTGGATCCATTCCCAGCTGTCCCAGGAATCTCCATATTGCTTTCCAAATTGGCCTCACCAATTTGCAGTCCCACCAGCAGTGTACAAGTGTACCCTTTTCCCCACAACCTCGCCAACACTTATAGTTGTTTGACTTCATAATGGCTGCCAATCTTACTGGAATGAGATGGTATCTTAGGGTGGTTTTGATTTGCATTTCTCTGACTGCTAGAGATGATGAGCATTTTTTCATGTACTTGTTGATTGATTGTATGTCCTCCTCTGTGAAGTGTCTGTTCAGGTCCTTGGGCCATTTGTTGATTTGGTTATTTGTTATCTTATTGTTTAATTTTTTGAGTTCTTTGTATATTCTGGATATTAGGGCTCTATCTGAAGTGTGAGGGATAAAAATTTGTTCCCAGGATGTAGGCTCTCTATTTACCTCTCTTATTGTTTCTCTTGCTGAGAAAAAGCTTTTTAGTTTAAGTAAGTCCCATTTGTTTATTCTTGTTACTAACTCTTGGGCTATGAGTGTCCTATTAAGGAATTTGGAGCCTGACCCCACAGTATGTAGATCGTAGCCAACTTTTTATTCTATCAAACGCAGTGTCTCTGATTTGATATCTAGCTCCTTGATCCATTTTGAGTTAACTTTTGTGCATGGCGAGAGAAAAGGATTCAGTTTCATTTTGTTGCATATGGATTTCCAATTTTCCCAGCACCATTTGTTGAAGATGCTATCCTTCCTCCATTGCATGCTTTTAGCCCCTTTATCAAATATAAGAAAGTTGTAATTTTGTGGATTGGTTTCTGTGTCCTCTATCCTGTACCATTAGTCAACCTGCCTGTTTTGGTACCAGTACCACACTGTTTTTGTTACTATTGCTTTGTAGTACAGTTTGAACTCTGGTATCGCGATACCTCCAGATTCACACTTCCTGCTTAGAATTGCTTTTGCTATTCTGGGTCTTTTGTTTTTCCATATGAATTTCATGATTGCTTTATCTATTTCTACCAGAAATGTCGTTGGGATTTTGATTGACATCGCATTAAACCTGTAGAGAACTTTGGGTAATATCGCCATTTTGATGATGTTAGTTCTGCCTATCCATGAACAGGGTACATTTTTCCATCTTCTAAGATCTTCTTCTATCTCTCTCTTTATGGTTCTGTAGTTTTCATTGTATAAATCCTTCACCTCTTTTGTTAGGTTGATTCCCAAGTATCTTAATTTCTTTGAGGATATTGTGAATGGAGTGGTTTTCCTCATTTCCATTTCAGAAGTTTTGTTGCTGATATACAGGAATCCCTTTGATTTATGCGTGTTGATTTTATATCCTGCCACTTTGCTGAATTCATTTATTAACTCTAGCAGTTTCTTTGTAGACCCTTTTGGGTCTGTTAAATATATTATCATGTCATCTGCAAATAGCGATAATTTAAGTTCTTCTTTTCCTGTTTTTATGCCTTTAATTTATTTTGTCTGTTTAATTGCTCTGGCTAGTATTTCAAGAACTAAATTGAATAGAAGTGATGAAAGAGGGCATCCCTGTCTTGTTCCAGATTTTAGAGGGAATGCCTTCAGTTTTTCTCCATTTAAGATGATACTAGCCTGAGGTTTAGCATATATAGCTTTTACAATGTTGAAGTAAGTTCCTGTTATCCCTAGTTTTTCTAGTGTTTTGAACATAAAGGGATGCTGTACTTTGTTGAAGGCTTTTTCTGCATCTATTGAGATGATCATATGGTTGTTGTCTTTAAGTCTATTGATGTGGTAAATAGCATTTATTGATTTCCGTATATTGAACCAGCCTTGCATCCCAGGGATGAATCCTACTTGATCATGGTGCACAATCTTTTTGATATGCTTTTGTATTCAATTAGCCAGGATTTTATTGAGAATTTTTGCATCCAAGTTCATTAGAGATATTGGTCTGTAGTTTTCTTTCTTTGAAGTGTCTTTGTCTGGTTTCAGGATCAGGGTGATTTTTGGCCTCATAGAATGAATTTGGAAGAGCTCCTTCTTTTTCTATTTCTTGAAATAGCTTGAAAAGTATTGGTATTAATTCTTCTTTGAAGGTTTTGTAAAACTCCGCTATATACCCATCCGGTCCAGGGCTTTTTTTGGTTGGTAGTCTTTTGATGGCTTCTCTATTTCTTCCTTTGTTATTGGTCTGTTTAAATTGTGTGTGTCTTCCTGACTCAATCTGGGCAGATCGTATGACTTAAGAAATTTATCGATATCTTCACTATCTTCTATTTTATTGGAATATAGTGTTTCAAAATATTTTCTAATTATCTTCTGTATTTCTGTAGTGTCTGTTGTGATATTGCCTTTTTCATCCCGTATGTTAGTAATTTGAGTTCTCTCTCTTCTTCTCTTCATTAGCATGGCTAAGGGCCTCTTGATCTTATTTATTTTTTCAAAGAACCAACTTTTAGTTTTATCAATATTTTCAATGGCTTTTTTTGTTTCAATTTCGTTGATTTCTGTTCTAAATTTAATTATTTCTTGTCTTCTACTACATTTGCTGTTGTTTTGCTCTTCCTTTTCTAGGTTTTTGAGGTGTAGTGTGAGTTCATTTATTTGTTTTTTTTTTCTTTTTTTGAGGAAAGTACTCCAAGAAATGAATTTCCCTCTTAAAACTGCTTTCACATTGATTCTGGTATGCTGTGTCTGTATTGTCATTTGTCTCTAAGAATTTTTTTATCTCCTCCTTTATGTCTTCTGTAACCCATTGATCATTCAGTAACATATTGTTCATTTTCCATGTGATGTAGGATTTTTCCTTCCTTCTTTTATCATTGATTTCCAGTTTCATTCCATTATGATCAGATATGGTGGATGGTATTATCTCCACACCTTTATATTTATTAAGAGTTGCCCTATGGCATAATATATGGTCTATCTTTGAGTAGGATCCATGTGCTGCTGAGAAGAACGTGTATCCACTTGATGATGGTTGATATATTCTATATGTCGGTTAAGTCTAGGTTATTGATTTTGCTATTGAGTTCTATAGTTTCTTTATTCAGCTTTTGTCTAGAGGATCTGTCTAATGGCGAGAGCGGTGTGTTGAAGTCACCTATAATTATTGTGTTTTAGTCTATTTGACTCTTGAACTTGAGGAGAGTTTGTTTTATGAACATTGCAGCTCCATTGTTTGGTGCATACAAATTGATAATTGTTATGTCTTGTTTTTGGATGGTTCCTTTTAACAGTATATAGTGTCCTTCTTTATCACTTTTGATTAACTTAGGTTTGAAGTTGATTTTATTCTATATGAGTATGGCCACTCCTACTTGCTTCCGAGGGCCATGTGAGTGGTATGATTTTTCCCAACCTTTTACCTTCAGCCTGTGTATGTCTTTTCCTATCATATGAGTCTCCTGAAGGCAGCATATTGTTGGATTTGTTTTTTTTTTTGATCCAGGTTACTAGCCTATGTCTCTTGATTGGTGAGTTTAGGCCATTAACATTTAAGGTTACAATTGAAATATGATTTGTACTTCCAGTCATGTTTATTTATTTATTTATTTTAGTTTGGCTAGTTTTTACTTTTTGGTTATTTTCCTCCCCCTTTACTGAGATACATCCCGCTGTTAGTTTTGGGCACTATTTTTCAATTCCTCTTCTTGTAGTATTTTGCTCAAAAATGCTTTGCAGTGCTGGTTTTCTGGCTGTGAATTATTTTAGCTTTTGTTTATCGTGAAAGATTTTAATTTCATTGTCAAATCTGAAGCTTAATTTTGCTGGATACAGTATTCTTGGTTGGAATCCATTATATTTCAGTGTTTGAACTACATTGTTCCAGGATCTTCTTGCTTTCAAAGTCTGTGATGAAAAATCAGTCGTACCTAATTGGTTTACCCCTGAATGTAATCTGCCTCCTTTCTCTTGTAGCTTTTAATATTCTCTCCTTGTTCTGTATGTTGGCTATCTTCTTAATTATATGTCTTGGAGTTGGTCTGTTATGGTTTTGAATGTGTGGGGTCCTGTAGGCTTCCAGGATTTGGCAATCCATTCCATCTTTCATCTCTGGGAAGTTTTCTAGAATTATTTCATTTAATATGTTGTCCATTCCTTTGGTTTGAATCTCTATGCCTTCTTCTATACCAATGACTCTCAAATTTGTTTTTTTTTATGACATCCCATATCTCTTGAATAGATTGCTCGTGGGATTTAAGCATCTTTTCTGTGTTGACTATATTCTTTTCAAGTTGATAAACTTTGTCTTCATTATCTGATGTTCTGACTTCTACTTGATCTAGTCTATTTGTAATATTCTCGTTTGAGTTTTTAATTTGGTTTATAGTTTCCTGCATTTCTAGGATTACTATTTGATGTTTTTTTTAAGATCTCTAAATCCTGGTAAAGCTCATTCTTTGCCATTTGAATTTGTTTGTTTAATTCATTTTCAAAATATACTTTTATTGCTTGGACTTGCTGTCTCATGTCTTCTCTAATATTCCTTTCCATCTGAATTAGGTATGCCTTGAGTTCTTTCCCTATCCATGTTTCTGATGCTTCTAGGTCCTCCTGTAGATTTAAGTTGTCCTGCATTGTTTGTACTCCTTTTTTCCCTTGTTTTTTCATGATGTTCATGTTACTTTCCAGCTCTATTTGATTGCTGTGTTTCTGCTCTCTTCTATAGATTTGTTTTGGTTTTGTATATCTCTGTTGTCTCTCCTTTGTGTTGGTAGACTATGCCTGCTAAAGTGGATTCTGCTGGGAAGGAATTCTGTCGGCCGAGCTCCGGTGACGTCACCTCTCTGATATGGGGGGCCCCAGGCTCCTTGCCGGGGTGTCCAAATAGGGGGGGTGGGACTGGACAGTCTCTGGTTGGTTTCAGCTCCCAGTCACCGGTGGGTGGACTCCAGCCACCCAGTCCCGCGGGAAGCCTGCGGGCGATCTGTCGCTGGTGGGTGGGTGGTCTCCAGCAGCCCAGTCACGCAGGCAGCGGGCGGGTGATCGGTCACCGGAGGGCATGCAGTCTCTAGCCGCCCAGTTGCATGGGCAGTGGGCCAGCTGTCACCAGCGTGCGGGCAGTCTCCAGCTGCCCAGTCACACGGGCAGCGGGTGGACTGTTGCCGGCAGTCGTGCGGTCTCCAGCCACCCAGTCATAAGGGCCTGGTCTCTAGTCCCCTGGTTTCTCTTGCTAGTCCTGGTTTCTCCTGCTAGACCAGATTTCCCCTGAGTGATGCCTCTTGGCAGTTCAAACTGTACTCTGGGCCTGCCATTTGCTGGGTGTGGAGGGTGGCTATTGGGAACCCCGGCACTCTATTGTTTTGATTTTTTCCACTTGCCCCTCCCCCAGCACTGGCAAGACAGGTTTTGTTTTCGCTGCTGATGGGAGGGGGAGTTGAAGGTCAGGTGTCTCTTGTTTTCCCCACATTTCTATGGAGGCTTGCTCTGATAATCCCTCTCTTGGAAAGCCTAGGAGAGATTTTATGTGAATTCCCCTCTGTATGGGAGATGAGCTGTGTAATACACACCTGTTTTATTGTTGAAATCTGTCAGAGAGTGGTGGTGGTTACTTCAGCTCTCCAAGATGGTGGCCGCTGGTTTCCTTGGTGGAGTTTCCATTGTGGGGGATAGAACTGTACCGCTTCCTTCCCCGTCTGAAATCCCAAACTCAGCCCGGGCTCAGTGAGGGCTCAGCTGACAGGATTCCACAGAATCCGCAGCAACGTTTCTCCCTGATTTCTGGTTGCTTCTCGGAGGTGCCCCGCCATCTGTAGCTGTTGGGCGGGCGGCGCGGATGAGTCAGCCCGGATCTCTGGTCGCAGAGTTGGCTCGTGTTTGAGACTCAATTACCAGACCCTGGTGCTGGAAATCCTTCCTCTAGGTTTCAGTGCACCCCCATTTTTCTGTAAGTTCCTAACAAGATAGTTTTTTTTCTGTTGTTCTAACTCATTATTCACCTGCGCAGTGGCACGGTACACAGGGTGTGATGCACTCTATTTGCGGCCATCTTACCCTAGCCTTAACATTAACACTAACCAAAACACTAAACCTAACCCTAAGGCTAACTTAACCATAATGCTAACACGAATCGTAACCCTAATTCTAATCCTAACACTAACCTTAAATGTAACCCTAACCTAACACTAAACCTAATGCTAACCCTAACACTAACAGGAATACTAAACCTAATCCTAACACTAACATTAAACCTAAACCTAAACCTAACTTTAACACTAACTCTAACACTAACCCTAACACTAACCCTAACCCCAACCCTAACCCTAACCCTAACACAAACCCTGACACTAAACCTAACCTCAATCCTAACCCTAACAAAAACCTTAACTATAAACCTAACATTAACCAAAAACCTAACACTAACCCTAACCCTAACTCTAAAACTAACTCTAACCGTAACCATAACCAAAAACCCTAACACAAAGCCTAACGCTAACCCTAAACTAACACTAGTTTTAACCTTAACCCTAACACTATCTTTAAACCTAATGCTAAACTTAACACTAAACTTAACATGAATTGTAACCCTAAACCTAACCCTAACACTAACCAGAAGACTGACCCTAACCTTAACCCTAAACTTTAAACTTACACTAACAGTAACCCTAACACTAAACCTAACCCTATTTCTAACACTAACCCTAACCCTAACCCTAACAAAAATGCTATCTCTAACCCTAAATATAAACCTAAACCTAACCCTAACACTAACCCTAACAGTGACCTAACCCTATTCATAAACCTAAACCTAACTCTGTCCCTACACCTAACACAAACCCTTACCTAAACCATAACCCTAATCCTAACCTAACACTAACCCTAACCCTAACCTAATTCTAACACTAAACCTAACTCTAAACCTAACATGAACCCTGTGTGTAATCCTAACACTAATCTTATCTCTAACCCTACCCCTAAAACTAACCCCAAACATAACCCAAAATCTAACTCTAATTATATCCCAAACCATAACCCAAACTTTACCCTAAGACTAAAAGTAAACCTAATCTTAACCTTAACCCTAACCCTAACCCTAACACTAACACTTAGACAAAACCCTACCCTAAAACAAACCATAAACCTAAACTGAAACCGAATCCTAAAGCATACCCTAACTCTAACCATAACCCTAACCCTAAAACTGACCTTAAACTTAACCTTAAACATAACTCTAACTCTAACACTAACCCTAACTATAATACAGTCCTAACTCTAACCATAACAGTAACACTAAACTAGCATTAACACTAACCCTAACCTAAAACTAAGCCTATTCCTAACCCTAAATCTAAAAGTAACCTTAACTCAAAACCTAACACTAACCCTAACACTAACCCTAACTCTAATGCAAAATCTAAACCTAACAGAAACCCAAAGCTAAAAATAACCCTAACCTAATCCTAACCCTGTCCCAAAGTGTAGCCCGAATCCTAATCGAAAACATAAACATAACCTTAACCCTAAGCCTAACCCTAACATTAACACAAACCATAAACCTAACCTTAACACTAAACCTAACCCTAAACCTAGCCCTAATCCTAACCCTAACCTTATTACTAACACTAAACCTAACTCTAACCCTAAACTGGAACCAAATCCTAACCCTAACACAAACCCTAACCCTAAATGTAACACTAAACCTAAATCTAACCCTTAACTTAACACTTACACTAACCCATATCCTAACATAAGCCTTACACTAACTCTAACCATTACCCTAACCAGAACCCGAACACATAGCCTAACCCTAACCCTAACACTAACACTAACACTTACCCTTAATCTAACCCTAACAACAACCCTAAGCCTAATGCTAACTATAACCCTAACCCTAACATGAATCATAACACTAACACTAATCCTAACACTAACCCTAAACCTAACCTTAACCCTAACCAGAACACTACCTCTAACACTAAAGCTAACACTAACACTAATCCTAATCCTAACCCAAACCCTAACACTAAAGCTAAAGCTAACCCTAACACTAACCTTAACACTAACAATAAAACTAACCATAAACCTAACCCTAACCCTATACCTAAACATAACACAAACCCTAACACAAACCATAACACTAAACCTAAACCTAACCCTACTTCTATCACTATCCATAACTTTAAACCTAACAAGAACTCTATCTGTAACTCTAACACTAACATTAACTCTAAACCTAACTCTAAACCTAGCCCGAACACTAAACCTAACCCAAACACTAATGATAAAACTAACCCTAATGGTAACCCTAACCCTAACTCCAACCCTTTCACTAACTCTAACACTAACACTAACCAGAACCATAACACATAGACTAATCTTAAACCTAAACCTAATGGTAAAACTAACCATAAACCCAACACTTACCTTAACCCTAATCCCAATGCGAACGATAAACTTAACCCTTATTCTAACCCTAATACTAACCCTAAGTGTAACCCATCACTAACACTAATCCTAACCCTAACCATTATCTTAACACTAACCCTAAACCTAACCCTAACACTAACCCTAACACCAAAAAAACCTAACCATAACCCAAACCCTAACATTATCACTAACAGTAACACAACCCTAACCCAAACTGTAATGATAAACCTATCCTAACCTTACCCTAATTTTAACACCAACCCTATCCGTAAACCTAAAACAAACCCTATCCATAACCCTAACACTAATATTAACCATAACCTTAACCCTAATATTAAAACTAAACCCAACCCTAAAGCTAGCCCTAACACTAAACCTAACATTAACCCTAACATTAAACCTAACCCTAAACCTAAACCTAAAACTGATCCTAACCCTGATGCTATCCCTAAACCTAAACCTAATTGTAATCCTAAACCTTACACAAACCCTAACCCTAACTCTAACAATAAAACTAACCAAAACCCCAAATCTAAAACTAATGCTAACCCTAACCCTAAACCTAACCATACCTCAAAACCTAACCCTATCCCTAAAACAAATCCTAAACCTAACACTAATCCTAACACAAACTCTAACACTAACCCTAATACTAACACTAACGCTAACTCTAACTTTAACCCTAAACCTAACCCTAACCCTTACACTAACCCTGACCCTAAAACAAACCTTAAATCTAACCATAACTGTAACCCTAACCTAACCCTAACCTGAACCTACTGCTAACACTAACCCTAACCCTAACTCTAAAACTAAATTTAACCAAATAGCTAACACTAACCCTAACACTTACACTAAGAATAACACAAAATCTAAAGCTAACACAAACCATAAACCTAACCCTATCCTAAACCTAACCATATCCCTAAACCTAACCCGAATCCTAACCAAATCCATAAACCTAACCCTAACCCTAACATTAACACAAACCCTAAAACTAACAATATCACTAACCCTAAACCTAACTATAACACTAATCCTTACACTAACCCTAACCATTACCCAACCCTAACACTTAATCTAAACGTAACTCTAACCCTAAACCTAGCACTTACCCTAAACTTAAACTTAACCCTAACCCTAAATCTAACATTAAACTTAACACACTAATCCTAACCTTAACCCTAACACGAATCCTTACCCTAACCCTAACGCTAACCCTAACACTAAGACAAACACTAACCCTAAACCCCAAACTAAACTTACACCTTATACAAACCCTAATGTAACTTTACCCTAACACTAAACTTAACCCTATCCTTAACCCTAACACTAACCCTAATCCTGACACAAACCTTAATACAAACTCTAACTTTAAACATAATGTAATCCTAACCCTACCCTTACCTAAACCTGAACTTAATTCTAACCCTAACACTGACACTAACTGTAAAATTAACTCTAACCCCAACACAAACATTAATCCTAACCCCAACACTAAACCTAACACTTACCCTAACCCTAACCCTAAACATAAAATTAACCATAACACTAACCCTAAACCTAAGACTAAACCTAACACAAAGCCTAAGGCTAACCCTAACACTAACAATTATTCTAAACCTAGCACTAACCCTAAATATAACCCTATTCCTATTTGTGAACCTAAAATATCCTATTCCTAATTTTGAACACAATCACTAACACTAACCTATCCCTAAAACAAACACTAACCCTAACCCTAAACATAACCATAACATTAACCATAACACTAAAACTAACCCTAACACTAAAACTAACCCTATAGCTAAGCCAAAACCTAACTCTAACCCTTTTCCTAAGCATAACCAGAACTGCAACCCTAACCCTAACCCAAACCTTAATCCTAACCAAACCCTCACCATAAACCTAACAAGAACCCTAACAAAAACACTAACATTAAACTTAACCCTGAATTTTACACTAACCGTAACACAAAACCTAACCCTAACACTAACAACAATCCTAAACCTAACCCTAACAGTAACCCTTATGCTAACCCTAACCCTAAACCTAACACTAACTCTAACCACAACCCTAAACCTAACACTAAGCCTAAACTTAATCCTAACCCTAACCCTAACACTAAATCTAACACTATCACACACCCTAAAACTAAACCTAACTCTAACCCTAAACCTAAACCTAACCCTAATCCTTACACTAAACCTAACCATAATTTGAACCCTAACACTAGCCCTAGCAGGGAACCTGAACCGAAACCTAACACATATCCTAACCCTAACCCTAACCCTAACACTTACCCTAACCATCAACATAATAGTGACCCAAACCCTAACCCTAACCCTAACCCTAACACAAATCCCTAATTCTAACCCTAACACTAATCCTAACCCTAACACTGACCTGAACACTAAATTTAAGCTTAACGCTAACACTAACCCTAAGCCTAACCTTAACATGAACCCTAACCCTAACCCTAACACTAACCCTAAAGCTATCCCTTACACACTAAACCTAATTCTAACTCTAACACTTAAACTAAACCTATACCAAATTCTAACCCTAACACTAAACCTAACACTAACCCTATCCCTAAACCTAACACTATCCCTGACACTAAACCTAACAGTAACCCTAACTCTAACCCTAACCCTAGCCCAAACCATAATTCTAACCCTAACACATAGCTTAATGGTGAGTAAAACAATAGCCCAAACCTTAACCCTAACACTAACCTAAAACCAAACTTACACTTACCTAACACTAACACTAACCTAACCCTAATTCTAACACTAACAGTAACCCTAAAATTAACCTTTACCTAACCCTGACTCTAAGCTGAACCCTCACCCTAATCCTAACAGTAACCCACACCTCAACAATAACCCTAACACAAATACTAAACTAACCCTAAATTTAACCCTAACCCTAACACAATTCCTAAACATAACCCTAACCCTAACACTAACCTTAATCCTAAACCTCACCTTAACACTAAACATAAAACTATGCCTAACCATAATAGTAATAACAATAATAACCCTAACTCTAAATCTAAACCTAACACTAAGAGTAACCCTAACCCTAAAACTAAACCTAAACCTAAACCTAAGAGTAACTATCCTTAACTGAAATCATAATCGTATCTGGAACCCTAACCCAAACCCTAACCCTAAAACAAACCATAACCCTAAACCTAACTATAACAGAAACACTAACCCTATTCCTAACCCAAACGATAACCCTAACCCTAAAACAAAACCTAACCCTAAAATTAACACTAACTGTAAACTTAAAATTAAATCTAATTCTTACAATAAACCTAACCCTATCCCTAACCCTAACACTAACTCTAACCATAACCCTTATTAGAAACCTAACATATAGCCAAAACTTAACCCTAACACTAACACTTACCTTAACCCTAATGCTAACACTAACACTAATTCTAAACCTAACCCTACTACGAACACTAAATCCGAATTTAACCAAACTCTAACCTTAACAATAAACCTAACACCCTAACACTAATCCTAACCCTAACCATAACCCTAACCCTAATCCTCAAGCAAACCCTAAGCAATCCTAAACCTATCCCTAACTCTAATCCGAATCCTAACCATAATCACAATGGTAACCTTAACCCTAACCCTAACATTAACCCCAAACCTAACCCTAACTCTAACCCTTACCCTAAAAATAATCCTAACCCTACACCTTACACTAAATCTCACACTAACTCTAACCGTAACACTAACCCTAATGGTAACCCTAACACTATACCTAACACCCTGACCAAAAATTTAACCCTAACACTAACACAAACCCTAACACTAACACTAACTCTAACCCTGAACATAACCATAAAACTAAACCTATAACAAAATATAATCTTAATCCTAACACTAAACATAACCCTAACACTAAACCTAAGCCTAACTCTAACCCTCACACTAACCCTAACCCTAACACTTACACTACCCTAAACTAACTTTACCCTTAACACTAAACGAATCCTAACCCTAAATCCAACCTGTACCTAAACCTAATCCTAACCATAACACTAACTCTAACACTAACCCTAACACTAAACCTAAACTAATCCTAACACTAACCCTAACATCAAACCTAATCTGTTGAGAGCCACAGCCGGAGGGGCCCCAGCAAACTTCCAGCTGCCAGCAAACTTCCAGCTGCCGGCTGATGATTTGCTCACAGCGGCCCCAGCAACATCTAGCTGATTGGCTCCTCTGCGGTGATGCTCATTGGGCTGTTTCCCTGCCCTTTCAGACCACGGAGCTGCTCATTGGGGGACTTTTTTGGCTCCGCCCACATGACCCAGCAAATCGGCCTTAAGAGCAGGAGGATTTTGGGAGGTGGAGAGAAGCTTATGTGGGAGAGAGAGGCTTGGGGAAAGCCGGTGGTGGCAGTTGAGGCTCTGAGGGTTTTTCCTGAGAGGCTGTTTTGTTTGGCGTGTGTGGTTCTAAAAATAAAGTTAGTTTCTTTTGACAAGTGGCTCCTGATTGTGCCCAGCCAGACTGCGGCATTTGGTGGCTCGCACGGGGAGTGACTGAGGGTAAGTGAAACTGCTCGCCCCTGAGGGCAGGGCGAGAGGATGGGTAGCCATTTTAAGATTCCTCTTTTATTTTGCTTCACTTTTGTTATAAGTTGCCTGTCCCTGGAGATGAGTGAGATGGAAGAAAAACCGCTCACATCTGAGGAAAAACTATTTACGTCTGAGGAACAGATAGGGAGAAAGGACAGATGCACCTGTCAGGAGGATAGAAAGGCTATAATGACTTTTTGTTGTTCCCTTTTTATTTCATTCTCTCTCGGTTTTGTTTGGCGTCATCTTGTTGGGTTGTATTATAGTAGAAATATGGGATCAGAAATTAGTAAAAAACAAACTGAAAGAGTGTTAAGTAAATTATTAGAGGAAGGAGGCATCTCAGTAAAATCAAGAACAGTCAGGGCATATGTTGATACAATACAAAAATGTAGCCCATGGCTTTTTAAGGAGGAGTTGTTAAATATATCACAATGGAACCATCATGGTGAAGATTTAAAAAGAATAGAAAAGAAAAGCCCAGGGACTCTGCCAGTTGGCACATTGCCATTGTGGACGTTCATATCTTGTTTGCTTAGTCCAAAGCCTTCAGTTCAGACAATGGTAGAGGAAGGAGAAGACATATTGATTCAAGTAAAAGAGAAGGTCACTCAAGTTAGTCAGACAGAGGAAGTGATTCAAGTAAAAGAGAAGGTCTCTCAAGTTAGTCAGACAGAGGAAAAGATTCAAATAAAAGAGAAGGCCTCTTAAGCTAGTCAGACAGAGAAAGAAAGTGTAAAACATAAAAAGCCATCAGGGGAAAGTTACAACAGGAGACTGCTACTAACACCTTTCTATCACCAGAGGGTGTAAGTGTCCAACCAACAGCACCACCTCTACAGGAGACTGCTACTAACACCTTTCTATCACCAGAGGACGTAAGTGTCCAACTAATAATGCCACCTCCATATGCTGGGAGGTCCCCAACCCCCGCAGTTGATAGTTGGGATCCTGAGACAAGATCTCAAATATTAACATGCCTTGTATTTGAGGCAGGAGGCCAGCGAGTTTACCATGTTTTAAATTTCAAAACAGTGAAGCAGCTAAAAGAGGCTGTAACAACCTATGGTCCTCAAGCACCCTTCACTGTAAGCTTGACAACTTGAACATGACGCCAGCAGATTGGGCTAATATGTGTAAAGCTGTGCTAAATGGAGGACAATACCTGTTATGGAAGGTTGCCAATGAGGAATTTTGCAGGGAGATGGCTTGGCGAAATGCAGCAGCTGGTTATCCTCAGAGAAATCTAGATATGTTGTTATGAAAGGGACCTTATGAGGATCAGCAGCAACAAATTGCATATGATCCTGGTGTATATGCACAAATTGCTGTAGATACAATTAAGGCATGGAAGACTTTACAAGGACATGGAGGTTTACAAGGTCAATTATCTAAGGTAATACAAGGAACTATACACCATATGTATTGGATCATCTTCCCGTAAATTTATGGGGACGAGATGTACTAGATCAATTAGGTTTGACATTAACAAATAACATCAATCAAAATGCACCCACTATTATGGCTAGACAAGATTTTAGGAAAGGAAAAAGATTAGAAAAACAAGAACAAGTTATAGCAGCACCAATACAAATAGTTCAAGGAACAGACAGACATGGGTTGGATTTTCAGAAAGGGCCACTGAGACAATCAAAATTACTTGGAAATCAGAAAGACCAGTGTGGGTTCCTCAGTGGCCCCTGACTAAAGAAAAGATACAAGCAGCCCATGACCTGGTCAAACAACAATTAGCGGAAGGACATATACAACCTTCTGTGTCTCCCCATAATACTCCCATTTTTGTCATTAAAAAGAAATCTGGTAAATGGAGATTATTGCAAGATTTAAGAGCCATTAATAATGAGATGGTTATTATGGGACCTGCTCAATCAGGGATTCCTCAGTTGTCTGCTTTGCCAAAAACCTGGTATGTTTTAGTTATAGATATTAAAGATTGTTTTTTTTTTTCAATTCCAATTCATCCTGAGGATAGTCCATGTTTTGCATTTACTATCCCTGCACTGAATCATGAAGGTCCTGATCAGAGATATGAATGGAAAGTACTCCCTCAAGGGATGGCTAACAGCCCAACTATGTGTCAAATTTATGTTAACAAAGTAATCCAGCCACTTAGAAATCAAAATCCTGAACTACAAATATTTCACTATATGGATGATGTATTATTAGCACACAAAGATAAAATCACATTGCTAGAATGTTATGCCACACTTACAAACTTATTAAAAATTATAATCTAGAGATAGCAATAGATAAAGTACAATTAAATTTTCCAATTAATTATTTATGAGTTCTATTATCCTCAACCATGGTCTGTCCACCAAAAGTTCAAATACGAGTAGATCAACTCAAATCACTTAATGACTTTCAAAAGTTATTAGGAGACATAAATTGGATAAGGCCTTATTTAGGTATACCAACAGGAGAGTTGGGACCTTTATTTGATATCCTAAAAGGTGCATCAGATCCAAATTCACCCCGCATGTTAACGCCTGAAGCAAGAAAGGCATTAAAAATCATTGAAACATATATGGAAAATATGCATTTGGATAGAATTGATATAAGTTTGCCTTTATTATTTATTGTACTACCAACAAAAAATATTCCTACCGGAGTATTTTGGCAAGAAGGTCCATTATTATGGATACATTTATCTTATTCTCCTAATACTATTCTTACTAGGTATCCTGAGGTTGTAGGACAATTAATACCCAAAGGAATAAAAGCAGCAAAGGGAGTGTTTGGAATTTCTCCCAATAAAATTATTACTCCATATACTATGAATCAAATTGATGAGTTAGCTAATGAGTTAAATGCTTGGGCAATAATCATGTGCAAATCTAATGTTTCATTTGATAACCACTTACCATCTAATCCTTTATTGTCTTTTTGTCTTCGCATCCTGTAGTTTTTCCAAAAATGACAAGAAAAACACCTATCATGAATGCTCCAAATATATCACTGATGGGTCAAATAATGGTACAGCAGCAATAGTTACACCTGATCAAACTTTTACATTTTTACGACCCAAACAATCAGCTCCAAAGGTAGAGCTTAATGCAGTATTACAAGCTTTTGTGATGTTTAAAGATTCTGTATTTAATTTATTTTCTGATAGTCAGTATATAGTTAATGCTATAGTATCCCTTGAAGATGCTGGTAGGATTTCCCCTTCCTAGACTGTTTTCTCTTTGATTTCCACTATACAAAGTCTAATCTGGGACAGAAAAGATCCATTCTTTATAGGACATATCAGGGCACATACAGGATTGCCTGGAGCCCTTAGTTTGGGCAATGATTTAGCAGATAAAACTACACATGACATACATATTTTCTCTACACTAGAAGGAGCTATAAATTTTCATAAAAAGTTCCATGTCAATGCTAATACTTTACAAAAGCATTTTAAAATAACTAAGGAACAAGCTAGACAAATAATAAAACAATGTCCAAATTGTGTGACCTTTTTACCACAAGTTAATCTTGGAGTCAATCCTAGAGGACTGATACCTAACCATATTTGGCAGATGGACATCACACACTTGCCAGAATTTGGAAAATTAAAATATTTGCATGTTACAGTTGATACTTCTTCTGGATTTTTGATGGGCTCCCTTCATGCCGGAGAAAAAACTAAAGATGTTATAGCTCATTGCTTACAAAATTTTGCCACTGTGGGTGTTCCAAAACAGTTAAAAACAGATAATGCCCCTGGTTATACTTCTACCTCTTTTAAACAATTTTGCTCAACATTTGGCATTACTCATATAACAGGAATCCCATACAATCCACAGGGACAAGGCATAGTTGAAAGAGCTCATCAAACTATTAAAATGTACTTATTAAAGCAAAAAGAAGGAATTGGGAAGGGGTATATATTCCCCAAAGATAAACTTAAAATAACCCTTTTTACTCTAAACTTTTTAAATTTGGATTCATCAGGACTTAGTGCTGCGGAAAGGCATATGTGTCCCAAAAATGTGCATAAGCCCAAGGTACTTTGGAAGGATATTCTAACAGGACAATGGAAAGGTCCTGACCCAGTAATTGTCTGGAGTCGGGGGTCTGTTTGTGTGTTTCCACAGGGAGAACAGCAGCCGATTTGGATTCCAGAAAGATTAACCAAGGTCCTGACCCAGTGATTGTCTGGAGTCGGGGGACTGTTTATGTGTTTCCACAGGGAGAACAGCAGCCGATTTGGATTCCAGAAAGATTAACTAAAGCGATTTCTACAGACCAAAAAGAAGATGATTTGGCTCAAATCCATAACCACTGATATCCAAAACTCCAGTTTGGCTATTCTTACATCTGCAACAGAACCAGGATGCTCTTTTCAATATCTATTTTATTATTGCCCTTTGCCATATCATGAAGTTCTATTTTGTGTTTTGAGCTCATACAGACCTAGGTTAATGTTTTGCTGATCAGTTCTATTTTTTGACTATAGAGTTTTTAAACATTGCAATGGAGATTTCACCTGTAAAAAGTTATAAGGCCTTTACTATAATGTTATGTGTTGTATGTATTATATTATGTGTGCACACTTGTGTTTTGTGTTATATGTTTGAATGTATGTATGTCCATATATCATATATGATGAGCGCTCATGATAAAATGGATCCAAATATTTTTTTTCACGTGATTTATATGGTTTAATTTAAATTGGGTAAACAACTGTTGAGGATTGTTTTAATATGTAAACAAAAAAGAAGGTTAACAGATCTGTTTGTTTACTTTCACCTTTCCTTTTCATTATATTTAATAATTCTCTTGAAGACAATGTAAATTGTTAAGAAAATTGCTTTCTTTTAGTGCCTTCTGTAATGTTACATAATTTTTTCTTTAGCCATTATTGCCAGAATTCCTATCTTCATCCCAATGCCAGTGAAGACAATGTAAATTGTTAAGAAAATTGTTTTCTTTTAATGCCTTCTGTAATGTTACATAATTTTTTCTTTAGCCATTATTGCCAGAATTCCTATCTTCATCCCAGTGCCAGTGAAGACAATGTAAATTGTTAAGAAAATTGTTTTCTTTTAGTGCCTTCTGTAATGTTACATAATTTTTTCTTTAGCCATTATTGCCAGAATTCCTATCTTCATCCCAGTGCTGGTGAAGTCAAAGATAAAACCAATCTACAGCTTCTACAATAGCCATCACTGAACTGCTTGCAGAACTTGCCTGGACACATTGTGAGCTCACCTGTATGCATTGTGAATTATCTGTTGGTGCAGAGACTTGTGGTAGTGTTGGGGTATTTTTGCTGATGATGTCATTGGTGGTACAATTTTTCCAAAAGGAGCCGTCAATTGGCCTGGTGTATCTTCCTCCCTTCTGCTTGTCATGATCATCCAGCTAAAATTTGGGGGCCAACAGAGGTGAGGCAAAGAACCTCACCCCCCCCCTGCTGGTACAAAGACCTCTCCACAGGTGTGGCTGTATACTGGACCGGTAGTCAGTGATGGATAAGATCCAATTGCAATGGTACCAAAGGACCATATGTACTATTGGACAACCTAAGGCAGGCACGGTCCCTAAGCCACATACTTGTTGTTTAAACAGAGAGGGGCAGATGTTGAGAGCCACAGCCGAAGGGGCCCCAACAAACTTCCAGCTGCCAGCAAACTTCCAGCTGCCGGCTGATGATTGGCTCACAGCGGCCCCAGCAACATCTAGCTGATTGGCTCCTCTGCGGTGATGCTCATTGGGCTGTTTCCCTGCCCTTTCAGACCACGGAGCTGCTCATTGGGGGACTTTTTTGGCTCCACCCACGTGACCCAGCCAATCGGCCTCAAGAGCAGGAGGATTGTGGGAGGTGGAGAGAAGCTTGTGTGGGAGAGAGAGGCTTGGGGAAAGCCGGTGGTGGCAGTTGAGGCTCTGAGGGTTTTTCCTGAGAGGCTATTTTGTTTGGCGTGTGTGGTTCTAAAAATAAAGTTAGTTTCTTTTGACAAGTGGCTCCTGATTGTGCCCAGCCAGACTGCGGCACTAATCCTATTACTAAACCTAACACTAAACCTAACCCTAAAGCAAACATTAACTCTAACCCTAAAATTAACCCTAACATTAACCCTAAAATTAAGACTAACCCTAACACTAACACTAACATTAGCCTAACCATAACAGTAACACTAACCCTAGCCCTAACCCGAACTCTAACCCTAATCCTATTCGTAAACCCAGCATTAATTCTAACACTATACCTAACACAAACCCTAATCCTAACACTAACTAACCCTAACACAAACACTAACCCTAAACCTTCCACTAAACCCAACACAAATCCTAACCCTAAACCTAACCCTAACATTAACACAAACACTAAAGCTAACCCTAAACCTAACACGAACCCTAACTCTTAACCTAACACTTACACTAACATGAAGCCTAACCCTAATTCTAACCCCCACAATAAACCTTACCTTTACACTAACCCTAAACCTAATTTAAACCTTAACACTAAACCAAAACCTAAAACTAACACTAACCCAAACACTAAACCTAACACTAACCTTAACTCTAACCCTAAACCTAACCTGAACCATAACCATAACCCTAACATTAACCCTAAACCTTACACAAAACCTAAACTGAACTCTAACCCTAAAACTAACACTAACCTTAACACTAATCCTAACATTACCCTAACACTAACCCTAACGCCAAACCTAACCCTATAACAAAACCTAAACCTAAACCTTACCCTAAACCTAACACTAACACTAACCCTAATGCTAACCTAACACTGAGCCTAAACCTAACCCTAACAATAACAGTAATACTAAGCCTAACCATAAACCTAACTCTAAACATAATCCCATTTGTAACCCTAACACTAACACTAACCCTATCCCTAACACATGACCTAACAATAAAACTAACGCTAACAATAAGCCTAACCTAACACTAACTCTAAGCCTAACATAATGCTAACACTAACCCTAACGCTAACTCTAAATCTAACCTTAACCCAAAACAAAACCCTAACACTAACACTAACCCTAACCCTCACACAAAATCTAAACCTAACAAAAACCCTAACCCTAACCCTAAACCTAACCTAACACTAACCTTAACCCTAAATGTAACACGAATCCTAACCGAAAACATAAACTTAACCCTAAACCTAACCCTAACACAAACATAAACCCTAAAGCTAACCCTAACCATAACATCCACAAAAAACACTAAATTTAACCCTAACACTAACACTAACACTAACATTAACTTCAAACCAAACCCTAATCCTAAGTCTAATCTTAAGAGTAGCCCTATCCCTAACACTAATCCTAACCCTAACACAAACCCTAACACAAATACTAACAATGACCCCAAACCAAATCCTAACCCTAACGCTAATGCTATTCCTAACCCTACACTAACTCTAACCTTAACCCTAACCCTAACACAAACCTTTACTCTAAACCTAACACTAACCCTAACCCTAACACTAGCCCTAAGTCTAACAATATCCCTTATCTTAATCCTAAACCTAACTCTTACAATAACCCTAAACATAAACTAACCCAAACCCTCACCCTAACCTAACAGTAAATGTCAAACTAACACTAACCCTAACCATAAAACTAACACTCACACTAACCCTAAATCTAACTCTAACACTAATCTTAAACATAACAGTAACCCTAACCCTATCAATAACCCTAATACAAACAATAACTTTACCCCCAAACCTAAAACTAACAGAAACCCTAAACCTAACCCTAACCCAAACACAAACACTAACCTATCCCTAACCCCAACCCCAACCCTACAACTAAACATAATCATAACCCTAACCTTAACATTAATCCTATCAATAACACTAACCCTAACATAACACTGACCCTTATAATAACCCTAACACTAACCCTACCCTAACCCTAAACCTATCATAATGCTATCCCGAATCCTAACCAAAACCATAAACCTAACCCTAAGCCTAACCCTAACATTTACACAAACCCTAACACTAACACTAACACTAACACTAATACTAACCATAACACTAATCCTTATACTCACACTAACCCTAAAAATAAAATTAACTCTAACCTTAATTCTGACCCTAAACCTAACATTTACCCTAAACTTAACCTGAACTCTCATTCTAATTCTAATGCTAACCCAAACCCTAACCCTAACATTAAACCTTACCCTAACCCTAAACTTAAGCGTAACACAAACACTAACGCTAACACTAATGCTAAACCTAACACTAAACCAAACCCTAACCCTACACCCCAAACTAACACTAAACATTACACTAACCCTAAACTTAACTTTAACCCTAACACTAAACATAACCCTAACCCTATCCCTAACCCTAACACTAACCCTAACACTAACACTAACTCTAAACCTAAGCCTATCCCAAACCAAAACCGTAACCCTAACACTAACCCTAACTGTAACACAAACCCTGTTCCAAATTCTGACTTTTGACATAATGTACCACTAACACTAACGCTTACCTAACCCTAAAACTAACCCTAAACCTAACAATAACACTAACTCTAAAACTAACCCTAACCCTAACCCTAAAATTTACCCTAACGAGAAAACTAAACCTAACACTAATTCTAAACCTAACTCTAAACATAAATCTATCATTAATTGTAACCCTAACCATAACAGTAATACTAACCCTAACACTAACCCTCACTCTAAACCTAATCCTATTTGTGACCCTAACACTAACTCTAAACTAATTTCTAAAACAATCCCTAACACTAACACTAACACTAAAAAAAAAAACTAACCCTAACCCTAATAGTAACCCTAACACTAACCCTAACCCTAAAACTAATCCTAAACCTAAACCTAACCCTAACACTAACGCTAATACAAACTGTAATGGGAACCAGAACACTAACCCTAACACTAGCCCTAATAAAAACCCTAATCCTTACTTAACACTAATCCTAAAACAAACCCTAAACCTAAACCTAACCCAAACGCTAACAAAAACATTAACCTTAAACTTAACCCTAACATTAAAACTAACCCTACCACAAACCCTAACACTAATACTAAAACAAATCCTAAACCGAAACCTAAACCAAACCCTTACACTAACCATAAACATAACCTTAACACTAACTCTAACCATAACCCTAAACCTAACCCTAACACATACCTAACACTAAACCTATGACTTACCCTAAATCTAACCCTAACCCTAACACTAACCCTAACCCTATCTCTAACAGTAATCCTAACACTATCCCTATCGCTAACCCTAACCCTAATGCTAAACCTAACCCAAAGCTAACACTAAACTTTACACAAACCCTAAACCTAAACATAACCCTATCACTAAGCCCAACCCTAACCCTAACCCTAAAACTAAACGTAACCCTAACACACACCCCAACCCTAAACGTAACTCTAAACATAAACCTATCCATAATCCTAATCTTTACAATAAACTTAACCCTAATTTTATCGCTAACATTAAACATAGCAGGGAACCTAACCAGAAACCTAAGACATAACTAACCCTAACTCTAACCCTAACCCTAACAATTAACCTAACCCTCACCCTAACAGTGACCCACACTTTTTACCTAACCCTAAACCTAATATGAATTCTAAAACTAACAGGAACCCTAAGGTTTATAGTAACCATAAACCTAACACTAACCTTAAGCCTAGCCCTAATGCTAACCCTAAACCTAACCCTATCACTAAGCCTAACCTAACCCTAACCCTAAAACTAAACTTAACCCTAACACACACCCCAAACCTAAACCTAACTCTAAACCTAAACCTATCCCTAATCCTAATCTTTACACTAAACCAAACCCTAACCTTCACCCTAACACTAAACCTAGCATGAAACCTAACCAGAAACATAAGACATAACTAACCCTAACTCTAACACTAACCCTAACACTTCACCTAAACCTCACCCTAACACTGATCCAAACTTTAACCTTAAACCTAACCCTAAAACGATTTCTAAAACTAACACTAACCCCAAGCCTTAAAGTAACTCTAAACCTAACACTAAGCTTAAGCCTTACCCTAACACCAATCCTAACACTAACACAAACAGTAATACGAACCCTAACCCTAACCTAACCCTAACCCTAAATTTAACATGAAACCTAACCCTAAACCTATCCTAACACTAAACCTAACCCTATCCCTGACACTCACACTAATCCTATTTCTAACCCTAACACTTACACTAACCCAAAACCAAATTCTAAAAATAACAATTAACCTATCCCTAACCCTACAACTAACACTAAACCTGAAACTAAACTTAACACTAACCCCAACCCTAACCCTAACACTAACACTAACTCTAACCCTAACACTAAACCTAACCCTAACAAAAATAGTAAACCAAACCTTAACCCTATCCCTAATCTAACACTAACCCTAACTCTTACCTAACGCTAACATTAACCCTAACCCTAACCCCAACCCTAACACTAATGCTACTCCTAACACTAAACTTAACTGTATCCCTAACCCTAACCCTAAACCTAACATTAACCCTAAATCAAAACCTAACCCTAAAACTAACACTAAACATAACACTTAAAATAACCCTAACACTAACCCTCACCCTAAACCTAATACTAACCAACACCCCAACCATAACCCTAAAACAAATCCTAACACTAACCCTAACCATATCCCTAACCCTAACACTGACCCTAACACAAATCCTAACCATAACCCTAACCCTAACACTAACCCTAATTCTAAACCTCACCCTAACACTAACCCTCAAACTATGCCTAACCATAATTTTAACCCTAATAATAACCCAAAACCTAAGTCTAATTTTAAACCTAACCCTAACAGTAACCATAACACTAAACATAATTTTAAGCATAACTCTTACTCTAAAATTAACACTAAACTCTAACACTAACCCTAACCCTAACATTAGCTCTAACCCGAATCCTAACCATAACCAGAACCCGAACCCTAAACTGAACACTAACACAAACCCTAACCCTAAATAACTCTAACTTTAAAGAAACACTAACCCTAAATCTAACCCTAAACCTAACAAATACACTAACCCTAATTCTAACCCTAACTTTAACCCTAACCCTAAAACAAAACCTAACCCTAAAATTAACACTAACCCTAAACCTAACCCTAACCCTCACTCTTACAATAAACCTTACACTAACCCTAACATTAACCCTAATGGTAAACATAACCCTAACCCTACACTAAACACAACACAAAGCAAACCTAAACCTTTCCCTTAACCTAACCCATATCCTAACCGTAATCCTGATCATAACCCTAAACCTAACCCTAATATTAACAGGAAATCTAACCCTAACCATAACCATTAAAATAAACCTAACCCTAAACATATATATATATATATATATATATATATATATATATATATATAATATATAATATATAACAATAATCCTAACCTTAACCCTAACCCTTACCCTAACCTTAAACATAAACCTAATCCGAAACCAAACCTAACACACTAATGCTAATTCTTACCATAACCCTTACACTAAGCCTAAAGCTAACTATAACCCTAACACTAAATCTAAACCTAACCCTAACACTAAACCTAACACAAAACCTAACTTTAACCCTAACCTAATCCTAACTCTAACTGTTATCCTATTACTAACACTAACACTAACTCTAAACCTATCTTTAACCCTAATACTATACCTAAATCTAAATCTAACCCTAAACCTAACCCAAAACTTGACACTAAATCTAACCCTAAACATAACACTAACCCTAACACTAACCATAACAGAAACTCTAACCCTCACCCTAATACTAACCCTAACCCTAAACCTAACACTAACCCTAACCATAAATTGAAACCTAACACAAACCCTAACTGTAACCCTGAACCTAATCTAACCCTAAACCTAACCTGAATCCTAACTGTAACCGTAAACGTAACCCTAACACTAACACTAACACTAACCCTAAGCCTAAACCTAACCCTATCACTAACCATAACCCTAACACTAATTCTAACCCTAACCAAACCCTAAAACATACCCTCAACCTAACACTAACACTAACCCTAAACCTATCCCTTATTCTAACCCTAACCCTAACCATAACCCTAACATGAACTTCTACTGTAAACCTAACCCTAACCCTAACACATACTGTAAACCTAACCCTAACGCTAACACTTACCATAAACATAACACTATACCTAACACTTACCCTAACACTAACCTTAAATGTAACCCTAATCTTAATGGAATCCCTAACACTAACCCTAACACTAATCTTAGCATTAAACCTAATCTTAACAATAACCCTAACACTAACTCTAAGCATAACCCTAACCATAATAAAAACCCTAACCCTAACCCTAACCCTAAACCTATCCCTAAACCTAACAGTAATCCTAACCCTAACACTAACACTAACCATAAACAAAACCCTAACTGAAATTCTAACCATAATCCTAACTGAAACAGTAACCCTAACAATAACCCTAACAAAAACCCTAAACTTAACATAACCCTAACACTAACACAAACCCTAAACATAACCCTAAAACAAAACCTAAACCTAACCCTAACACTAAATCTAAACCTAATCTTAACCCTAATCGTTACACTAAACCTAATCCTTACCCTAACACTAAATGTAACTGTAACATTAACCCTAACCATAACACTAGCCTAAACCTAACCCTAACTCTAACACTTACCCTAAACTTAATCATAATCCTAACACTAACATTAACCCTAACCATAACACTTAACCAAACAACCAACCCTAAACCTAACCCTAAATTTAACCCTAACACAAAACCTAAATGTAAAACTAACAGTAACACTTACCCTAACCCTAACCCTAAAACTAAACAAAACCCCAACCCTAACCATAACCCTAATGTTAACCATAATGCTAACATTAAACGTAACACTAACCTTAACCCTAACATAAACGCTAAACCTAAACATAACACTAACACTAAATTTAAGCATAAATCTAAACCAAAACCTAACCCTAACCCTAAAACTAACACTAACCAAAAACCTAACCGAAACCCTAACAATAATTGTAACCTTAACTCTAACACTTACCCTAACCCTAACCCTATTCCCAATCCAAACCCAAATCTAACCCTCACGCTAACCCTAATTCTTACCATAACCCTTACAATAAGCCTAAAGCTAACTTTAACCCTAACACTAAACCTAAACCTAAAACTTACCTGATCCCCAACCCTAACAATAACCCTAACTAAAACCCTAAACCTAACTCCTAACACTAAACATAACCCTACCTATAACCCTAACAATAACCCTAACACTAACCATAATTCTAACCCTAACCCTTACCATAACCAGATCTCTAAAAATAACCCTTCAATTAACAAAAACCCTAAACCTAAACTAACACTAACCCTATCAGAAACCCTAAACATAACCCTAACCTAAACCTAAAACAAACCAGAACACTAAACCTAACACAAACCAAAACTCTAAACCTAACACTAACACTAAACCTAACCCTAAACTAACTCTTACAATAACCCTAACCCTAACGCAAACCCTAACAAAAACTCTAACCATAAACCTAACCAGAATCCTAACACATAGTTTAACCCTGACCCTAACACTAACACTAACAGTAACCCTAAACCTAATGCTAACTTTATCCCTAACTCTAACACAAATCATATTGCTAATCCTAAACCTAGCCCTAACAATAACACTAAACATAACCCTAACCCTAACACTAACAATAAACCTAAAACTAACCCTAACTCTAACCATAACATTAACCCTAACCCTAACACTAACATAAATTGTAACCCAAACCTTAATCCTAAACCTAACCTAACACTAACCCTAAACCTAATTATAAAATGAAACCTATCCCTAACCCTAACACTAATCTTAACCGTACCATAATACTAACCCGAAAACTAAGCCTAACCCTAAAACAAAGCCTAACCCTAACAAAACGAACCCTAACCATAAAACTAAAACTAAACCAAACCGTAATTCTAACCCTGACACTAACACTAATTCTAACCCTAAACCTTTCACAAACTCTAAACTTAACTTTAACCCTAACACTGAAAATAAACCTAACCTTAATCATACACCTAAGACTAACCCAAACCTGAAATGTAACACTTAACCCTAAAACTAAACCTAACCCTACCACAAATCTTACCCTAACACTAAACTTAAACCTTAACTCTATTGCTCACCTTAACACTAACCCTAAGCCTAAAACTAACCATAACACTAACCCTAAACCTGACGCTAAACCTAACACTAACCCTATCCCTAACCCTAATCCTAACCCTAAACCTAACACTAACCCTATACCTAACCCTAACATAACAATAACCCTAATACTAACCCTAACACTAACCCTAACACTAACTCTAACACTGAACCTAAACCTAACCGTAATGCTAATCCTAACCCTAAACTTAACCCTAATATAAACCCTGTCCCAAACCGTAACAATAAACCTAAACTAAACATAACCTTAACACTAATTCAAACACGAACCCCATCCCTAAACTTAACACTAACCTTAACCTAACCTTAACCTAACCTAACCCTAACCATAATTTTAACACGAACCCTATTTTTAACCCTAACACTAACATTAACCATAACCTAACCGTAATACTAACCCTAAATGTAACCCTAAACATAGGCCTAACATTAACCCTAACTTTATCCCTAACACTAAAACTAATCTTAACCCTAAACCTCACCTTAATACTAACCCTAACACAAAGCCTAACACTATACCTAACATCAACCTTAATTCTTAACCTAATCCTAACCCTATCCCTAACACTGATTCTAACCATAACCCTAACCAGAACACTAATATGTAGCCTAAACATAACCCTAACCCTAACACTAATAATAATCCTAACCATATCTCTAACACAAAAATAACCTAAACAGAAACTTAACCCTAACCCGAACATGAATTGTAACTCTAACACTAATCCTAACCCTAACAATAACCCTAAGTGTAACCCTAAACCTAACACTAAAACTAAACCAATCACTAACCCTAAAGTTAACCATAACAGAAAACCTAACCCTAAACCTAACAGTAACCCTAACACTAACCCTAGCACTAACCCTATCCCTAACCCTAACAAAACGCTAACCCAAACTGTAACACTGAAACCTACCATAACCCTTACACTAACCCTAACCCTAACCCTAAAGATACCCGAACCCTAATACAAACCCTAAACCAAAACAAAACACTAAATTTTAACACAAACTTTAACCCTAACCCTAAATCTAACACTATCACTAACTCTAACTCTAATCCTAAAACTAACCCTAACAATAACACTAACAATAATCATAACAGTAAACCTAATATAACCCTAACCAACTCTAACCCTAACTTTAACCTAATATTAACCCTTACCCTAATCCTAACCCTAACTCTAAAACTAACCTTAAAGAAAAACCTAACACTAAACTAACACTAACATTATTCCTAACACAAAATCTAATCCTAACCCAAACCCTAAACCTAACCCTAACCTAAATCTAACCCTATCTCTAACCCTAACCCGAATCCTAAGCGTAAACATAAACCTAAACCTAACACTAACCCTAACTCTAAAACTAACCCAAAACCCAAACCTATACCTAATGCTATACCTAAACGTAACACTAACCATAAGGGTAACACTAACCCTAAACCTAACAAAATCCCTATTCCTATCCCTAACACTAATAATAACCCTAACAATAACATAAAACCTAACATTAAACCTAAGCATAACCCTTATCCTAATAATAAACTTAATCTTAAATATAACCCTTAACCTAACTCTAAACCTAAACTTTACACTGACCATAACAGTAAACCGAACAGTAACCCTAGCACTAACCCTATTTCCATTTGTAACCCTAAACATAAACCTAAAAATAAACCTAAACCTAACACAAACCCTACCCTAAAGCGTAACCCAAAACCTAATTAAACATTACTCTAACCCTAAAACTTACCCTAAACCTAAAACTAATCATAAGCCTAACCCTAACAGAAACCCTAATTTTAAACCTAAACCTAAATCTAAACCAAGCACTAACCCTAAACCTAACCCTAAATCTAACAATAACCCAAAACCCGACCCTAAACCTAACACTAATCCTAACGGCAACCCTAACTTAACCTAACTCTAAACCAAAACCTAACACAAAACCTAACCCTAACACTAACTATAACCCTAACCTTAACACTAACCCTAACACTAAACCTAAGCCTAATCCTAACACTAATAATAACCCTAACCCTAACCATAACCCTAAAACTAACCCTATATCAAACACTAATCCTACCCCTTACCCAAACACTAACCCTAAAAATAACCATAATTGTAACTCTTTCCCTAATCCTAAACATAACTATAACATTAACCCTAACCCTAACCCTAATCCTAACACAAAACCTAAACCTAACCTAAACCTAACCCTTACAAAATCACTAACACTAACCCTAACATAACCCTAACACGAACCATAACCCTAACCATAACCATAAACCTGAAAAAATCCTTAACACAAACCCTAACCCTAAACCTGTCATCAACCTAAACCTTACCATAAATGTAACCCTTACACTAACCCTAACCTTAACATTAACACTAACACTATCTCTAACTGTAACCCTAACTGGAACCCTAACACAAAGCCTAAACCTAACCCTAAACCTAACCCTAACACTAACCTTAACCCTAACACTAAACTTAATCCTAAACCTTACACGAATTGTAACATTAAACCTAACACTAATGCAAACACTAACCCTAACCTTAACCCTAAATATAAACCTAAAACTAACACAAACCCTTATCCTAACACTAACTCTAAACCTAACCTTAACCCTAACACTAACCCTAAACCTAAGCCTAACCCTAACCCTAGCCCTAACCCTCACACAATCCTAATTCTAAACCTAACCCTTGCACTAACTCTAAACCTAATTTAACCCTAACACTAATGCTAACCCTAACCCTAAACCTTACACTAACACTAACCCTGAAACTAAACCTAACACTAACCCTATCTCTAGCCCTATCCCTAACCCAAAACATAACCCTAAACCTAACAATAAACCTAAACCTAACACAAACCCTAACCCAAATCTTAACCCTAAACCTAACCTAACTTTTACCCTAACCCTTACCTAAACCTAAGACTAAACTGAACCATAACCCTAACACTTAGTGAAAGCCTCACTTAAATTCTAACACTTACCCTAAGGGTAATTCTAACCCTAAAACTCTCCCTAACCCTAACACTAACACTAACCCTAAGGCCAACCCTAACACTCTCACCTAACCCTAACTGTAACCTTAAACTAACATTAAATCTAATCCTAACCATAACACTAACCCTAAAAAAGCCTAACCCTAACCCTAACCCTAATCATAACCGTAACCCTAATATTAACCCTAAACCTAATCCTAAACTTAACACAAACCATAACAGTAAACCTAACCCTAACAGTAACCCTAAACCTAACTCTAACACTAACAATAACACTAACCCTAACCCTAACCCTATCATTAACACAAACCCTAATCCTAAATCTAATACTAACACTAAACCTAACTCTTACACTA
Organism: Marmota monax; assembly: GCF_021218885.2. Classification (NCBI taxonomy): domain Eukaryota; kingdom Metazoa; phylum Chordata; class Mammalia; order Rodentia; family Sciuridae; genus Marmota; species Marmota monax. Next base: position 143,204 of record NW_026694560.1, read on the forward strand.
ACCCTAACCCTAACCATAACCATAACACTAATTCTAACCTTAACATTGACCCTAAACCTAACACATACACAAACACTAACCCTAACTCTAACACTTACCCTAAACCCAACAATAACCTAAAAGTAACCTTAACCTTAACCATAACACTAATTCTAAAACTAAACTTAACCCTAAACCTAACCCTAAGTCTAATACTAACACAAACCCTAAACCTAAACCTAACACTAACCCTAAGGCTAACCCTGCTCCTAAAAATAACTGAATCCCCAAACCTAAATCTAAAACTAACCCTAACCTTAACCTTAACCCTAAAATTAATACTAAAAAAACACAAACCTGAACCCTAACCCTAACCCTAAAAGTATCCCTTAACCTAACCCTAACCCTAAACATGACACGATTCCTAACTCTAACAATAACCATAACACTAACTCTAACCGTATCCCTAACCCTAACCCTAACACTTACGCTAACCAAAACCTTAAACCTAATCCTAACACTAACCCTAAACCTAACCTTACCACTAATCCTAACGCTATACTTAACCCTAACCCTGACCCTAAAACGAACCCTAACCCTAATCCTAACCCTAATGCTAACACTAACACTAACCCTAACCCTAGCTCTACACCTCACACTAAACCTGATTCTAACCCTAACCCTTACACTAACCCTAAACCTAACTTTAATCCAAACATGAAACCTATCTCTAACCCAAAACCTGACCTTAACACTAACCATGAAAGTAAACGTACCACTAACCTTTACTCTAAATCTAACCCTAACACGAAACGTAACATTAACCCTAATACTAAACCTATCCCTAACAAAAAACCTAACACAAACATTAACCCTAAACCTAACCTAACTCTAACCTAACACCTAACCCTAACACTAACCCAAAATCTAACACTAAACCTAACCTAACACTAACACGAACCCTAACCCGAAACCTAACCCTACAACAATCCCTAACCCTAATCCTAAAACTAAACCTAATATTAACACTAACATTAACCCTAACAATAACCCAAACACTAAGCAAAACACTAACCATAACACTAACCCTAATGGTAAAACTAACAGTAACCTTAACCCTAACCCTAACTGTAACTTTTATCCTCTTCATAGTTCTAACACTAAACCTAAACATATCTTAAACCCTAAAACTATCCCTAACATAAAACTAACCCTAACCCTAACCTTAATCGTAACCCTAACTCTAACACAAAATATACCCATAACCATAAACCTAATAGTAACCATTAACATAACGCAAATCCTTACCGTAACTGTAACCCTAACTCTAAAATTAACCCTAACACAAACCCTAACCCTAAACCTTACACTGACCCTAAGCCTAACCCTAATCCTAAACCTTCCACAAACCCTAACCTTAAACCTAATCATAACACTAACTCTAACCATAACGTTAACCCTAACCCTAACACTGAACCTAATCCTAACCCTAAGTCTAACACTTACCCTAAACCTAACCCTAACCCTAAATCTAACCCTAACCCTAAACCTAACACTAACCTTAAACTTAACACTAATACAAACCATAACCCTAACCTGACCACTTATCCTAACTCTAATCATAAGACAAGCCCTAACCCTAACGCTACCAGTAATCCTAACCCTAATTCTAACACTAAATCTAACACTAACCCTAAAGATAAAATTAACCCTAACTGAAACCATAACTCTAACCCTAATCCTAACACTAAAACTAACAATAACCCTAACAATAACACTAACCTTAACCTTAACAATAAAAAAATCATAACCCTAACACCAACGCTAACTGTAACCCTAAACTAACAATACCCCTATCACAAACCCTAATTCTAACACTAACACTAAACCTAACCCTCGCCCTTACACTAAACCTAATCCTAAATCTAACACTAACCCTATCACTAACCCTAAACTTAAACCTAACCCTTACCGTAACCCCAAACCTAATCCTATCCCTAACCAGGACACAAACCCTAACCAACACTGTAACACTAAATGTAACCTAACCATAAATCGATCCTTAATTCTAACACTAAACCTAACCCTAAACCTAACAGGAACCATATCTGTAACTCTAACACTATCATTAACCCTAACCCTAAACCTATCACTAACCATAAACTTAAACCTAATGCTAGCACTAACAATAACCCTAACTTTAACCCTAAACCTAAACATAATCCTCACTGTAACCTGAACTCTATCCCTAAACATTAATTAACCCAAATGGTAACCATAAACCTAACCCTAACCCTAAACATAACCCTTACTAAAACCCTAACCATTACCCTATTAATAACCCTAACCCTAACACTTACCAAAATTCCAACCCTAACACTAATCCTAACCTAACCTTAACACTAACACTAAACCTAACCCTAAACCTAACACTAAACGTAACCCTAAACTTAAATCAAACCCTAAATCCCAACCTAACCCTAATCGTAACACAATCCTTCACTCTAACACTAACCCTAACTCTAATACTCACACTAACTCTTACCCTAACACTAACCCTAAGAAACCCTAAACATAACTATAACCCTAATCTAAACCTAAGCTTAAACCTAACCTAAAGCTAACTCTTACCCTAACCCTAACCCTAACTCTAAAGCTAACCATAAACCAAAACCCTAACACTAACCCAATCCCTAACCCCAACCCTTACCCTAAATCTAACCCCAACACAAACCCTAAACCTAACCCAAAATCTAACCTAACCTTAACTCTAAGTGTAATCCTAAACCTTATCCTAAATATAAAAAACCTAACCCTAATACTAACCCTAAACCTAACAGAAACCCTAACACAAACCTTAAAACTAACCATAAATGAAACCCTAATCCTATCTGTTAAATTAACCCTAACCCTATCCCGAAACCAACACTAACTCTAACCATAACCCTAACCCTAACACTTACCCTAACTCTAACCTGAACCATAACCTTAACCCTAACACGAACCCAAACACTAACCCTAACCATAATCCTAACACTAAACCTAACCCGAACCCTAACACTAACACTAACACTAATCCTAACCCTAACCCTAACCCTAACACTAACCCTAAACATAACCCTAACTGAAACTCTAACTCTCATCCTATCCGTAACCCTAACACTAACCCTATATCTAACACAATCTCTAACCCTAACCCTCACCCAAACACACACCCTAACCCTAATCCTTTTACTAACCTTAACCCTAATCCTATCCCTAACACTAACTCTCACCATAACCCTAATCCTAAGCCTATCACTTACCCAAAATTTTACTCTAAGCCTAACACTGATCCTAAACCTAACCCTAAGTCTAACACTAACCCTAAACCTATCCCCAACTCTAACCCTAACTATAACTCTAACCCTAACCCAAACACTAAACCTATCCCTATCTCAAAGCCATACCCTAACACTAAACCTAAAACTAACCCTAACCCAAATGCTAATCCTAAGCATAAACCTCACCTTACCCTAACCCTAAAGCTAACCCTAACCCTAAAACTAAACCTAACCCTAACCCTCACATTAAACTTAAAACTATACCTGACCATAACCCTAACCTGAATAATAACCCTAAATTTAACCCTAACTCTAACCCTAACCTTAACACTAATTCTACTCCTAATTGTAACCACAAACCTAACACTAATTCTAACACTAACCCTAAACCTAACCGTAAACCTAACTCTATCCCTAATTCTAACAATTACCATAAAACTAACCCAAATATTACACCTAAACCTAACCCTAACCGTGAAACTAACTTTAAACCTAAACTTAACCCTAACACTAACCCTGACACTAACCCTAACCCTAAGCGTAACCCTAATGCTAACCCAAACCCAAACACTTGCCCAAATCGTAAACCTAAACCTAAACTAACCTTAACCCTAACCCTAATTCTAACACTATATCTAACCCTAACCCTAATACAACACTTATCCCTAAACCTAACCCTAACCTTAATCATAAACATAGTACTAACACTAACTCTAAATGAAACCCTAACCAGAACCCTAACACATATCGTAAACCTGACCCTAATCCTAAACCTAACCATAAAACAAACCCTAACACTAACTCTAACTGTAAACCTAACCGTGACTCTAACACTTAACCCTAACCCTAACACTAAACCTAACCCTAATATTTCCTGTAAACCTAAACCTAAACCTAACTCTATCCCTAACCATAACATGAACCCTAATGCTAACCCTAACACTAACACTGAAACTAACACTAACCCTAACCCTAACCCTCACACTAACCCTAATTCTAAACCTATCCCTTACACTACCCTAAACCTAACTTTAACCCTAATACTAAATCTAACCCTAACCCTAAACCTAGCCATAACGCTAACCCTTAAACTAAACCTAACATTAAACCTAACTCTAACCCTAACCAGAACCCAAACCGTAACCCTAACCTTAACACTATACTAAACCCTAACACAAACCCTAACCCAACCTTAACCCTAAACGTAACCCTAAACAAAACTCTATCCCTAATCCTAACTGTAACCTTAACCATTCTCCTAAACTTAACCCTAACCCTGAAAAGAAGCTTAAACCTAACCCTAACTTTAACCTAAAATTAACACATACCCTAACCCTAACAATAATGCTAACCCTAATACAAAACCTAACCCTAAACCTAACACTAACCCTACACCTTAACAGTAAACATAGCACTTACACTAACACTAACCATATACCTAACCTTTACACTAACATTAAATGTAACCCTAAGCAGAACCCTAACACATAGCCTTACCCTAACCCTAACATTAAAGCTAACACAAACCCTAACACTAACCATAAACCTAACCCTAACCTTAAAATAACCCTAACACAAACCCTAACCCTAACAATAACAGTATCACTCACCTAACCCTAACCTAACACTAAACCTATCTCTAAACCTATCTCTAACTTAAAAACTAACCTTAAAACAAAACCTATCCCTAACCCTAACACTAACCCTAATCCTCATACAAAATCTAAACCTAACACAAACCCTCACCCTAAACCTATCCCTAACCTAACCCCAAACCTATCCTTAAGCCTATCCCGAATACTAATCATAACAATAAACCTATCTCCAACCCTAAGCTAACCCCAACTCTAACCCTAACCCTAATCTGAATCCAAACCATCATCATAACCCTAACCACAACCCTAACCCTAACATCAACACAAACTCTAAGACTAACCCTAAGATGAAACCTAAGCATAACCCTAACACTATACATTATATTAACCCTAACCCTAACGCTAACAATAACTCTAACCGTAACCCTAATCCTAACCCTAACAATTTCCCTAAACCTAACATTAACCCTAACCTAACACTACCCTAACACTAACCCTAACTCTAACCCAAACCTTGACACTAACTATAACCTAAATTTGAACAGTAACACTAACCCTAACACAAACACTAACCCTAGCCGTAACAGTAACACTAACCTAACCCTAAGCTAAAACTAATCTAATGCTACCCCTAACCCTAAACCTTATTCTTACTCGAACACTAACCTTAAACCAAAACATGTCCCTAAATATATCACTAACTCTAATCCTAACACCAACTCTAACCATAACACAAACCCTAATACTAACCCTAAACTAACGCTACCTCTAACCCTAAACCTAATCCTAACTCAAAAACTAACCTTACAAAAACCCTATCCCGGTTTTTGACTGATCACAGCTCATTCAGCCCTAGAACAGGTAATTTCAGGCTGCCATTCGCCTGCGTCTCGCAGACAAATTACTCAGGCTCAGTGTTAAAGAACACTCGGAAACTGTTTCTTGGAGCCTGCTCCTATCAGAACATACACCAAGCCCAGAGCGGTCGAATTCTGGCTCCTGGAACTGCTCTGGCCCAGGGCTAAAGAACCCGCAGAAATTGCTTCTCGGTCCAGGTCCTGATGAATACTGTGGAGGTAAATACCAACCGATCCTTCATAGGCAGTGGCAACAGGATTGAGACAGGCCTTGTGAGGGCCGGTCAGGACTCACCCATTGCTTTGGTCACCTGGCAAAGGGAACGAAATGCTGCCATTCGCATGGGATACCAACATGGCAGAAATCTGATGTCATCAGAAAGCGGTGGAGGAGAGAACTTCATCGATACCAGCGGTGACAGAAACAGTTGGTCTCCTGGTAAAGAAAGTGAGTCACAAACACCCGAGTCTCTCTCACTTTGTCATCAAGCCAGAGGGGCAGAGTAGAGCCACTGCCCGTATCAGGAACAGGCCAAGCGGCCGGCCGGCAAGGTAATCAGTTCACCCCAATTGGAGTAGGGTCAGAGCAGAGCCACCACCCGCACCCGCAAGGTAGGCAGAATTGTGACCGACCGGCAGAACAGACCCAGCGGTCCACGGGCGTGGTAAACATGTCACACCAATTGGAGGAGGGGCAGAGCAGAGCTGCCGCCAGCGCCTGTAAGGTAGGCAGACCTGGGACTGACCGGCGGATCAGGCCCAGCAGCCTGCCGGCGTGGTAGACATGTCACCCCAATTGGAGTAGAGAAAGAGCAGAGCATTCGCCCACGCCTGGAACAGGCCCAGCGGACCGCCGACATGGTAGTCACGTCACCCCATTTGGAGTAAGGGCAGAGCAGAGCCGCCGCCCGTGCCTGCAAGATAGGCAGACCTGCGACCGACCGGCAGAACAGGCCCAGGGTCCCGTCAGCATGGTAGACAGATCACCCCAATCGGAGGAGGAGCACAGCCGCCACCCGCCCCTACAAGGGAGACTTTTCAACTATACAAGAGCAATATAAATATATAGGGGGGAAATTTCAAAAACACAACAGTTTCACCAAGCAGAAAGAAACACGAGCAGTATGAAAAGTCAAGGAAAGAAAGGACCAAAAGCAATGCAGGTCAACTCAACTTTAGAAGAGGTAATAGCTGCAGCAGTTAGAATGTCAGATAAAGAATTCAGGATATACATGCTTCAGATCATCTGGAGTCTCAAGGAAGACATTAGACAACAAAATCAGACAATTAAAGACCACTTTGACAATGAATTACATAAACAAATCCAGGAAGCAAAAGATCAATTATACAGGGAGATAGAGGTTATAAAAAACAAACAGAAATCCTAGAAATGCAGGAAGCAATAAACCAACTTAAAAACTCAATCAGAGTAGAACACTTAGAAAATAGAACATCAGACAATGAAGACAAAGTATTTCAACTTGAAAAGAACATAGACAGCTCAGTGAGACTGTTAAGAAACCATGAGCAGAACATCCAAGAAATATGGGATAACATAAAGAGACCAAACTTAAGAGTCATTGGGATACAGGAAGGTATAGAGGCCCAAACCAAAGGTATGAGCAAACTCTTCAATGAAATAATATGAGAAAACTTCCCAGACTTGAAGAATGAGACAGAATCCCAAATCCTAGAAGCCTACAGGACGCCGAATGTGCAAAATCATAAGAGATCCACACCTAGACATATTATAATGAAGATATCCAACATACAGAATAAGGGGAGAATTTTAAAAGCTACAAGAGAAAGGAAGCAGATTACATTTAGGGGTAAACCAATCAGGATAACACAGACTCTGAAAGCTAGAAGATCCTGGAATAACATATTTCAAACACTGAAAAAAATGGGTTCCAACCAAGAATTGTGTATCCAGCGAAATTAAGCTTCAGGATGGAAGATGAAATTAAAACCTTCCACGATAAACAAAAGTTAAAAGAATTTGCAGCTAGAAAACCATCTCTTCAAAACATCCTTGGCAAAACATTACAGGAAGAGGAAATGGAAAATAACAATGAAAACCAACAGTGGGAGGTAGGACAGTAAAGGGGGGAAAATAATCAAAGAGGAAAACAAACCATGTTTAGTAACATAAATAAACAAATATGGCTGGAAGAACAACCCATATCTCAATGATAACCCTAAACGTTAATGGCTTAAACTCACCAATTAAGAGACACAGGCTAGTAGAATGGATCACAAAACAAGACCCAACAATATGCTGCCTACAGGAGATGCATTTGATAGGAAAAGACATACATAGACTGAAGATGAAAGGTTGGGAAAAATCATATCACTCATATGGACTTCGAAAACAAGCAGGAGTGTCCATACTCATATCAAATAAAATAGATTTCAAGCCAAAGTTAATCAAAAGGGATAAAGAGGGACATTACATACTTCTTAAGGGAACCATACACCAACAAGACATAACAATCATAAATATATATGACCCAAACAATGGTGCAGCTATGTTTATCAAACAAACTCTTTTCAAGTTCAAGAGTCTAATAGACCACCATACAATAATCATGGGAGACTTCAACACACCTTTCTCGCCACTGGACAGATCTTCCAAACAAAAGTTGAATAAGGAAATTATAGAACTCAATAACACAATTAATAACCTAGACTTAATTGACATATATAGAATTTACCACCCAACATCAAGTAGTTACACTTTTTTCTCAGCAGCACATGGATCATTCTCAAAAACAGATGGTATATTATGTCACAGGGCAACTCTTAGACAATATAAAGGAGTAGAGATAATACCATGCATCTTATCTGATCATAATGGAATGAAACTGAAAATTAACGATAAAAGAAGGAAGAAAAAATCATGCATCACTTGGAGAATGAACAATAGGTTACTGAATGATCATTGGGTTATAGAAGACATCAAGGAGGAAATTTAAAAAAAAATTCTTAGAGATAAATGAAAACACAGACACAACATATCAGAATCTATGGGACACATTGAAAGCAGTTCTAAGAGGAAAATTCATTGCTTGGAGTTCATTCCTTAAAAAAAGAAAAAAACCAACAAATAAATGATCTCATACTTGATCTAAAAATCCTAGAAAAAGAAGATCAAAACAACAGCAAAAGAAGTAGAAGGCAAGAAATAATTAAAATCAGAGCTGAAATTAATGAAATTGAAACAAAAGAAACAATTGAAAAAATTGACAAAACTAAAAGTTGGTTCTTTGAAAAAATAAATAAAATCGACAGACCCTTAGCCATGCTAATGAAGAGAAGAAGAGAGAGAACTCAAATTACTAGCATACGGGATGAAAAAGGCAATATCACAACAGACACTTCAGAAATACAGAAGATAATCAGAAATTAATTTGAATACTTATACTCCAATAAAATAGAAGATAGTGAAGGCATCGATAAATTTATTAAGTCATATGATCTGCCCAGATTGAGTCAGGAGGATATAGACAACCTAAACTGACCAATATCAATTGATGAAATAGAAGAAAGCATCAAAAGACTACCAACTAAGAAAAGCCCCGGACCGTATGGGTATACAGCAGAGTTTTACGAAACCTTTAAAGAGGAACTAATACCAATACTTTTAAAGCTATTTCAGGAAATAGAAAAAGAGGGAGAACTTCCAAATTCATTCTACGAGGCCAACATCACCCTGATTTCTAAACCAGACAAAGACACCTCAAAGAAAGAAAACTACAGACCAATATCTCTAATGAACCTAGATGCAAAAATCCTCAATAAAATTCTGGTGAATCGGATACAAAAACATATCAAAAAAATTGTGCACCATGATCAAGTAGGATTCATCCCAGGGATGCAAGGCTGGTTCAATATACGGAAATCAATAAATATTATTCACCACATCAATAGACTTAAAAATAAGAACCATATGATCATCTCGATAGATGCGGGAAAAGCATTCGACAAAGTACAGCATACCTTTATGTTCAAAACTCTAGAAAAACTAGGTATAACAGGAACATACGTCAGTATTGTAAAAGCAATCTATGCTAAGCCTCAGGCTAGCATCATTCTGATTGGAGAAAAATTGAAGCCATTCACTCTAAAATCTGGAACAAGACAGGGATGCCCTCTATCACCAATTCTGTTCAACATAGTTCTCGAAACACTGGCCAGAGCAATTAGACAGATGAAAGAAATTAGAGGCATAAAAATAGGAAAAGAAGAACTTAAATTATCACTATTTGCAGCTGACATGATTCTATACCTAGCAGACCCAAAAGGGTAAACAAAGAAACTACTAGAGCTAATAAATGAATTCATCAAAGTGGCAGGATATAAAATCAACACGCATAAATCAAAGGCTTTCCTGTATATCAGTGACAAATCCTCTGAAATGGAAATGAGGACAACCACTCCATTCACAATATCCTCAAAAAATAAAATAAAATACTTGGGAATCAACCTAACAAAAGAGGTGAAAGACTTTTATAATGAAAACTACAGAACCCTAAAGAGAGAAATAGAAGAAGATCTTAGAAGATGGAAAAATATACCATGATCATGGATAGGCAGAACTAACATCATCAAAATGGCGATATTACCAAAAGTTATCTATAGGTTTAATGCAATGCCAATCAAAATCCCAACGACATGTCTTGTAGAAATAGAGAAAGCAATCATGAAATTCATATGGAAAAATAAAAGACCCAGAATAGCAAAAACAGTGCTAAGCAGGAAGTGTGAATCAGGCAGTATAGTGATACCAGACTTCAAACTATACTAAAGAGCAATAGTAACAAAAACAGCATGGTACTGGTACCAAAACAGGCGGGTGGACCAATGGTACAGAATAGAGGACACAGAAACCAATCCACAAAACTACAACTATCTTATATTTGATAAAGGGGCTAAAAGCATGCAATGGAGGAAGGATAGCATCTTCAACAAATGGTGTTGGGAAAACTGGAAATCCACATGCAACAAAATGAAACTGAATCCCTTTCTCTCGCCATGCACAAAAGTTAACTCAAAATGGATCAAGGAGCTTGATATCAAATCAGAGACACAGTGTCTGATAGAAGAAAAAGTTGGCTACAATCTACATACTGTGGGGTCGGGCTCCAAATTCCTCAATAGGACACCCAGAGCACAAGAGTTAATAACTAGAATCAACAAATGGGACTTACTCAAACTAAAAAGATTTTTCTCAGCAAAAGAAACAATAAGAGAGGTAAATAGGGAGCCTACATCCTGGGAACAAATGTTTACTCCTTACACTTCAGATAGAGCCCTAATATCCAGAGTATACAAAGAACTCAAAAAATTAGACAATAAGATAACAAATAACCCAATCAACAAATGGGCCAAGGACCTGAACAGACACTTCTCAGAGGAGGACATACAATCAATCAACAAGTACATGAAAAAATGCTCACCATTTCTAGCAGTCAGAGAAATGCAAATCAAAACCACCCTAAGATACCATCTCACTCCAGTAAGATTGGCAGCCATTATGAAGTCAAACAACAAGTGCTGGCGAGGATGTGGGGAAAAGGGTACACTTGTACATTGCTGGTGGGACTGCAAATTGGTGCAGCCAATTTGGAAAGTAGTATGGAGATTTCTTGGAAAGCTGGGAATGGAACCACCATTTGACCCAGCTATTTCCCTTCTTGGTCTATTCCCTAAAGACCTAAAAAGAGCATGCTACAGGGACACTGCTACATCGATGTTCATAGCAGCACAATTCACAATAGCAAGACTGTGGAACCAACCTAGATGCCCTTCAATAGACAAATGGATAAAAAAATGTGGCATTTATACACAATGGAGTATTATTCTGCATTAAAAAATGAAAAAAAATCATAGAATTTGCAGGGAAATGAATGGCATTAGAGCAGATTATGCTAAGTGAAGCTAGCCAATCCCTAAAAACCAAATGGCAAGTGTCTTCTTTGATATAAGGAGTGTAACTAAGAACAGAGCAGGGATGAAGAGCATGAGAAGAAGATTAACATTAAACAGGGATGAGAGGTGGTAGGGAAAGGGAGAGAGAAGGGAAATCGCATGGAAATGGAAGGAGACCCTCAGGGTTATACAAAATTACATACAAGAGGAAGTGAGGGGAAAGGGAAAAATAATACAAGGGGGAGAAATGAATGACAGTAGAGGGGGTATAGAGAGAAGAGGGGTGGAGAGGGGAGGGGAGGGGGGATAATAGAGGATAGAAAAGGCAGCAGAATACAACAGACAGTAGTATGGCAATATGTAAATCAATGGATGTGTAACTGATGTGATTCTGCAATCTGTATATGGGGTAAAAATGGGAGTTCATAACCTACTTGAATCAAAGTGTGTAATATGATATATCAAAAACTGTAATTTTTTGAAGAACCAACAATAAAAATTTAAAAAAATGAATATTCCCCCATGTACCTACACTCCAGAAGTGAAATTTAATAAATAATTTTTTAAAGAAAAAAAAAAAAACTATCCCTAAACCTAACACTAACCCTAATCCTAACACCAAATCTAACCCTAACACCAACTCTAACTCTAACCCTAACCCTAGACTAATCCCAATCCTATCTCTAAACTTAACCCTTATCCTAATCATAACGAAATACCTACCTGTAACCCAAACCTAACCCCAACCATATCCCAAACCCTAACCTGAATCCTAACCATAACCATAACCCTACCCGAACCCTAACCCTAATATTAACACAAACTCCTACCCTAATCCTAACACTAACCCTAAACCTTACACTAACCCTAACACTAACCTTAACACAAACTCTAACCATAACCCTAACCCTAACTCTAACAATTAACTTGAATGTAACCTCAACCCTAAGCAAACACTACCCTAAACATAACACCAACCCTAACCCTAACCCTAACATGAACCCCAACCTAAACCTAACCCTAACTCTAACACTAACACTAATTCTAAACCTAAATCTAATTCAAACTAAACATAACCCAAACCCTAACACTAACCCTAACACTAACACTCACACTAACCCTAACACAAATCCTAAACCAAACCGTAACCCTAAACCCAACTTAATTCTTACACTAACCCTAATGGTAAAACTAACCGTAACACAAAAACTTACAAGAACCCTAACCCTTACCTTAGCAATAACATTCACAATAACCCTAACGCTGACAATAGCCCTAAACCTAATCTTAAACCTAGCCCTATCACTTACCCTAACACTAACCCTAACCCTAAAACTAAACCTAACTTTAACCCTAACCCTAAACCTAAAATAATCCTAATTGTAACCTTAAATCTAACCCTCACCCTAATGCTTATACAAACCTTACCCCTAACCTTAATATTAACTTTAATCCTAACCCTAACACTAACACTAAACCGAACCCCAACACTATCCCTAATGGTAATCCTCATCTTAACACTAACCTTAACCCTAACCCTAACCCTAAACCTAACTAAAAACCTAACCCTAACCATAAGAGTAACCCTAATCTAAACCTAACCCTAAACCTAACCTAATGCTAACCTTTACCCTAAACATAACCATAATTCTAAAACTAACCTTAAACCAAAATCTAATCCTAACACTAACCCAATCTCTTACCTAACATTACCCTTACCCTAACCTTACACTTAGCCTAAATCTAACCCTAACGCAAATCCTAACCCTCACCGTAAACCTAAACAATCAGGAACCCTAACCATAAAAGTAACTTGTATCCTAACCGTTACCATAACTCAGCCCTAACCCTTACCCTAAACCTAACACAAACCCTAACCCAAACCCTGAAACTAATCCTAAAACTAACCTTAAAGCTATATCAAAAACTAAACCTAACCCTAAATAAAAACCTAACACTATCTCTAACTGTAACCCTAATATTAACCTTAAAACTACCCTAACCCTAACTGTATACATAAACATATCCATATCATTACCACTAACCCTAACCCTATTAATAAATATAATCCTAACACTAACCCTAACACTAACACTAACACTAACCCTAATCCTAAGGTTAACCATAACCCTAATACTAAACCTAAACTTAATGTTAACTGTAACTCTAACCCTAATCTTATCCATAACCCTAATACTAACCATAACTATAACACAAACCCTAAACCTAAACCTCACCCTAACACACACCATAAACCTATCCCGAACACTAAACCTAACACTGACCCTAACCCTAACCCTAAACCTAACCATAACACTAACAATAACCCTAACCCTTACCAAACACTAATTCTAACTCTAAACATAAATATAACACTTACCCAAACCCTAACCCTATCTCTAACACTAAACCTAAACCTATCTTTAATCCTAACACTCTTCATAACCCTAACCCTATTACGAACACTAAACCTAACACTATCCCTAACCCTAATCTAAATTCTAACCCTAACAGTAACCCTAAAAGTAATACTAACCCTAAATCTAACCTAACACAAACCCTAACCATAACCCTAAACTTAACCTTACCCTCACCCTAAACCCAAACCTAATCCTTACCGTAACCGTGACCCTAAACCTAACACTGACCCTAATACACAACCTAACCATAACCCTAACACTAACTCTAAACCTAACCATAACCATAACCCTTACGCTGACCCTAACCCTAGCACTAATTCTAACACTATCATAACCCTAAACATAAAACAATCCCCAATCAAAATCTAACACTAAACATAAACCTAACTCTAATCCTAACCCTTACACTAACCCTAACCCTAACTCTGACACTAACACAAAATCTAACCATAACCTTAACCCTAAACCTAACACTTACCACACCCTAACCGTAACCCTAAAACTTACACTAAATCTAACCCTAACACTAACACAAAACCTAACTTAAATCCTAAACATAACTCTAACCTAACGTAACCTTAACCCTAACACTAACCCTAAGACTAACTCTAAGCATAACCCTAACATTAATAATAACCATAAATCTAAACCTAACTCTAACCTTAACCTAACAGTATCCTTAAAACTAACCCTAACACTAACCCTAAACATAACCCTAACTATAACTCTAACCCGAATGTTAACCATATTGATAACCCAAAACTTAACCCTCACCCAAAACCTAACACAAACCTTAACACTGACCAAAACCTAACCCTAACCCTAACCCTAACCCTAAGCTAACCTTAACAAAACCTAACCCTAATCCTAACTCTAACCCTAACCCTATCCCCAACACAAAACCTAACCCTAAAGCTAACACTAACCCCATACCTCACCGTAAATGTAACCCTTACACTAACCCTAACCCAAACCTTAACACTAACACTAACTCTAACCATAACCCTAACCAGAACTCTAACAGATAGCCTAACAATAAGGCTGACATAAACCTAATACTAACCCTAACCCTAATGGTAACACTAACACTAACCTTAACCCTAAATGTAACCCTAAGAAAAACTCTAACTGTAACCCCGACCACAACCTAACCCTAAACCCAATACTAATTCAAAACATATCTATAACTGTAACTTTAACCCTAACCAAAACCCTAACATGAAACCTAACCCTAAGCTTAAAACTAACTCTAAACCTATCCATTACCCTAACACTTACAAAAACCCTAAGCTAAACACTAATCCTAACCCTAACCCTATAACAAAGCATAAACCTAACATTGACACTAGCCCTAAACCTAACCCTAACCCTAACCAATACACTAACGCTAACCCTCACCCTAACACGAACTCTAAAGGTAACCTTAACCCTAACTCTAACCAGGACCCTATCCCAGACCCTAAATCTAACACTTACCTGAAACCTAAACCTAACCCTTATACTAACCCTAACAGTAACACAAACAATAACCCTGAAAATAACCCTAACCTTAAACCTAAAACTAACTCTAACTAAAACCCTAACCCTAAGCCTAACACTTATCCTAACCCTATGTTTAACCCTTACCCTAACCCTGTCCTTACTCCTAACCCTAAACTAACACTAACCCTACAACTATCCCTAACACTAACATAAACCATAAACCTAATCCTACCCCTAACAATTATCCTAAACCTAACCTTAACCCAAACCCTAACACTAACTATAAACCTACCGCTAATACTAAATCTATCCCTAAACGTATTCCTAATACTAACATGAACACTAAACCTAGCCCTAACCCTAACATTAATACTACACCTAATTCTAAGCCTCACACTAATCCTAATTCTAAACCTAACCGTTACACTAACACTAATCCTGACTTTAAATTACCACTATATCTAACCCTAAAACTAACCCTAACACTAACACTATCCCTGACCCTAAACCTATCACTAACCTTAACTCAAACCCTATCCCGAACCAGAACCAGAACCCTAACCCTAACACTAAACTTGACCCTAACGCAAACCCTAACCCAAAACTTAACCCGAAACATAACCTAACCCTAAGGTTAACCCTTACCTAAAACTAACACTAACCGTAACCCTAACACTGAAACTAAGCCTTAAACTAACCCTAACCTAACATTAACACTCACACTAACCCCAACCCTAACCCTATTACTAACCCTAAAGCTAAGCCAAACAATAAACCTAATATCAACCCTAAACCTAACCCTATCCCTAACACTAACCCTAATACTAAGCCTAAACCTAACACTAATCCTAACTCTCACCCTAACAGTAAACCTAACCCTAATGCTAACCCTAACCCTAACTCTAAATTTTATCCTATTCGCAACCCTAACACTAACCCTAAACCTAACACAAATTTAACCATAACCATAACAGTAACCCTAATCTAACACTAACCCTAACCCTAACCCTAACACAACTGTAAACCTTAATCTAAATCCAACCCTAAATCTAAAACTAACCTTGAACCCAAACCTAATGATAACATTAACGATAACCCGAATCATAAAACACAATCTTACCATAACAGAAACCCTAACCCTATCCCTAACTTAAACCTAACCCTAACCCTATCCCTAACCCTAACCAGAATCCCAAACTTAACCCTAAGCCTAAGCATAACACTAAGATTAACACAAACACTAGCCCTTATCCTAACACTAAACCTAAATCTAAACCTAACACTATAACTTACACTAAACCTAACCCTAAACTTAAACCTAAGATTTACTCTAACCATAACACTAAACCTAATTTTAACACTTACCCTAAACCTAAACTTAATCCAAACCCTAACACTGACCTTACTCCTAACCCTAACACTAAACTTAACCCTAAGCCTAACCCTAACACTAACCCTAAAATGAAATCTAACCCTATCTCTAACACTAACACTAACCCTAATCCTAACCCTAACCCTCATACTACTCCTTATTCTAACCCTAAACCTTACACAAACCCTAAACCTAACTTTAACCCTGACAGTAAAACTAACCCTAACCCTAACCCTAACCCTGTCACTATACCTAACTCTAACACAAATCCTTACTGAAACATTAACCCTAAACCTAACCTAACCCTAACCCTAACACTTACCTAACCCTAACACTAACCCTAATACTAACACTAACACTAACACTAACCCTAACACTAACCCTATCCTAAACCTAACACTCACCATATACCCAACCCCAACCCTATCATTAACTCTGACACTAAACTTACCTTAATTGTAACATTAACCCTACCCCTAACCCTAAACTTAACACTAACCCTAAGATTAAGCCTAACCCTAACCCTAACACTATCCCTAAACCTAACAGTAACACTAATCCTAAACCTAGCCTTAACCCTATCTTTAACCCTTATCCTTTTCTTAACCTTAACACTAACCCTAAACCAATCTTTAACCCTAATATTATACCTAACACTAACCGTAACCCTAACCCTAAACCTAACACTAACCCTAACCATACATGTAACACTAACTCTAGCTCTAACCCTAACCCTGACTATTGAGAGCCACAGCCAAGTTGGAATGGCCCCTGGCATTTTGCCAGAATTAATGCTTTAGAGGTGAGCCATTAAGATGATGCTGAATAGATTCATTTGTATATTAGACCTTTACTGTCCGGTAATAGGATGGCTCTTGCTGCGTCGGACGCCCGCTACTTTGGAGTTCCCATTGAGTTCTCCCGGGGTTCCGAGAGTGAGTGTGTGCACAGCCCGGGAGAGCGAGTTCCGGTTGGTGTGTGGTGTGTTCCTGAAGGAGCCATGTGGGTGGCGTTCGGGAGAGTTCCCAGAAAGTGTGCGTAGAGTGCTGAGGCAGTTTAGAAATAAAGTTTGTTCCTGCCTTACTGGCTCCTGATTTGTGCCCAGCCAGACTGTGGCATTTGGTGGCCCGTGCGGGGAACGCCTGAAGCTCAGAGGTAAGTGTAATTGCTTGCCCCTGGGGGAAGGCGAGAGAATGGGTGACCATTTCAAAATACAATGTGTTCTTGTTTTGATTTGTTTTGTTTTTGTTTGAAGCTGCCTATCCCTAGAACTTTCTCAGACAAATTGTGAAAAATGGTTGGCTCAAGTTTTGAAGTTGTTCAGCCCTGAGGAAGAGATAGAGATAGACCACGAAAATACATTTCAAGAAAATAGGAAAATTGATACAACGATTTTTTTTTTCCGTTTTTGTTTCATTCTGTTTTGGTTTTGTTTTGTGTTATCTTGTTGGGTTACGTTATCTTTATAGTAGATTAGAAATTAGTAAAAAACAAACCGAAAAAGTGTTAAGTAAATTGGTAGAGGTTCAGACTAAGGTAGAAAACATGTTAGATCAAGCAAAAGAGAAGGTCTCTCGAGCTAGTCAGACAGAGGAAGAAAATGTAAAGGAAGAAGGGTCATCAGGAGGGAAAAAGTTACAACAGGACGCTGCTACTAACACCTTTCTATCACCAGAGGGCGTAAGTGTCCAACCAACAGCTCCACCTATAGAGACAATATATCCTATGGGGCCCAAAACCCCCATAGTTGATAGATGGGATCCTGAGACAGGACCTCAAAGATTAGCATGCCCTGTACTTGAGCAGGCAGGAGGGCAGCAAATTAACCGTGCTTTAGATTTCAAAACAGTGAAGCAGTTAAAGGAGGCTGTAACAACCTATGGTCCCCAAGCACACTTCACTGTAAGCATGGTCATATCCATTACCAACTTGGACATGATGCCAGAAGATTGGGCTAATATTTGTAAAGCTGTGCTAAATGGAGGGCAATATTTGTTATGGAAGGTTACCAATGAGGAATTTTGCATGGAGACAGATAGGCGAAATGCACCAGCCAGTTATCCTCAGAGAAATCTAGATATGTTTTTAGGAAAAGGACCTTATGTGGGTCAGCGGCAACAAATTACATATGATACTGCCATATACTCACAAATTGCTGCAGATACAGTTAGGGCATGGAAGACTTTACAAGAACATGGAGATTTACAAGTTCAATTATCTAAGGTAATACAGGGAGCTAATGAACGTTACGCTGAATTTGTAGATAGGCTTATTCAAACAGCTACCAGAGTTTTGGGGGATACAGAGCAAGCAATGCCATTAATTAAACAGTTAGCCTATGACCAAGCAAATAAAGGGTGCAGGGAGGTCATTACACCATGGAAATATGAAGATTTAAACACATATATTAAATTATGTAGAGACATTAATGAACAAGGGCAAGTCTTGGCAGCTTCAGTACAACAGGCTTTAGATGCCAGGCCAAAAACATGCCACAATTGTGAACAAACAGGACATTTTAAAAGGAATTGCCCCATAGGAGGAGGGTTTAACAAAACTAGGTATCAAAGGGTTAGAATACCGGGTATTTGCCCACGATACCATAGAGGGAGACATTGGGTAATGAATGCTGTTCTCAAACCACCATAGAGGGTACTCCATTATCAAAAAACGGACAAGGACCAGGTGTTTAACCATGATATCATGGAAAAAGGCATTGGGATCCATTGCCAAAAAATGGACAGGGGGGCGCGATGCTCCGGGGCCCACGACCACAAATATACGGGGCACTGGAGGAACCCAGCAACACCATGGAGGAACCCAGTGACACCATCAGGGTAGTGCCCAAGACACATTGTCCATTAGATCTCTCATCAGACAAACCAGAGGAAGTGCAGGATTGGACATCTGCACATCTGCCAGAGCAGTACTAACTCCAGAGATTGGAGTTCTAATCATTCCCACAAGGGTAAAAGGGCGTCTTTCCACAAGAACAGTAGGCTTATTATTGGGATGCAGTTCTTCTACTCTAAAAGTACTTATGATAATTCCTGGGATAATTGATCCTGATTATGAAGGTGAAATAAAAATTATAGCTAGTTTTCCAAGAAGTATATCAGTAATTTCACCAGGAGATAGAATAGCACAGTTATTAATAACACCCAGCCTGCATGATAAATTTTCCAGTAGTACTATAGAAAGAGGTTCCAGGGGATTAGGCTCCACAGGTGTAGATTGGCTATGCTGTCTTTAAATTTAGATTCTCGCCCAATGCTAATAAATATTCAAGGACATGAATTTAATGGGCTACTGGACACAGGTACAGACCTTAGCATCATATCTCGTCAAGAATGGCCAAAACATTGGCCATTACAACAAGCCACTCAAATGCTTTGAGGCCTAGGAATGGCGACTAATCCCCATAGAAGTGCAATGGTATTAGATTGGAAGGATCCTGAAGGATGTGAAGGAAATATACAGCCATATGTATTGGATCATCTTCCTATAAATTTATGGGGATGAGATGTCCTAGATCATTTAGGTTTGATATTATCAAATAACATCAATCCTAATGTGCCCACTACTAGGGCTAGACAAGGCTTTAGGAAAGAAAAAAAAAAGATTAGGAGAACAAGAACAAGGTATAGCAGCACCAATTCAAATAGATCAAGGAATAAATAGACATGGATTGGGTTTTCAGAAGGGGTCACTGAGAATAAAAATTACTTGGAAATCAGAAAGGCCATTATGGGTTCCTCAGTGGCAACTGACTAAAGAAAAGATACAAGTAGCCCATGACCTGGTCAAACAACAATTAGCGGAAGGACATATACAACTTTCCGTATCTCCCCATAATACTCCCATTTTTGTCATTAAAAAGAAATCTGGTAAATGGAGATTATTGCAAGATTTAAGAGCCATTAATAATGAGATGGTTATTATGGGACCTGCTCAAACGGGGATTCCCCAATTGTCTGCTTTGCCGAAAACCTGGTATGTTTTAGCTATAGATATTAAAGATTGTTTTTTTTTTTTCAATTCCAATTCATCCTGAGGATAGTCCAGGTTTTGCATTTACTGTCCTTTACTGAATCATGAAGGTCCTGATCAGAGATATGAATGGAAATTACTTCCTCAAGGGATGGCTAACAGCCCAACTATGTGTCAAACTTATTTTAACAAAGCAATCTTGCCACTTAGAAATCAAAATCCTGAACTACAAATATTTCACTATATGGATGATATATTGTTAGCACAAAAAGATAAAAACATATTGCTAGAATGTTATGCCACACTTACCAACTTATTAAAAAATTATAATCTAGAGATAGAAATAGATAAAGTACAATTAAATTTTCCAATTTATTATTTAGGAATTCTATTATCCTCAACCATGGTCTGTCCACTAAAAATTCAAATACGAGTGGATCAACTCAAATCACTTTACGACTTTCAAAACTCATCAGGAGACATAAATTGGATAAGGACTTATCTAGGCATACCAACAGGAGAGTTGGGACCTTTATTTGATATCCTAAAAGGTCCATCAGATCCAAATTCACCCCGAATGTTAACGCCTGAAGCAAGAAATGCATTAAAAATTATTGAAACATATAAGGAAAATATGCATTTGGATAGAATTGATATAAGTTTGCCTTTATTATTTATTGTACTACCAACAGAAAATATTCCTACAGGAATATTTTGGAAAGAAGGTCCAATATTGTGGATACTTTTATCTTATTCTCCTAACACTATTCTTACTAGGTATCCTGAGGTTGTAGGACAATTAATACTCAACAGAATAAAAGCAGCAAAGGGAGTGTTTGGAATTTCTCTCAATAAAATTATTACTCCATATACTATGGTTCAAATCGTTGAGTTAGATAATGAGTTAAATACTTGGGCAATAATCTTGTGTAAATCTAATGTTTCATTTTATAACCACTTACCATCTAATCCTTTATTGTCTTTTTGGTCTTCACATCCTGTAGTTTTTCCAAAAATGACAAGAAAAATATCTATCATGAATGCTCCAAATATATTCATTGATGGGTCACATAATGGTACAGCAGTAGTAGTTGCCCCTGATCAAATTTTTACATTTTTAGTTCCCAAACAATCAGCTCAAAAGGTAGAGCTTAATGCAGTATTACAAGCTTTTGTGATGTTTAAAGATTCTGTATTGAATTTATTTTCCGATAGTCAGTATATAGTTCATGCTATAGTATCCCTTGATGATGCTGGTAGGATTTCTCCTTCCTCTACCGTTTTCTCTTTGTTTTCCACTATACAAAGTCTAATATGGGACAGAAAAGATCCATTCTTTATATGGCATATCAGAGCACATACCAGATTGCCTAGAGCCCTTAATTAGGGAAATGATTTAGCAGATAAAACAACACATGACATACATATTTTCTCTACACTAGAAGAAGCTACAAATTTTCATAAAAGGTTCCATGTCAATGCTAATACTTTACAAAAGTGTTTTAAAATATCTAAGGAACAAGCTAGACAAATAATAAAACAATGTCAAAATTGTGTGACCTTTTTACCACAAGTTAATCTTGGAGTCAATCCTAGAGGACTGATACCTAACCATATTTGGCAGATGGATGTCACACACTTGCCAGAATTTGGAAAATTAAAATATTTGCATGTTACAGTTGATACTTCTTCCGGATTTTTGATGGGCTCCTTTATGCCGGAGAAAAAAGTAAAGATATTGTAGCTCATTGCTTACAAAATTTTGCCACTGTGGGTGTTCCTAAACAGTTAAAAACAGACAATGCCCCTGGCTCTACCTCTACCTCTTTTAAACAAATTTGCTCATCATTTGGCATTATTCATATATCAGGAATCCCATTCATTCCACAGGGAAAAGGCATAGTTGAAAGAGCTCTTCAAATTATTAAAATGTACTTATTAAAGCAAAAAGAGGGAATTGGAAAGGGGTATATATTCCCCAAAGATAAATTTAAAATAACCCTTTTTACTCTAAACTTTTAAAATTTGGATTCATCAGGGCTTAGTGCTGAGGAAAGGCATATGTATCCAAAAAATGTATATAAGCCTAAGGTACTTTGGAAGGATATTTTAACAGGACAATGAAAAGGTCCTGACCCAGTGATTGTCTGGAGTCAGGGTTCTGTTTGTGTGTTTCCACAGGGAGAACCAAATCCACAGACAATTTGGATTCCAGAGAGACTAACCAAAGTGATTTCTACAGACCATAAAGAAGATGATTTGACTCAAATCCATAACAGCTGATATCCAGAGCTCCAGCTTGGCTATTCTTATATCTGCGACAGTGATTCTCCCACACCTGGAGGCTAATGAGTAAAGAACACCATTAAGGCCTATTTCAAATGTAAAAGTCCTTGAGTCTTGCTTGTGGGAATACCTTCAGACCCATATGCAAGTTACAGGAAGAAGGGTGGGATACCAAAAGAAGAGTCAAACCCAGGTGGTAACCAGGATGCTTTTTTTAATATCTATTTTATTATTGCCCTTTCCCACATCATGAAGTTTTATTTTGTTTTTTGAGCTCATACAGACCTAGGTTAATGTTTTCTGATCAGTTTTATTTTTTGACTGTGGAGTTTTTAAACATTGCAATGAAGATTTCACCTGTGAAAAGCTACAAGGCCTTTACTATTATGTTATGTGTTGTATGTATTGTGTTATGTGTGCACACTTCTCTTTTGAGTTGTATGTCTGTATGTGCATATGTCCATATATCATATGACGAGCACTCATGAAAAAATGGATCCAAATATTTTTTTCTTATTCACGTAATATAAATGGTTTAATTTAAATTGGGTAAGCAGCTGTTGAGGATTGTTTTAATATGTGAACAAAAAAAGGAGGTTTACAGATCTGTATGCTTACTTTCACCTTTCCTTTTCATTATATTTAATAATTCTGTTAAGGATAATGTAAATTGTTCAGAAAATTGTTTTCTTAGTGCCTGCTGGAATGTTACATATTTTCTCTTTAGCCATCATTGCCAGAATTCCTATCTTCATCCCAGTGCCCGTGAAGACAAAAATAAAACTAAACTACAGCTTCTTCGATAGCTGTCACAGTAAACTGTATAAACTGATGCATCAATGAATAATAACTCACCAAGTGATGCTCAATCTAGGAGTCAATTTACTTTTGGAGGAAATGGACATATTGATGGATTCCTCTGCTTTGAACAGCTTGCAAAACTTGCCTGGACTATGTATCACTTGTATGCATTGTGAACTATCTGATGCTGCAGCAAATTCTGGTAGTGCTGGGGTATCTTTGCTAATGGTGTCATCTTTGGTACAATTTCTCCAAAAAGAGCCATCATTTGGCTTGGTGTTGTGGCATTTTGCATCCTCCTCCCTTCTGTTAGTGATGGTCTAAAATTCGGGGGCCAACAGAGGTGAGGCAAAGAACCTCACTCCCCCCCACTGGCACCAAGGCCAAATTTGGGGGCCAACGGAGGTGAGGCAAAGAAACTCACCCTCCTCCACTGGTGCAAAGGCCAAATTTGAGAGCCAACAGACATGAGGCAAAGAACTTCACCCCCTCACTAGTGCAAAGGCATATCCACAACTTTGGCTGTATGCTGGACCAGTAGTCAGTAATGGGTAAGATCCAATTGAAGTGGTACCAACCTAAGACAGGAGGCTGAATCCTTGAGGTCAGCTCATCCAATGATGAGTAAGGACCATATGTAGTATTGGACAACCTAACAGGCACAGTCCCTAAGACATATTGAGTGTTGTTTAATTAAACAGAAGGGAGATGTTCAGAGCCACAGCCGAGTTGGAATGGCCTCTGAAATTTTGCCAGAAGTAATGGTTGAGAGGCAAGCCATTAAGATGATGGTGGATTGATTCAATTGTATATTAGACCTTTACTGTCCGGTAACAGCATGGCTCTTGCTGTGTTGGGCGACCCATACTTTGGAGTTCACGTTGAGTTCTTGTGGGGTTCCGAGAGTGAGTGTCCGTGCAACTTGGGGGAGGGAGTTCTGGTTGGTGTGCAGTGTGTTCCTGGAGGAGCAGCGTGGGTGGCGTTCGGGAGAGTTCCCAGAAAAGGGTGCGTGGAGTGCTGTCGGAGTTTGGAAATAAAGTTTGTTCCTGCCTGAGTGGCTTGTGATTTGTGCACAGCCAGACAGTGGCACCTGAAGATAAATCTAACCCTAACATAAACCTTAACCTTAACCCAACCCTATCATAACCATAACTCTAACCCTAACCTGAATCCTAACAGAAACCATTTCCCAAACCCTATACAAAATCTTAACACAAACCCTCATGCTAACCCTAAACCTAACCCTAAAACTAACAGTTAGACTAACCCTAAACCTAAAAATAATTCTAACCCTAACCCTAAAACTAACCATAAAACAAAACATAACCCTAACCCTAACACTAACACTAAACCTAACCCTAAACCTAACACATTAACACGAACCCTAACCCTAACACTAACTCTAACCATAACCTTAACTCTAACCCTAATAAAAGGCCTAAACCTATGCCTAACTCTAACATTTACCCTAAACCTAAATCTAACCCGAACATTAACACTATCAGTAAACCTAACACTAATGCTAAAACTAAACCTAAACCTAACCCTAACTCTAACCCTAAACCTAACACTAACCCTAAACATAACACTAACTCTAACCCTAACCCTAACATTTACACTAAGCCAAAACCCAACCATAACCGTAACCCTAAACTTAACCCTAACCCTAAACCCAGCCCTAAACCTAAACTTAACTCTATCTTTAACCCAAAACCCAACCATAACCTTAACCCTAATACTAATTGTAACCCTAACCCTAACACTAAACCTAACCCTAACACAATCCCTAACCCTAACCGTAACCCTAAACCTAACCCTAATTCTAACACTAACCCTAACTCTAACACAGACACTAAACCTAACACTAACCCTAATTTAACCCTAACACTAACTCTAACAACAACCCTAACACTATCACTATCCCTAATCCTAATCCTAACCGTAAACCTAACATTAAACCAAACCCAAAGACTAACTCAAATAGTAACCCTAACACTAAGCCTAACAACTAACTCTAAAATGAACCTACCAAAAACCCTTACACTAAAAATTAACCCTAACCCTAACACTAACACTAAACCTCATCCTAAAACTAAACCTAGCCCCAACAGTAACCCTAACCTTAAAACTAACACTAAACCTAACCCTAAACCTAAATGTAAACCTAACACTACCCCTAATGCTAACCCTAACACTAACCCTAAACCTAAACCTAAACCTAGCCCTAACTTAACCCTAACCCTTTTCCTAACATTAAAACTAAACCTAAACCTAACCCTAAAACAAACCCTAAACCTAAACCTAAAAATAAAGCTAATCCTAACCCTATCCCTATCATTAAATTAATCTTAACACTAACCCTAACCCTGACACTAAATCTAATTGAAACACTAACCCTAAACTTAACTCTTACCCTAAGCCTAACCTTAAACCTAATCCTTAACCTAACCCTAACCCTAACAATAACCCTATCCCTAAGCCCCCACTAACCGTACCTTTACAATAAACCTAAACCAAACTTATACCCTAACACTAAACATATCCCTAACCTTAAAACTAAAACAAACTTCAACCCTAAACCTAAGCCTAATCCTAACACAAACCCTAACTCTAACCCTAACTTTAACCAAAAATTAACCCTACATCTTTCCCTAAAACTAACCCTAACACTAGCATTAACCCTAACCCTAACACAAATCCTAAACCTAATGATAACAGTAACCCTAACCCACCCCTAACCCTAACCCTAACCTAACACTAACCCTAACTCTAAAACTAAACTTAACCCAAACCCAAAACCTTACTCTAACCCTAACACTAACCCTAACCCTAACACAAACTCTAAAGATAACAATAACAGTAACCCTAAATTAACCCCCAAATTAAACCTAACCAAATCCTAATGATAAAACTAAACCAAAACCTAACTTTAAAATTAACCTTAAGCCAAAACCGAACCCTAACTCTAACACTAATATTTAACCTAACAAAAAATTAAACCTAACACAAATCCTAACCCTAACCCTAACCCTAACCTAACCCTAAACCTATCACTAAACTTTATCTGAATCCTAAAGAAAATCATAAACCTAACCCTAATTCTACCCCTAACATTAACAGAAAACCTACACCTAACCCTAACACTAACCCTAAACCTAATCCTAAAAGTAGCCCTAACACTAAACAATAACCTTATCCCTAACAATAAACCTGATCCTAAGCCTAAACCTAATGCTAATCCTAACACTAAACCAAAACTTAAACCTAAAACCTACACTAACCCTAAATTTAACCCTAGCCATAAACCTTACACTAACCGTAATTCCAACCCTAAACAAAACCCTAACCCTAAACCTAATCCTAAAAGTAGCCCTAACACTAAACAATAACCTTATCCCTAACACTAAACCTGATCCTAAGCCTAAACCTAACGCTAATCCTAACACTAAACCAAAACTTAAACCTAAAACCTACACTAACCCTAAATTTAATCCTAACCATAAACTTTACACTAACCGTATCTCCAACCCTAAACAAAACCCTAACCCTAAACCTAACCCTAAGTAACCTTAACAAAAACCCTAAACCTAACCCTAATCCTAACTCTAACCCTAACCCTACCCCTAACACAAAACTTAAACCTAAAGCTAACACTACCCCTCAAAATCACAGTAAACGTAACCCTTATACTAAACCTAACCCTAACCCTAACTATAACACTAACACTAACTCTAACCAAAACCCTAACAAGAACCCTAACACATAGCCTAAGCCTAAGTCTAACACTAACCCTAACACTAAACCTAACCCTAATGCTAACACTAACACTAAACTTAACCCTAAACCTAACCATAAATCTAACCCTAACACAAACCCTAACTGTAACCCCGACCATAACCTAACACTAAACCTAACCCTAATTAGAATCCTAACCATAAGTGTAACACTAACCCTAACCCAAACCCTAACATGAAACCTAACCCTAACCTTAAAACTAACTCTAAACATATCCATAACCCTAATTCTTATGCTAATCGTAAGCCTAACATTAATCCTAATCCTAACCCTAACCCTAACACTAAAACAAACCCTAACTCTAACCCTGGCATGAGCCCTAACATAACCCTAACCCTAACAATTACACTAACCCTAATTCTCACCCTAACACTAACTCTAAATGTAAACTTAATCCTAACCCTAAGCTGAAACCTAACCCAAACCCTAAATCTAACACTTACCCGAAACCTAACCCTAACCATTTTTACTAACCCTAAGCATAACCCTAACCCTAATCCTAACACTTACCCTAACCCTATACTTAACCCTTTCCCTAAAACTAACCTTACTCCTAACCCTAACCTAACCCTTACCCTAAGACTATCCCTAACACTAAATTAAACCATAACCCTAACTCTAAAACTTATCCTAAATCTAAACTTAACCCCAACCCTAACACTAACTCTAACCATACCGATAACACTAAATCTAACCCTAACACTAACATGAACCCTAAACCTAGCGCCAACACTAATACTAATCTTACACCAATCCCTAATGCTCACACTAACCCTAATTCTAACCCTAAACCTTACACTAAGCCTAATCCTGACTTTAAACTTTAAACTTAACACTAAATCCAAACCTAAACCTAACCCTAACTCTATCCCTGACCCTAAACCTATTACTAACCTTATCTCTAACCCTAACCCTAACCAGAACCATAACACTACCCCTAATATTAAACTTCACCCTAAACCAAACCCTAACCCAAAACTTAACCCTAAACATAACCTAACCCTAAGGCTAACCCTTATCTTACTAAACACTAACCCTAACCCTAACACTGAAACTAAGCCTTACACAAACCCTAACCGAACACTAACACTCACCCTAACCCCAAACATAACCCTATTATTAAACCTAAACCTAAGCCTAACCCTAAAACTAATATTAACCCTAAACTTAACACTACCCCTAACACTAACCCTAACACTAAGCCTAACCCTAACACTAATCCTAACTCTAACCCTAACAGTAAAACTAACACTAATGCTAACCCTAACCCAAACTCTAAATTTTATCCTATTCTCAACCCTAACACTAAATCTAAAACTATCTTTAACCCTAACAATATCCTTAACACTAACCCTAACCATAAACCTAAACCTAACACTAACCCTAATGCTAACCCTAATAGTAACCCTAACCTTAACTGTAACACGAACACTAACACTCAGCCTAACACTAAACCTAACACTAACACTAATCCTAACCCTAAACCTCAGCCTAAATCTAAACCTAACACAAACCCTAACAGTAACCCTGACCCTAACCTAACCCTAATCCTTACCCTAAACAAAATTCTGATGACAATGGTAACACTAACCCTAACCCTAACCAAAAGCATAACCATAACCATAACACAAATTGTAACCCTCACCCTAACCCTAAACCTAAACCTAACCTTAACCAACACTATATCTAATCTTAACCTTAATTCTCACCCTAACACTCAACCGAACCATGACCCTTAATCTAACACTTACCATAAACCTAACTCTAAAACTCACCCTAACTCTTATCCTAACACAAATGTAACCCAAAAAATAACCCTAAAACTAACACTAACCCTAAGCCTAACTCTAACCCTCACACTAACCCTAATTCTAACCCTAACCCTTACAATAACCATAAAACTGACTTTAATCCTAATACTAAATCAAAACCTAACCTAAACATAACCCTAACACTAACCCTGCCATGAAAACTAACACTAACCCTAACTCTATCCCTAAACCTAACACTAAATTTAACACTAACCCAAACACTAAACCTAATTCTAACACTAACCTTAACTCTAACCCTAATCCAAACCCTAACAAAATCCCTAACCCAAAGAGTCACCCTAAACCTAACCTAACCCTTACCCTAAACCTAATTCTAACAATAACCCTAATCCTAACCCTAACATTAATCTTCACCCTAACACTAAACCTAACATCTACCATAAACCTAGACCTAATCTTAGCCCTAATCCTAACCCTAAACCTAACCCTAAACCTAAACTTAACCCTAAATTTATCCCTCACCATTACCCTAACCCTAAACTAATCAAAATCGTAATTGTAAACCTAATACTAAATCTAACCCTAACCCTAACTCTAAACCTAAACCTAACCCTAACCCTAATACTTACACAAAACTTAACCCTAACCCTAACATTATTCCTAACCCTAACAGTAAACCTAACACTAACCAACACCCTAAAACTTACCCTAACGGAAATCCTAATCATAACCCTAACCCTAACCTAACCCTAACCATAGAACAAACCCTAAACAAAAACCTAACCCTAACCCTAACACAAACCCTAACACTACCCCTAACATAACTCTAAACCTATCCCTAACCCATACCTGAACCCAAACTTAACCCTAACCCTAAGCATAACACTAAGATTAACACAAACACTAAACCTTATCCTAACACTAAACCTTAATTTAAACCTAACACTAAACCTTACACTAACCCTAACCCTAACCTTAATCCTAAGATTAACTCTAACCACCATAACACTAACACTTACCCGAACCATAAACTCAATCCAAACCCTAAAACTAGCCTTTCACCTAACCCTAACACTAACCAGAACCGTAAGCCTAAACCTGACACAAACCCTAAAACGAAATCTAAACCTATCCCTAACACTAACACTAAACCTAATCCTAACCCTCACACTACCCCTAATTCTAACCCCAAACCTTACACAAACACTAAACCTAACTTTAACCCTAACAGTAAAACTAACCCTAACCCTAACCCTAACCAAACCGTAACCCTAACCCTAACACTATACCCAACCTTAACCCTAAACCTAACTGAAACCTTAACCCTAAACCTAACATAACCCTAACACTAACCCTTACCTAACCCTAACACTAACCCTAATCCTAACACTAACACTAACACTAAACCTAACCTAATCCTAATACTAACCATGAACACAACCTTAACTCTATCATTAACCCTGACCCTAAACTTACCCTAAATGTAACATTACCCTAACCCTAAACCTAAACCTAACACTAACCCTAACAGTAAGCCTAAACCTAACGCTAACACTATCCATAAACCTAACAGTAACACTAATCCTAAACCTAGCCCTAAACCTATCTTTAACCCTTATCATATTATTAACCTTAACACTAAACCTAAACCTATCTTTAACTCTAACATTATACCTGACACTAAATCTAACCTTAACCCTAATCCTAACACTAAACCTAACAGTACATGCAACACAAACCTAACTCAAACCCTAAACCTGATGATAAATCTAACCCTAACACAAACACTAACCTTAAACCTAACCCTAACCTAACCCTAACTCGAACCTTAACCTGAATCCTAACAGAAACCATTTCCCAAACTCTATTCCTAATCCTAAAAAAAGCTAACGCTAACCCTAACACTAACACTAAACATAACCCTAACACTAACCCTTACACTAACCCTAAACCTAAGAATAATTCTAACCCTAACCCTAACACTAAGCATAAAATAAAACATAACCCTAACCTTAACACTAACACTAAACCTAACACAAAGCCTAACACATTAACCCTAACCCTAACCCTAACACTAACTCTAACCATAACTTTAACCCTAACCCTAACAAAAGGCCTAACCCAAACCCTAACTCTAACACTTACCCTAAACCTAAACCTAACCTGAACACTAATACTAACCCTAAACCTAACACTAATCCTAAAACTATACCTAACCCTAACCCTAATTCTAACCCTAAACCTAACCCTAACCCGAAACCTAACACTAACCCTAAACCTAACCCTAAATATAACCATAACCCTAATCCTAAACATAATCCTAAACTTAACCCTACCCCTAAGCCTAGCCCTAACCCTAAACCTAACACTAATTCTAACTAAAACCCAACAATAACCCTAACCCTAATCATAACTGTAACCTTAACCCTAACACTAAACCTAACCCTAACACAATCCCTAACCCTAACCGTAACCCTAAACCTAATCTAACCCTTACACTAACCCTAATTCTAACATTAACCCTAACTCTAACACTTACACTAAACCTAACACGAACCCTAACCTAACACTAACACTAACTCTAACCGCAGCCCTAACACTATCACTAACCCTAATCCTAATCTGAACCATAAACCTAAAATTAACCCTAACCCAAAAAATAACCCTAACATTAACCCTAACACTAAGCCTAACCCTATCCCTAAAATGAACTTATCAATAACCCTTACCCTAAAAATTAACCCTAACACTAACCCTAACACTAAACCTAAACCTAACACTAAACCTAACCCCAAACAAACCCTAACCTTAAAACTAATACTAAACCTAATCCTAACCCTAAATGTAAACTTAAACCTAACAATAAACCTAAACCTAACAGTATCCCTAACGCTAACCCTAACACTAACTCTAAACCTAAACCTAAACCTCGCCCTAACAGTAACCCTAACCCTAAACATTTTCATAACATTAAACCTAACCCTAACATAAACCCTAAACCTAAACCTACACTAAAGCTAAGCCTAACCCTATCCCTAATCCTTACACTAACCTTAACCCTATACCTAACCCTTACACTAAGTCTAACTATAACACTAACCCTAAACATAACACTTACCCTAACGCTAACCTTAAACATAACCCTAAGTCTAACCCTAAATCAAACACTTTTTTAACCCTAACCCTAACCCAAACCCTAACATTAATTCTAACCCTAACCCCACACTAACAATACCATTACACAAAACCTAAACCTAACTTTTACCCTAACATTAAATCTATCCCTAAACCTAACCCTAAAACAAACCCTAACCCTAAACCTAACCCCAATCCTAAAACATACCCTAAATCTAACCCTAACCCTAAACCTATCACTAACCCTAACCATAAACCTAACCCTAATTCTAACTCTAACCCTAAACCAAACCCTAACACTAACCTAACCCAATTCCTAACAGGAACACTAACCCTAACCCTAACACTAACCCTAATTCTAAATTAATCCTTATACTAACCTTAAACTTAACTTTAACCCTAACACTAAATCTAAACCTAACCCTAAACTTAACACTAACACTATCCCTGAAACTAAACTTAACAGTAACCGTCACTCTAACCCCAACAGTGACTCTAACAATGAACCGAAAGCTAACCCAAATCCTAGACTTAACCTTAATCCTAAACCTAACATAACCCTAATCCTAAACCTTACCTAAACCTAACACTAACCATAACCCTAACAATAACACTAACCCTAACACTAACACTCACCTACCCTAACACTAAACATAACCCCAAACCTAACCCTATCACTAACCTTAACAGTAACCTAACCCTAAACTTAACATTAACCCTTACCCTAACCCTAAACCTAACACTACCCCAACACTAAGCATACCTTTAACCCTAAAATAAACCCTATCTGTAACACTAGCACTAACATTAACCTAACCCTAAACCTAACACTAACACTAAACCTAACCCAAAAGCTAGATCTCACACGAACCATAACTTTAACCTTAATACTAAACCCAACCATAACCTAAAATGAACCTAATCCTAACCGTAAACCTAAACCTAACTCAAACCCTAACCCTTAAACAAACCTAACTGTAACCCAAACATTAACCCTAAAGCTATGCCTAACACTAACACTAACCCAAACCTTAACCCTAACAATAAATCTAATTGTAACTGTAACACTAAACCTAATGCTAAACCTAAACCTAAACCTAATTCTAAATAAAAACCTAACCCTAAACCTAACCCTAATCCTAACACAAACCCTAACTCTATCCCTAACTCTAACCCTAAAACTAACTCTACATCTACCCCTAAACCTAATCCTAACCCTCACACTAACCCTAACCCTAACTCAAACCCTAAAATTAATGATAACAGTAACCCTAACCTAACCCTAACCCTAACCCTAACCTAATGCTAACCCTAACCATAACTCTAAAACAAAACTTAACCAAAAACCTAAATCTAACCCTAACACTAATCCTAACCCTAACACACAATCTAACTCTAACAATAACAGTAACCCTAACTTAACCCAAAACTTAAACCTAACCCTATCCTTATGCTAAACCTAAACCTAACTCTAAAGTTAACCTTAACCCAAAACCTAACCCTAACCCTAACACTAACACTTTCCCTAACAAAAAATGTAAACCTAACACAAATCCTAACTTTATTTGAATCCTAAACGAAATCATAAACCTAACCGTAATTCTAACCCTAACATTAACAAAAACCCTACACCTAACCCTAACACTAACCCTAATCCTAATCCTAAAACTAGCCCTAACACTAACCCTAACCTTATTCCTAACAAAACCTAATTCTAACCCTAAACCTAACCCTAATCCTAACACTAACCCAAAACCTAAACCTAAACACTACACTAAACTTACTTCTAACCCTAACCATAAACCTTACACTAGCCATACCCTAAACCGAATAGTAGCTTAAACATAACCCTATCCAGACCCCTACCACACAACCTAACCCTAAGCCTAACCCTAACCCTAACATTAACACTAACCCAAAACCTAACCCTAACACTAATCTTAACCCTAACACTAATCATAAACCTAAATCTCATCCTAACCCTCAAACAAACCCTAACTGTAACCCTTACCTTAACAGTAACCCAACACTAACCCGAACCCTAATTTTAACCCTAATCCTAATCCTAAACCTAACACAAAACCTAACCCTAACCGTAACACTAACCCTAACACAAAACCAAACACTAACACTAACACTAACACTAACCCTAACCCTAACAATAACCATAAACCTAAACCTATCCCTAACCCTAACGCAAACCCTAATACAAACTGCAACACTAAACATAACATCACCCTAAGCCTAACCCTGTTTCTAACACTAAGACTATCGCTTACCCTGTCACAAACACTATCTGTTACCCTAACACTAACATTAACCCTAACCCTAACCGTAACACTAACCCTAAACCTAACCCTTAACCTGGACCTAACACTAACCTAACCATTACCCTAACTCTAAACCTGACTCTTAATGTAACCCTAAATCTAAACCTAGACCTAAACTAATCCAAACCATAACTGTAACCATAACCATAATTCTAACCCTTACACAAGCCTTAACCGTAAACCTAAATTAACCCTAACACTAACACTAACACCAACCCAAACCCCACACTAACCATAACACTAAATGTAATCGTAACCCTAAAACTAACCCTAAATTTAACCCTAAACCTAAAACAAACACTAAACCTAAACGTAACCCTAATCCTAAAACAAATGTTAACTCTAAACCTAACCCTAACAGTTACACTTACCATAACCCTAAACCTAACCCTAACACAAACCCTAACCCTAAACCTATTAGAAACCTGAACCGTAACCATAAGAGTAACCGTAATCTAACCCTAACCCTAAGCCTAACATAAGGTTAACCCTTAACTTAATCCTAACCCTAACTCTAAAACTAACCTTAAACGAAAACCAAACACTAACACAAACACTAACCCTAATCCTAACAAAAAATCTAACCCTAACACAAACCCTAAACCTAACCCTAACCCTACTATAAACCTAAACTTATCCCTAACCCTTACCCGATTCATAACTGTAACCATAAGCCTAACCTATTTCTAACATTAATATTAACACAAACCCTAACCCTAATCCTAACACTAACCCTAAATCTAACCCTAATCCTAAAACTTACACTAACCCTAACCAAAACACTAATATTAATTCTAACTGTAATGCTAATCCTGACACGAACATTTACCATAACCCTAATCTTGACCCAAACCCTAACACTAACACTAAACCTAACACTAACGCTCAAACTAATCCTAACCCTAAACTTAACCCTAACACATACCCTAACAATAACCCGAAACTTAACCCTAACACTAACCCTAACTATAAACCTCACACTAACCAAAATTCTAACCCTAACACTTACACTAACCCTAAACCTAACTTGAAACCTAACACTAAATCTAACCGTAACCCTAACACTAACCCTGACACTAAAGCTAACACTAACCCAAACTCTAAACCTAACCTGAACCCGAACCGTAAACCTAACCCTAACACTTATCCTAACCGTATCACACAACCTAACCTTAACCTTAAAACTAAACCTAACCTAACCCTACCTCAAACCCTAACCTAAACCTAAAACTAACCCCTATCCCAACCCTATCACTATCACTAACCCTATATGTAACCCTAAACCTAGCCCTAACCCTAACCCTATCCTTACCCCAACACTAATCCTAACGCTGAACATAACACTAACCCTAACACTAATTTTAACCCTAAATATAACACTAAATCTAAGTCAAAAACAAACCACAACTGTATCCCTCACCCTAACATAACCCTAACTGTAACCCTAAACTGAATAAACATAATTGTAACCCTAACATTAACACTAATCCTAACACAAAACTTAACCCTAACGCTAACACAAACCCTAAATTTAACCCTAACCCTAACCTTAAACCTTACACTGACCCTAAGCCTAAGGCTAATCCTAACCCTGACCCTCAACCTAAAACCTAACGCTAAAACTAATCCTAAATCTAACCCTAACCCTAACCCTTATACTAATCTTAACCCTAACCCTAACCCTAACACTAACTCTAACTGTAATCTTAACACAAACCTAACACTTTCACTAACCATAACCGTAATTCTAACACTTACCCTAAACCTAAACATAACACTACCTATAACCCTAACCCTAAACCTAACACTAACCCAAAACTAACCCTAACCCTAACCCTAAATCTAACCAAAACACAAACCCTAACTCTAAACCTAACACTAACCTCAAATTAACCCTAACCCTAACCCTAAATCTAAACTTAACCCTAACCCTCACCATAACCATAACACAAACCCTAATGCTAAATCTAACCCTAACCATAACCCTAAACCTAAACCTAACCCTAAACCTAACAATAACACTATTCCTAACCCTGACCCTAACACTAACTGTAATCGTAACCTAACCATAAGCCTATCATTTACTCTCAACCTAAACCTAACTTTAACCCAAACAAAAAACCTAAACATAGACTTAATCCTAACCCAAACACTAACCTTATCTCTAACCCTAACCCTAACCCAAACCATATCCCTAAACCTAAAACTAAACTTAAACCTAACACAAACCCTAACCCAAACTTTAACCCTAAACTTAAGCTTACCTTAACCCTAACTGTCACCTAACTCTAAACCAAACCCTAACCCTAACATTAACACTAAAGCTAACAATAACCCTAACACCAACACTAACCCTATCACGAACTGTAAACCTAAACATAACTGTAAACATAACATTAAACCTAACCTCACCCTAACCCTAATACTAAACCTAATACTAAGCCTAACCCTAATCCTAACAATAACACTAACACTAAACCTAACTCTAACCCTAACTCTAACCCTTATTCTATTCGTAACCCTATCACTGACCCTAAACCTATATTCACCCTAACACTATCTCTAACCCTAACTGTAAGCCTAAACCTAACCCTAAACC
Source organism: Marmota monax (assembly GCF_021218885.2). Taxonomy (NCBI): domain Eukaryota; kingdom Metazoa; phylum Chordata; class Mammalia; order Rodentia; family Sciuridae; genus Marmota; species Marmota monax. The sequence continues at coordinate 180,871 of NW_026694560.1, forward strand.
TAACACTAACTGTAAGACAAACACTAACATTAACCCTAACCATAACATAAACCCAAACCCACACACTAACAATAAATTAACCCTAAAACTAACCCTAACCCTAAACCTTAACAGAAAACTAAACATAACCCTACCCCTAACACTAAATCTAACCCTAACATAAACCCTAACCCTAACCCTGTACCTAACCCTAACCATATTCCTAAACCTAAATCTAACCCAAACCCTAATCATAACACTAAAAATAAACATTACCTTAACTGTAACTCTAAACCTAATCCTAACTGTAACTGTAACCATAACCTTAACCCTGACCATAAAACAAAACATCACACTAACCTATCACTATCCCTAACACAAACCCTAACCCTAACTCTAACCTAACACTAAAAAAACCCTAAACCTAACACATTCCCAAACTCTAAACCTAACTCTAACCCTAAAACAAACCCTAAATATAAAGATAACACTAACCCTAAACCTAACCATAAATGTAACCCTTACACTAACCCTAAACATAACCATAACACTACCACTAACTCTAACCGTAACCCTACCCAAAATCCTAACACATATCCGAACCCTAACCCTAACACAAAACCTTAACCCTAACCTACCACTAACCCTAACACTAACACTAAATTTAATCCTAAATCTAAATATAAATCTAACCCTCAACAAAACCCCAACTGTAATTCTGACCCTAACCTATCCCTAAACCTAAACCTAACCCAAAGCCTAAACATAACTGTAACCAAAAACCTAACCCTAACCATAACCCTAAACCTAACCTTAATCCTAATCCTAACCCTTAAAAAAACCCTAACACTAATGCTAATCCTAACCCTGAACCTAAACCTAAAACAAATTCTAACCCTAACACTAAACTCAAACCTAACCCTAACACTAAACCTTACACTAAACCTAACCCCAATCTTAACCCTAACACTAACTCTAACCTTAACCTTAACCCTAACCCTAACACTAACTCTAACACTTACCATTAAAACTAACTCTAAACCTAATGGTAACCCTAACCCTTACCCTAACACTTACCCTAAAATTAACACTAACCCTAACCATAACATAATATTAACCATAACAAAAAGCTTAACCCTAAACATAAAACTAACCCTAACATTAACCCTAACCCTAACACTAACCCTCACCTTAACTCTAACCCTAACCCTAACACAAACCCCAACTCTAACACTAACCCTGACCCTAACAAAAACCTATCCCTAACCAGAACTTTACACTAAACCTAAACCTAACCCTAACACTAACACTAAATCTAAACGTAACCCTAACCCTAACACTTAATATAACCCTAACCTTAACCCTATACCTAACATTAACACTAACCCTAACACTAACCCTAACCCTTACCCTAACCCAACCCTAAACATATCCCTAACATGAAAACTAACCCTAACCCTAACACTAACACTAACTTTAACCATAACACTATCATGAACCCTAACACTAAACTTAAACAAGACCCTAACCCTAAAACTAACCCAAAACACAAACCTAATGATAATACGAACAATAAACCTAACCGTAACCCTAACCCTAACACAAATCCTAAACCTAAGCCTAGCCCTCACACTAAATCTAATTCTAACCTTAACACTTACACTAACCCTAAACCTAACCTTAAACCTAACACTAAACCTAAGCATGACCCTAACCCTAACTCTCAAACTAACCCTGACACTAAACCTAACATTAGCCCTTACTCTATACCTAACTCTACCCCAAAGAGTAATGCTAACACTAACCGTAACCCTAACACTCAACCTAACAAAAAACTCTAACCAAAACCTTAAACCTAAACCTAACATATATGTAATGCACCCCCTACCTAACCCTAACAATAAACCTAACCCTAACACTAACACTAACCCTAACAATAACCCTAACCTAGCACTATCACAAAACTTAACCCCAATCTAAACTTATCACTAACCCAAACCCTACAAAACTACACCTAACATTAACCTTAACACTAACCCTAAATCCAACACTAACCCTAGAACTAAATCTTACCCTAAACCTTTGCCAAACCCTCACTCTAACATTAGACCTATCTCTAAACTGAACCCTAACCCTAACACTAAACAAACCCTAACCCTAAGGTTAACACTAACCCTAAACCTAACCATTACAGTAAACCTAACCCTAACCCTAACACTAACACTAAATCTACCCGTAACCTTAACCCTAAACCTACACTTACACTAACCCTAAACCTAACTCTAAAACTTTCCCTAAACCAAACCCTAACATTAACACTAATCCTATCCCTAAACCTAACACTAACCGTAAAACTGACCCTAACCCTACACCTTTTTCTAACCATAACACAAAACCTAACCCTAAATCTAATACTAAACATAACCTTAATTCTAACCCTAACAAAAAACACAATCCCTAACCCTAAATCTAACACTAACCCTAACCCTAATATTAACCATATTAATAACCGTAACCCTAAACCTAACCCTAACCCTAACACTAACCCTAATTCTACCCCTAACCCTTACACTAAACCAAAACCTAACTTTAACCATAACACTAATCCTAACTCTAACCCTAACCCAAACCCTAACCCTATCCCTGACACTAAACCTAACACTAACTCTAACTCAAACCCTAACCCTATCCCAAACCATAACCCTAACCCTAACACTAAACCTAGCCCTAAAACAAACCCTAACCAAAACCTTAACCATAAAACTAACCTATCCCTAACCCTAACCCTAACCTACCCCAAACACTAACTCTAACAACAACCCTAACACTATCATTAAACCTAACCAAAACCCTAATCATAAACCTAAAATAAACTTGAACCCTAAGCCTAACACTAATCATAACAGTAAGCGTAACCCTGTACCTAACCCTAACCCTAACCCTATCCTTAACAGTAATCCTAACAGTAACACTAACCCTAACCATAACTCTAATTCTAAGCATAACTCTAACCCTTATAATTTTCGTAACCCTAACACTAACCTAACCCTAACCCTAAACCTAACAGTACGCCTAACCTTAATCGTAACATGTACCCTAACACACACCCTAAAACTCACCCTAACCCTAACGTTAACCTAACCCTATATCTAACCCTAACACAAGCCTAAACATAACCCTGGCCCTAACCTAACCCTAATGCTAAACCTAACACAAATCTTAACTGTAATTGTAACCTTAAACCTAACAATAACCTTAACACATTCCGTAACCCTAACCCTAACACTAACCCTAAACTATCCTAAACCAAACCCTAACACTATCCCTTACACTAACCCTAAATCTAACAGTAAATCTAACACTAAACCTAACCCTAACGCTAACCCTATCACTGAACCTAACCCTAAACCTAACAATAACCCTAACACTAACCTAAAATAACCCTAACCCTATCACTAACCCTAACCCTAAACTTGACACCAATCCTAACTTAACCTAACACTAAACCCTAACACTAACCCTAAACCTAACCATAATCCTAAAACAAAACCTATCCATAACCCTAACACTAACCTTAACATAAACCCTAACCCTACCATAACAGTAACACTGATGTAACCCTAACCTAATGCTATCCATTACCCTAAACCTAACCCTAACACACCGTAACACGAACCCTAACCCTACCCTTACCATAATCCTGACACTAATCCTAACCCTAACCCTAACACTAACCCCAACACTAACCCTAATCCTAACCTTAACCTTAACCCAAATACTAAACTTAAACTTAACCCTATCTGTAAATCTAATGCTAATGCTATCCGCAAAACAAACACTAACCTTAAATCTAACACAAACCCTCACCCTCATCCTAATCCTAAGCCTAAATCTAAAACTAAACCTAAACTTAATTCTAACCCTAACCCTATTTCTAAACCTTACCTAACATTAAACCTAACCCTAAACCTAAAACTAAATCTAATCCTAACCCTAACACTAAGCCTAAACCTATCTTTAACACTAACACTATCCCTAAACCTAACAATATCCCTAACCCTAAACCTAACACTATGCCTAACCCTCACCTTAACGGTAACCCTAACACAACCCTTACTCTATCTGTAACACGAACCCTAAACCTCACCCTAAAAATGACTCTAACCCTAAACCTAACCCTAACGTTAAACCTTACACTAAAATTAACCCTAATTCTAACATAACACTAACCCCAACACTACCCCGAATCCTAAGCGTAACCATAAACATAACCCTAACCTTAACCATAACACAATCCCTAACTCTAAACCTAACCCTAAAACAAACCCTAATACAACCCTAACACTAACACTAAACCTAACCCAAACCCTTATACTAACTCTAACTGTAAACCTAACACTAAATCTAACTATAAACTTAACCTTAACCCTAAGTGTAATACTTACCCTAACCCTAACCCTAACCCTATCACTTACCCTAAACCTAACACTAAAACTAATATTAACCCTAAGCCTAACCCTAACACTAACTCTAAATCTAATTATAACCCTAACCTTAACACTCATCCTAAACCTAACACTAACTCTAACACTAACCCTAAGCCTAACCCTCACACTAAACCTAACAAAACCTATAAACCTAACCCTAACCATAACACTAATCCTAACTCTAAACCTTACCCTAAACCTAAACCTAACACTAACACTTACCCTAAACAAAATCCTAACACTATTAATAACCCTAACCCCAACCCAACCCTAGCCCTAAACCTAAACCTAACAGTAACCCTAAACCTAACACTAACACTAATCCTAAACTTAACCTTAACCATAATTCTAATCCTAATCATAACCATAACCGTAAACCTAACATAAACACTAATACAAATCCTAAACCAAACCTAATCCTAACCCTAACACAAACTCTAACCATAACCATAAACATACACTAACACAAACCTCAAGCCTAAACAAACACTAACTCTAACACTAACCCTAGCACAAACCCTAAACCTAAAGCTCACACTAACCCTAACATTAACCTTAAAGGTGACACTTACACTCAACCTACCCCTAAACCTAAACCTAAAACTAACACTAAACATAATCCTAACTAGAACCCTAACGTTAACACTAACCCTCACCCTGACGCTATCCATAATCCTAACTCTAACCATAACCTTAACACTAACTTTAACCCTAAACCTAACCATAAATATAACCTTAACAAAAACCCCAACTGTAACCTGGACTCTAACCTAACCGTAAACCTAATCCTAAACCAAATCCTAACCATAACTGTAACCTTAACCCTAACCCTAACACAAACCCTAATCCTATCCCTTCACTAACCCTAAACCTAACACTAAACCTAACATGTACACTAACCCTAACCCTAAACCTAACCCTAAAACTGACCCTTACCATAACCCTAACCGTAACTCTAACCATAACACAAACCCTTAACCCTAAATCTAACAGTAACCCAAACCCTAACCCTAACACAAACACAAACCCCAACCCTAAATCTAACCCTAAATCTAACCCTAAACTTAATGCTAACCAAAACCCTAACCCTAACCCTATCACTAACACTAACTCTAACTCTAACTTTTACAGTAACCCAAAACCTAACTTAAACCCTAATACTATTTCTAAGCCTAAAACAAACACTAACCTTAACACTAACCCTGATACTAAACCTAACACTAACCCTAATATTAACCCTAATCCTAACCTTAACCGTAACACTAATCCTAACCCTAAATCTAACATCAAAACAAACTTTAAAACAAACCTAAACCCCAAAAACTAACCTATCACTAACCCTAATCCTTATGTAAACCTAACAATAAACCTAAGCCTAACACTAACACTAACCCTAACACTTACCGTAACCTAACCCTAACACTAACCCTAACCACAACCCTAAACCTATCACTAACCATAACCCTAACCCTAACCCTAAACCTATCATTAACCCTACCCTATTCCTTACACTAAACCAAAGAGTAAGCCTAAACCTAAACCTAACCCTAACCCTATCCTTAACAGTAACACTCACCTTAAACCTAACCCTAACCATAAGTCTAACCCTTATCCTTTACTTAAACCTAACGCTAACCCAAAATTTATCTTTAATGCTAAAACTATCCCTAACCATAACCCTAAACCTAACACAAAACCTAAACCTAAATCTAATACTAACCCTAACTCTAACCATAACACGAACCTTAACCCTCACCCTAACATTTACCACTAAACCTATCCATAAACCTACACTAACACTAAACCTATCCCTAAACTTAACACTAAATTTAACCCTGACCCAAACCTTAACAATAACCATGATTCTAACATAACCCTATCCCTAAATCTACCATGAAGCCTAAACGTAAATATAACCTTAACCTTAACCATAACCCTAACAAAAATCCTAACCCTAACCCTAACACTAATCCTAATCCTAACCCTAGCCCTAACAATAACAAAAACCCTAATGATAACCATAACACTAACACTAGTCTAAAACTAACCCTAACCCTAATCTAACACTAACATTTAACCAAAACCCAATCCTAACTCTAAAACTAACCTTAAACCAAAACATAACCTAACACTAACCAAAACCCTATCCCTAACACTTACATTAAACTGAACCCTAAAACAAACCCTAAGCCAAACTCTAACAATAACCCTAAACCTAACCCTAAACTTAACGCCTACCTTAAACCTAAACCTAACACTCACCAATCCTAATCCTAAACCTAACACTTACCCTAAAACCAAACCTATGCCTAACTCTAACACTAAGTGTAAACCTAACCCTAACGCTTACACTAAAGTTAACCGTAAACCTAAAACCTAACACTAACCCTAATTGTAACCTTAACCCTAATCCTAAAACTTGCCCTAACCCTAAACCTAATTCTAACACTTACACTAACCATTAACCTAACCCTATCAATAAACCTAAAAATAACTCTAAACCTAGCTTTAACCAAAATCCTAACCCTTACACTAACCTTAAGTCTAACACTAACCCTAACATTAATTCTAACCATAACTTTAACCCTAACCCTAACTTTTACCCTAATTATAACCCTATCTCTAACATTTAACCTAACCCTAACCCTAACCTTAACAATAATGCTAACATTAACCCTTTCACTAACTCTAAAACTAACACTAACCCTAAGCCTAACACTAACCCTAAGCCTAACACTAATTTTAACCATAAGAAAAACCTTAAATAAATCTAATACTAATACTAATCCTAACCAAACCCCTAAACCTAAAACTAACCCGAACCCCAACCCTAACCCTAACTCTAAACCTAAACCTAAACTTAACCCTAAACCTAAGCCTAACCCTAAAACAAATGCTAACCCTAACCCTAACCCTCAACCTAAACACAAACCTTAAACTAACCCTAACACTAACATTAACACTTGCCCTAACTTTAACACTAACACTAACCCTAACAAAAACCCTAACCCTAACCATAACAGTAACACTAATCTAACGCTAACCCTACTTCTAACCTAAAACTAACCCTTATTCTCATTGTAACCCTAACTTTAATACTAACCTTACTCCAAAACCTAATCCTACCACTAACACTAACCCTAAACTTAACACACAATCTAACCCTAACACAAACTCCAACCCTGACCATAACCTGACCCTAATGCTATCCCTAACCATAATTCGAATCCTAGCCCTAAACATGACCATAACCCTAACCCTTATATTAACACAAACCATTAAAATTACCCTAATATTAACCCTAAATCTAATCTTAAACCTAAAACTTACACTAACACTAACCCTAACCCTAAACCTAACAATATCTCTGACCGTAACTCTAACCCTAAACCTAAAACTTACCCTAATCCTAACCTTAACTCTAACCCTAAGAGTAACCCTTAACCTAACCCTAACAGTAACTCTAAACCTAAGCCTAACCCTGACACTAACCTTAAAATAAAACCTAACCCTAATCCTAATCCCAACCCTAACCCTAACTCTAAACCTAAACCTAACCATAACCCACACCCAATCCTGAACCATAAACAAAACCCTAACAATAAACCTAACCATAATCATAACCCTAAAAATAAACCTAACCCTAACACAAACACTAACCCAAACCTTAATCCTAAGCCTAACACAAACCCTATCCGTAACCCTACCCCTTTACTCACCCTAACTCTAAACCTAAACCAAATTCTAACCTAAATTTTAACCGAAAACCTAAACTTAACCCTAACACAAACCCTAACTCTAACGCTAAAACCAGTCCTAACCCTAACACTTTCAATAACCTTAAACCTAACACTAATTGTAAAACTAACACTTGGGCTGGGGATGTGGCTCAAGCGGTAGCGCACTCGCATTGCATGCGTGCGGCCCGGGTTCTATCATCAGCACCACATACAAACAAAGATGTTGTGTCCACCAAAAACTAAAAAAAGATAAATAAATAAATAAATAAATAAATATTAACATTCTCTCTTTACAAAAAAATGAATAAAACTAACCCTAACACTAACACTAACCCTAAATCTAACCATAAACCTAACCCATAAACTAACCCTAACTCTAAACCTAACCCTAAAACTAACTTTAACAGTAAACTTAACCCTAACCTGAAAATTTAGCCTAAACCTAAACCTAAATCAAAACCTAACAGTAACACTAACGCTAACCCTAAATTTAACCCTAACTCTAAACCTAAAACAAACCCTAACCCTAAACCTAACAATAAACATAACAATAAACATAACACTAACCTTAACATAACCCTAACCCTAATACTTACTTTAACCCTAACCCTACCTCTTACACTTATCCTAAACCTAACCCTAACACTAACAAAAACCCTAACCCTAACCCTAACCCTAACCCTAACACCAACCATATAACTAACCTTAAACCTAACCATAACTCTAGCTCTAACCTAACACAAACCCCAACCCTAACCATAACCATAACACTAACCATAACATTAACACAAACCCTTACACTAAACCTAACACTAAACCTATACCTAATCCTAACCCTAAATTTTACACTAACCGTAACCCTGACACTAACACTAAATCTAACCCTAACCCTAACCCTAACCCTAACACTAACCCTAACCCTAACACTAACACTAACCCTAACGCTAACCGTAAAACTAAGCCTAACCCTAGGCCTAACTCTAACGCTAACCCTAAAACAAAAACAAAACCTGATGCTAACACTCACCCTAACCTTAACACCAATCCTAACCATAACTGTAATCCTCACACTAACCCTAATTCTATCCTTAACCATTACATTACTCCTAAACTAAAATTAACCCTAATTCTAAACCTAACCCTAACACTAACCCTAACACTAAAACTAACCCTCACACTAAACCTAACACTAACCCTAACACTAATCCTAAATCAAAAACTAAATGTACATGTAACCCTAACATTAAACCGAAAAATAACACAAACCCTAACAAAAACTTTAATCCTAAACCTAACTTAACTCTAACCTTAACCCCTACCTAAACTTAACACTAAATGTAACAATAAGACTAACATAAAGCTAGCACTAACCCTAACCTAACACTAACACTAACCCTAACCCCATCCCTAAACCTATCACTAACACTAACCCTAACCCCAAACCTAAACTTCACATTACCACTGACCCTAACACTAACCCTAACACTAATCCTAAACCTAATCCTAACACTAACTCTAAAAGTGACACTACCCATAACCCTAACCTTAACCCTAACTCTAACCCTTATCCTATTCGTAATCCTAACACTAAACCTATACCTATCTTTATCCCTAACACTATTCCTAACCCTATCTCTAACCCTAACCCTAAACTTAATACTAAACTTAACTTTAACCCTAACCTTAACCTAACCCTAATCATGATCCTAACCATAACCCTAACCCTAACCCTAACCCTAACCCTAAACTAAACCTAATCCTAACACAAACTCTAACAATAAACCTAACCTAACCCTAATACAATTCCTAATTCTTACACTAACCCTAACCCTAACACTAATTCTAAGCCTATCCCTAAACCTAAAAAAAATACATAACCCTAATGCTGACACTAATCCTAAACCTAACCTTAAATCTAACCATATCGTAAACCTAATCCTATCCCTAGCATACCACAAAACCTAAACCTATCCTAAACCTAATCCTAACACAAACTCTAACCCTAAACCAAACCTAACCCTAATACAAACCATAAACCTACACCTAAACCTATCACTAACACAAACTGTAACCCTAAACCTAACACTAAAACTAAACCTAACCCTAAACCTTTCAATATACCTATCCCTAAACCTAATCCAAACACTAACTCTAACAGTAATCCTAACCATAACCCAAACACATAGCCTAACGCAAAATTAACTCTAATACTATCCCTAACCCAATCAATAAACCTAACACTAACCCTAAACCTAAACCTAACCCTAACAATTACAATAATCCTAAACTTAACACTAACCCTAACACTAAATCTAACCGTAACCCTAACCAGAACTCTAACACATAGCCTAACCCAAACCCTAACACTAACACTAACCTTAAAAATAACTTTAATCCTAACACTAACCCTAACTCCAATCCTAACACTAACAATAACCCTAAACCTAACATAACCTTTACCCTAACCCTAATTGAAACAGTAACGCTAACACTAACTCTAATACAAACCCTAACCTTTACCCTAAAACTAACCCTAATGCTATCCCTAACACAAACCCTAACACTAATGCTAACCCTAACAATAACACTAACCCTAATCGTAACACGAACCCTAAATCTCACCCTAACACTAACTCTAACCCTAAATCTAAACCTAAACTTAACACTAACACTAACACTAAACATAAATCTAACCCTAACAAATACCCTGGCCCTAATCAAATAATAACCTTACACTAAAGAGAATCCTAACCATAACCGTAACACTAACCCTAACACTAACCCTAACACAAACCCTAACCCTTACACTAACACTGACCCTAAACCTAACCCTAACCATAAACCTTACACTTACTGAAACCCTAACACTAATTCTAAACCTAACCTTAACCCTAAACCTAAAACAAAATCTAACCCCAACCCTAACTCTAACCCTTACACTAAACCTAACCATAACATTAATGCTAACACTAACTCTAAATGTAAACTTAACCCTAACTGTAACACTTACCCTAAAAATAAACCTAACTCTAACACGCACAATAAACCTAAGCCTAACCCTAAAGTAACCCTAACCATAACCCTAAAAGTAATCCTAAAAATAAACCTAACCCTAACCCTAAATCTAATCCTAACACAAACCTTAACCCTAAGCCTAACACTAACCCTAACCCTAAATATAACCTTAACACTAAACCAAACCCTAACCCTATCCCTAACAAGAACCCTAACCCTAAAACTTACCTTAAACCTAAACCCTACCCTAAAATGAATACTAAGCCTAACCATAACACTAACTTTAACTCTAGATCTAAACCTAACACTAACCCTAACAAAACCCTAACTCTGACCCTAACCATAGCTCTAACACTAACTCAAACCCCAAACCTAAACCTAATGCAAAACCTAACTATAACCCTAACCTTAACAATAACATTAACACTAAACCTAACACAATACCAAAACCAAATCGTATCCCTAACCCTAACCCTAACACTAACCATAACACTAACCCTAAGCTTAAACCTAAACATAATAATTACCATAATCCTAACCCTAACCCTAAATCTAAGCCTAAACCTAACACTAACCCTAAACCTGACCCTTACACTAACCCTAAACATAATCCTAACCATACATCTAACACTAATTCTAACAGTAAGGGTAACCCTAAACCTAAACCTAACCTAACTCTAAACCTAACACTAACCATAACACTAACCCTAACACTAATTATACACCCCATCCAAACCCTAACACTAACCTTAACCCTAAACTTAACAATTAACCTAAACCTAACCCTAACGCTAACCTTAACACTTACTGTAAACCTAACACTAACCCTAAACGAAACACTTACCCTAAACCTAAAAATAACGCTAACACTATCCCTAACACTAAACTAAACTCTAAATCTAACCCTAACCATAACCAAACCCGTATCCTTAAAACTAACACTAACCCTAACCCTAACTCTAAACTAAACCCCAATCCTAACCCTAGTTCTAATCCTAACAGTAACCCTAAACTTAAGGCTAAACCTAACCCTAACCCTAACACTAACCCTATAACTATGCAAAAACATAACTCTAACCCGAATAATAACGTTAACACTAACTTTAACCCTAAACATATTCCTAACACTAACCCTAACCCTAACACTAACACTAACACTAAGCTTAACCCTAACCCAAACTATAACCTTAATCCTAACCAAAACTGTAACCCTAATCCTACCCTTGACTTTAAAACAAACCCTAAGCCTAACCTAAGCTTTATGGTCACAAACCCTAACCCTATCCCTAACTTAAACCTAACACAAACGCTAAACCTAACCCTATACCTAACCTTTATCCGAACCCTAACCCTTACATAAAACTTAACCCTAAACTTAATATTAATCCTAACCCAAACCCTAACACTATCACCAACCCAAACCCCAACCCTAACCCTAATGCTCATCCTAATCGTAACCCTAACACTAACCTTAATCCTAAAACAAAACCTAAAACTAAATATAATACTCATCTTAACACAAAATTTAACTCTAACCCTACCCCTAACACTAACACTAACTCTAACCGTAACCCTATGGCTAACACTAACAGAAACACTAACCTTAACCATGAGTGTAAACTTAATCTAACACTAACCCTATTCGTAACCTAATGCAAACCCTTACCCTAAACCTAACACATACTCTAAAAATAATCTTAAAAAAAAAACCAAACCCTAACACTAAAACTAATCTTAGTCCTAATACAAAATCTAATCCTAACACAAACCCTAACCCTAACCCTAACCTAACCCTAACCTATCCCTAAAACTAACCAAATCCTAAACGTAAACATAAACTTAAACCACACGCTAAACCTAAAATTAACACCAACCCTAACCCTAACTCTAACACTAACCCTAAACCTAAACTTAACCCTAAACCTTACACTAACACTAACTCCAAACCTTACACTATCACTAATCCTAATACTAACATATCACTAAACCTAATATTAACCCCAACCCTAACACTAACGCTAATCCTAAGAGTAAGTCTAACCCTAATCCTAATGCTAAACGAAACCCAAAGAGTAACACTTACCCTAACACTAAACTTAACCCTAACTCTAACACTTATCATATTCATAACCCTAACTAAGCCTAAACATATATGTAACCTAAAACTATCCATAACCCTAACCCGTACCTTAACACTAACCCTAATATTAACCTTAATCCTAACCCTAGCCCTAGGCATAAACATTAACCTAACCTAACCCTAACCCTAAACCAAACACTAAACTTAACACTAAACCTAATTCTAAATGTAAACCTAACACATTTCCTAACTATAAACCTGACCATAACCTAACATTAACCCTAACCATGACCCAAATCCTAAACATAATTATAACTCTAAACCTAACCCTAACTCTAACACAAACCTTAACCCTAATACTAACACTAACCCTAAACCTAACCCTAAACCTAATCCTTACACTAAACCTAACCCTAACCCTAACACTAATCCTAACATTAACCCTAACCCTGACTCTAACCCAAACAGGAACCCGAACCATAACCCTAACCCTAACCAAAACACTAACCCAAACCCCAACACTATCCCTAACCCTAAAACTAACAGTAAACTTAAACCTAACTGTAACCCTAAACCTAACCCTAACCCTAACACTAAACCTATCCTTAAACTTTATCATAACCCTAAACCTTACACTAACCCTAACACTAACTCTAACCCTAACCCTAACACTAACACTTACCCTAAACATAAACTTAACACTAAAGCTAACACTAACCCTAACCCTAAACCTAATACTAACCTAACTCAAGCTTGATGCTAACCCTAACTCTAACATGAACCCTAACTCTAAACCTAAAACTAACCTGAACCTTAAACCTAACCCTAATCCTAACGTGACACTAACCCTGATTCTAACTCTTACCCTTACACTAAGCCTAAACTTAACTTTAACCCTAACACTAAAACTAAACCTAACCCTAACACTAAAACTAAAATTGAAACTAAACCTAACACTAACCCTAAACATATCCCTAACCCTAACTCTAACCTTATACTATTCATAACCCTAACACTAACCCAAAACCTATCTTTAAGCCTAACACTATCCCTAACCCTAACCCTAACCCTAACCCTAAACTTAACACTATCCCAAAAACTAACACTAAACCTAATCCGAACCCTAACCCTAACCCTAACCCTAACTCTAACCTTATACTATTCATAACCCTAACACTAACCCAAAACCTATCTTTAAGCCTAACACTATCCCTAACCCTAACCCTAACCCTAACCCTAACCCTAAACTTAACACTATCCCAAAAACTAACACTAAACCTAATACGAACCCTAACCCTAACCCTAACCCTAAATGTAACCTGAACCCTAATGCTCACACTAACACTAACCCAAATCCTAACTCTAACCCTAAATCTAACCCTAATACAAACCCTAACAGTAACCATGACCTTAACCTAACCCTAAAACTAACCCAATCCCAAATCGTAACCGTAACCATACACTCAACCCTAACCCTAAATCTTACACAAAACCTAATCCTAAACCTAACACTAATCCTAAACCTAAGCCTAACCATAACCCTTACACTAAACCTAATCCTAACAGTAATTCTAACCCTAACCCTTAACCTAAAAAAATTCCTAACCATAACCCTAACACTAGCCCTAAACCTAACCCTAACCTTAAACCTAAACTTTATACAAACCCTAACCCTAACCCTAACTTTAACCAAACCCTAACCCTAACACTAACACTAACCCAAACCACAACCCTAACCATAAAGGTAATCCTAAGTGTAAAAGCAACCCTACCCCTAAACCTAACCCTAACCCTAAAATAACCCTAACCCTAATCTTAACCATAATCCTAACACAAACTATAACTCTAACCCTAACCCTAACGCTAAACCTAACTCTAACCCTAACAATAACACTAAACCTAAAAGTAACCCTAAAACTAAACCTAACTATAACCCTAACACAAACGCTAACCCTAAACTTAACACTAACCCTAACACTAAACTTAACTCTAAAACTAATTCTAACCCTTATGCAAACCCTAAAACTAACTTTAAAGCTAACAATAACCCTAACCCTAACACTAACCCTAACTGTGACCCAAATACTTACCCTAACACTAACCCTAAACCTATCCCTAACCCTAACTGTAACCATAACTTCAACTCTAACCCTAACCCTAGCACTAAACCTAAACCTAACCTAAACTTAACCCTTACACTAACCCTAATGCTAACCCTAACCCAAACAATAACTCTAACTGTAACCGTACCCAGAACCCTAACACACAGACTAACTCTAATCTTAACACTAACACTAATCAGCCCTGAAACTAACACTAACCCTAACTTTATCCTAACCATAACACAAACACTAACCCTAAAAATAATGCTAAGCATAACCTTAACCAGAACCATAACACATAGCCTAAGCCTAACCCTAATCCTAACACTTACACTAACCTTAACCCTAAACCTAATACTAACCCTAACTCTAAAACGAATCCTAACACTATTCCTAACACTGACGTTAACCATAACCCTAACCCTAAACCTAACCCTAAAACTAACACTAAACCTAATGCTAACCATAATCCTACCTCTAATCCTAACCCTAACAAAAACCCTAAACCAAACTGGAATTCTAAACCTAATCTAATCCTAACCCTAACCCTAATTCTAAAACAACCTGCATCCATAACCCTAACACTAACCTTAATTGTAACCCCAACTCTAACACTAACCTTAAACCTAACCCTAAACCTACCCCTGATGTTAAATCTAAATTATACCTTACACTAAACATAACCCGAACCCTAAACCTAAACCTAATCCTAAATGGAATGAAAATTGTAAACTTAAAAGTAAAACTAACACTAAATCTAAGCTTAATGCTAAACATTTCAATAAACCAAAACTTAACCAAAACTCTAACACTAACTCTAACTGTAATCCTAACCAGAAAACCAACACATAGCCTAACCCTAATGCTAACAGGAAGAATAACCCTAACTCTAACACTAACTCTAACCCTAACATTAACCTTAACCCTAACCCTAACAAGAATTGTAACCCTAATACAAACCTAACCCTATAATTAAACCTAACCTAAACACACTTTCTAACACTACCCTTAACACTAAAGCTAACCCTAATACTAACCCTAATCCTAACCTAACCCTAACACTAAACCTACCCCTATCCCTAACACTAACCCTAAAACCAACCCTAAGACTGACTTTAAAACTAACCATAATCCTAAACCCAACCTATCCCTAACCCTAACACAAACCCTAAAACAAACCGTGACACTAAACCTAACCTAAACCTAAAATTAACCCTAGCACCAACTTTAAACTTAACCATAATCCTCAACCCAACCATACCCATACCATTAACACAAACCCTAAAACAAAACATGACACTAAACCTAACCTAACCCTAACCCTAAACCTACTTCTAACACTAAATCTTACCCTAAACCTTACACAAACCCTATCCATAACCATAACCCTAACACTAACATTAACCTAACCCTAAACCTAGCCCTAACACTAAAACTAGACCTAACCCTAACCACAAACCTAACCTAACTGTAACCCAACACTAACCCTAAACCTAAACTAATCTAAACCAGAACCGGAACCGTAAACCTTACCCTGAACCTAACCCTTACACAAACCTTAACCCTAACCCTAACATTAACCCTAACCCTAACACTAATACTAAACATGCACTATAACTAAAATTAAACCTAACCCTAAACCTAATATAAAACCTAACCCTTACAATAACCCTAACACTTACACTAACTCTAACCCTAAAACTAAGCCAACACTAACTCTAAACATATCTTTAATACTTACGCTAACACTTATGCTAACCCTAACAATAAACCTAACCCTTACACTAAACTTAACTGTAACCCGAACACTAAACCTTACCCTATCCCTAACACAATCCCTAACACTAAATCTAACCCTATCACTATCACAAAGCCTAAACCTAACCCTAAACCTAACACTAATCCTAACACTAACACTATGCCAAACCCAAACCTAACCCTATTCGTAACCCTAACCTTAAACCTAAACCTAACCCTAACCCTAACACAAATACTAACCCCTAAACTTAACCCTACAATTAAATCTAACCCTAAACCTAACTCTAACACTAACCCTAAAACTATGCATAAACATAACCCTAACCCTGAAATTAAAACTAAACCTAACCTTAATCCTAATACTAAAAGTAACCCTAACCCTAAGTCTAACACGAACCCTATCCTTAACCCTATCACTATACTTAACCCTAAAATTAACCGTAACACTAACCCTAAACCTAAACCTAAACCTAGCCGTAACCCTAACGCTAACATTTTTTCTAACACTAAACCTCACCAAAACCCTAAACCTAACTTTAACCATAACCCTAACACAAAACGTAACCCTAAGCCTAACACTAACCCTAAACCTAACCCTAACCCTAACACTAACCCTAAACCTAACGCTAATCCTGGCTCTAACCCTAACCCTAAGATTAACACTAATGCTAAACCTAACTCTAAGACTAAAGGTAAACCTAACCCTTACCTTAAAACTAACTGTAACCCCAACCATAGCCAAAACCCTAAACATAACACTAACCCTAACCCTAACATAATGCTAAACCTAATGATAATTCTAAATCTGACCTTAACAAAAAACAAAACCCTGACCCTTATGCAAAATCTAAACCTAACACCAACCTTAACCCTACCCATAAACCTAACCTAAATCTAAACTTATCCCTAAATGTAACCCGAATCCTAACTGAAATAATAAAACTAACCCTAATCCTAACACTAACATTAACACAAAACCTAAAGCTAACCCTAACCCTAACACAAAACCTAACCCTAAACCTAACACTTACACTAACATGAAGCCTAACCTTAATCCTAACCCCCACACTAAATCTTACCATTACACTAACCCTAAACCTAACTTAAAATCTATCAATAAACCGAACTCTAAAACTTGCACTAACCCGAACACTAACCCAAACAGTAAAACTCACGCTAACCCTAATTTTAACCCTAAACCTAACCTGAAACATATCCCTAACCCTAACAATAACCCTAACCTAACACAAACCCTAACCGGAACTCTAACCCTAAAACTTACACTAACCTTAACACTAAGCCTAACATAACCCTAACACTAACCCTAACCCCAAACCTAAACTTATCACTCACACTAAACCTAAACCTAACCCTAAACCTAACATTAACACTAACACTAACCCTAACCTAACACTGAGCCTAAACCTACCCCTAACTCTAACAATAATACTAATGCAAACCCTAACCCTCACTCTAAACCTAATCCTATTTGTAACCCTAACACGAACCATAACACTATCCCTAACACACAACCTAACACTAACAATAAACTAACAGAATCCCTAACCTAACACTAACCCTAAGCCTAACATAACGCCAACCCTAAACCTAACGCTAACTCTAAATCTAACCTTAACCCAAAACAAAACCCTAACACTAACACTAACCCTAACCCTCACATAAAATCTAAACGTAACACAAACCCTAAACCTAAAACTAACCTTTACCTAACCTTAACCGTATCCCTAAACGAAACCCAAATAATAACCGAAAACATAAACACTAAACATAAAAATAACCCTAACCCTAACACGAAACCTAACTCTAAACCTAACACTTACACTAACACGAACCCTAACCCTATTCCTAACCATCACACAAAAACTTACCCTTACACTAACCCTAAACCTAATTTAAACCCTAATACTAAACCGAACCCTAAAACTAACAATAATGCGAAAACTAACCCTAAAACTAAACTTAACACTAACCCTAAATCTAACCCTAAACCTAACCTGAACCGTAACCCTAAATCTAACACTAACTCTAACCCTAACACAAACCCTAACCTGAAGTCTAACCCTAACACTAACACTAACCTTAACACTAGGCCTAACATAACTCTAACAGTAACCCTAACACATACCTAACCCTATTGCTAACCCTAAACCTAAACCAAACCCTAAACATAACATTAACACTAACCCTAACGCTAACCTAACACTAAAGCTAACACAGAGGCTAAAAGTAACTGTAACAGTAATAGTAAACCTAACCCTAAATCTAACTCTAAACCTGATCCTATTTGTAACCCTAACACTAAACCTAACCCTATCCCTAACACACACCCTAACACTAACCCTAACCCTAACCCTAACACAAACACTAACCCAGCCCTAACAGTAACCCTAACACTAACACTAACCCTAACCCTAATATAAACCTAACACTAACCCTAACCCCAAACTTAACCATAATATTAATCCTAACACTAACCCTAAACCTAACCCTTAGCCTAAAACTAACCCTAAAGAAAACCCAAACCCTAACACAAACCATAACTCTAACCTTACACTAAAACTAACCCTAACTTTAATCCTAACACTATCTCTAACCATAAACCTAATCCTAAACCTAACACTAACCCTAACCCTAACACAAACCCTAACCCTAACCTTAAACTATAACTAGCTTTAAACCTAACCCTAACCCTAACACTAAACATAAACCTAATATTAACCTTAACCCTAACCGTAACATGAAATGTAACCCTAAACCTCCTGAGAGCCATAGCCAAGTAGGAGTGACGCATGGCAATTTCTTTGTCAGCCTACTGAATGTTGCTTAGAGGGAGGACTCTCCATTGTGGAAATGGGCTTGCCTTGGACCCAGGTCATTTGCAGTGACATTACATGAATGTTTGAGAAAGGTGACCCTGCTCAAGGACCAGGGTGGATCCTGGTTTAGGGAGGATCCTGCTGGATTAGGGTGGGTCCAGGTTTAGGGTGTATCCTGCTGGGAATAGGGAGTATCCTGTTGCCTCATGTGCCTGCTCCTTGGGTTTAGGGCGGTTCCAGTTTTAAGGTGGACCCTGTTGGAAATAGGGCATATCCTGCTGCCTCAGGCGCCCACCCACTCCTTGAGGTCCTGCTGAATTCTCACGGGATTCAGAGAGTATTTTGGGATGCAGAGCCCAGTGGAGGTGTTGATTTTCCCCAGAACGTGCATGTAGAGTGCCAGTGAGATGTTGCAAATACAGACTTGCTGTTTGAATCTACAAGGCTGTGAGTGGCTGTGATTTTGTGCCCAGCCAGACTGTGGCATTTGGAGGCCCGTACGGGGAATGCCTGAAGCTTGGGGGTAAGTGAAATTGCTCGCCCCTGAAGGAGAGAAAAAAAAAAAAAAAAAAAGAATGGTTGACCATTTCAAAAAACAATGTGTTCTTATTTTAATTTATTTTGTTTTTATTTCAAGTTGCCTGTTCCTAGAACTTTCTCAGGCAAACTGGGGAAAATGGTTGACTCAAGGTTTGAAGTTGTTAGCCTCCGAGGAAGAGAAATTGTTAGAGGAAGGAAGCACCCCAGTAAGACCAAGAAGAGTTAGGACATATGTTAATACAATACAAAAATGTAGCACATGGCTTTTTAAAGATGAGTTATTAAGTATATCAATGGGACCATCATGGTATCCTGTAGAAGGATTTTTCTTCAACAAGAAAGAGATGGCTAGTTCTGTTTACTACACTTGTCTAAGATCTTGGTTTTTACAGAAATCTGATTAATTTACAAAGCTAAAGTGTTAAAATATCAATCACTAAATATAAAATCAAGTGCTCTTTACTTATTAAGTTACATAAGGTAATATATTTAAACATTACATGTGTTTTCATAAATTGGTGAATGGAAAAATGTTTAATATTGCTTTGTGTCTGTGTCTTTGCTGAAACAAGGTTACTAAGAGTTAAGATTCTATCATGTGTAATTTATATACAAAGAGTAGAAGAATTTTCAGTTGGGTTTCAATTATAGTATCATAAAAACATGAAAGTATTTCATCTTATTAAGGTGGAGTAATTTGTCTAAATCAGAAATTTTATAAGAGTTGTTTCAGAATGTAAATTTATAAAAAAGGTTAATGACTAGAAAAGAGATATTAAAATATTCAAGATGTGGAAATATATTTTAATATGGAAGGTTACAAAATGTTTCTAGATGAGATAATCTCTGTGTGGTAAAGTAAAAAGTTGTAAAATGCCATTTTAAAATATTTTGAGGAAACTAGACTTACTTTAAAAGCTTGAGAAAAGAAGAAAGATGAAAAAGATATTTGTACATGGCAGATTGAGACAAAGCTTCTTAATGGAGTTTGAAAAAAGCCTTTGATTGAAGGGCAGCCATGTAAACTAACATTGAAGAGATTTAAACAAAATCTAAGCCTCGTTTAAAAGAGTGAAGCTGTAGGTGGTGAAAAAGTACATTTAAAATTACAGTATAGATGATAATTGGAAGGCTTTAAAAGGTTAAATTGAAGGTGGTTAAGATGCCTTCATGACGGAGGAAAGATTGCGTCATTCGAAGCCTAGTTACTCTTAAAAACATTACTTAAAAAAAACCCATGAAAATGGGAAGATAATAGGATGAAAGCAATTTGGAGAAAGAATATTAGAAATTTGAAGTGAAAAACATTAAAGACAGAAGTACAGAAAAGTAAAAAAAAGATACAAAAGATGAAGGAAGATAGAAAAGATGTAGGAAGATAGAGAAGATGTAGGAAGACAAGAAATTTAAACCCACAAAATAGGAAACAAAAGAAAACTAGAAGGAAAAAAAAGCAACTAAGGGTGAATGTACAAACCTTAAAACAAAAAACAAACAAAAAAACTAGAAGATATAAATAAGATAGAAAATGGTTTAAAATGTCAAGTAAAGGTATTTCAGATAGAAAATGCAAAAAGCTAAGACAACTATTAGATACAGACATTCAAGATAGAAAAAGGTAGAAGAGAGAAGTTTAAAGTAAAATATTGGATAAAATAGAAGAACATGGAGATTATTAGTAATTTTTTCAAAAAGCCCATCAACTTTAATTTCTGGTGGTGCAGAAATTAGAATTCTCAGATGAGGGTGTTAAAATTTATCGACAAGAGCCAATTTAGAAAACATCAAACTAGAAGGAAATTGGTTTAAAACCACATCAAAAATTAAAAGGACTAAAGTAATTCTAAAAACTAAGGAAAAATGCTTTTGGAAGACTTAAATTTAAAAGGATATTTAAATTTCCAAAGGATGCATATAGGATATTTGTAACATCATCCCTGAAAAAAAAAATCAGTTAATGTTTTACTTAACAGGAATCCCATACAATCCAAAGGGACAAGGCATAGTTGAAAGAGCTCATCAAACTATTAAAACGTACTTATTAAAGCAAAAAGAGGGAATTGGAAAGGGGTATATATCCCCCAAAGATAAACTTAGAATAACCCTTTTTACTCTAAACTTTTAAAATTTGGATTCATCAGGGCTCAGAGCTGCGGAAAGGTATATGTATCCAAAAAATGTACATAAGCCTCAGGTACTTTGGAAGGATATTCTAACAGGACAATGGAAAGGTCCTGACCCACTGATTGTCTGGAGTCGGGGTTCTGTTTGTGTGTTTCCACAGGGAGAACAGCAGCCAATTTGGATTCCAGAGAGACTAACCAAAGCGATTTCTACAGACCAAAAAAGATGACTTGACTCAAATCCATAACAGCTGATATCCAGAGCTCCAGCTTGGCTATTCTTACATCTGCAACAGTGATTAACCAGAATGCTTTTTTCAATATCTATTGTATTTTTGTCTTTTCCCACATCATAAAGTTCTATTTTATTTTTGAGCTCATACAAACCTAGGTTAATGTTTTTCTGATCAGTTTTATTTTTTGACTCTGGGGTTTTTAAACATTGCAATGGACATTTCACCTAGGAAAAGCTACAAGGCCTTTACTATTGTCTTATGTGTTGTATGTTATGTGTGCACACTTCTGTTTTGTGTTGTATGTCTGTATATGCATATGTCCATATTTCATATAGGAGGAGCGCTCATGAAAAAATGGATCTGAATTTTTTTTTTATTCACGTTATTTAAATGGTTTAATTTAAATTAGGTAAACAGCTGTTAAGGATTGTTTTTAAAGGAGGTTAACAGATCTGTTTGTTTACGTTCACCTTTCTTTTTCATTATATTTAATAATTCTGTTCAGGATAATGTCTATTTAGCATCATTGCCAGAATTTCTATCTTCATCCCAGTGCTGGTGAAGACAAAGATAAAAGTAAACTACAGCTTCTATGATAGCTATCACAGTAAACTGTATAAACTGATGCATCAATGAATATAACTCAACAAGTAATGCTCAATCAAGGAGTCGATTTACTTTGGGAGGAAATGGACATATTGATAGACTCCTCCTCTTTGAACTGCTTGCAGAACTTCCCTGGACTATGTATCACTTGTATACATTGTGAACTATCGTTTGGTGCAGCAAATTGTGGTAGTGCTGGCATATCTTTGCTGATGGTGTCACCAGTGATGCAATTTTTCCAAAGGAACCGTCAATTGGCTTGGTGTCGTGGCATTTGTGTATCCTCCTCCCTTCTGTTAGTGATGGTCTAAAATTTGGGGGCCAACAGAGGTGAGGCAAAGAACCTCACCCCCCCAATGGCACCAAGGCCCAAATTGGGGGAAATAGAGGTGAGGCAAAGAACCTCACCCCCTCACTGGTGAACAGAGGTGAGGCAAAGAACCTCATCCCCCTACTGGTGCATAGGCCTATCCACAAGTATGGCTGTATGCTGTACCAGTAGTCAGTGATGGGTATGATCCAATTGCAGTGCTATCAACCTAAGACAGGAGGCTGATGCCTAGAGGTCAGTTCATCCGATGATGGGTAAGAACCAAATGTTGAATTGGACAACCTAACAGGCAAGTGCCCTAAGCCACATTGCTTGTTGTTTAATTAATCAGAAGGGGGGAGATTCTGAGAGCCATAGCCAAGTAGGAATGACACATGGCAATTTCTTTGCCAGTCTACCCCATGTTGCTTAGAGGGAGGACTCTCCATTGTGGAAATGGGCTTGCCTTGGACCCAGGTCATTTGCAGTGACATTGCATGAATGTTTGAGAAAGGTGAGCCTGCTCAAGGACCAGGGTGGATCCTGGTTTAGGGAGGATCCTGCTGGATTAGGGTGGGTCCAGGTTTAGGGTGTATCCTGCTGGGAATAGGGAGTATCCTGCTGCCTCAGGCACCCGCTCCTTGGGTTTAGGGCGATTCTAGGTTTAAGGTGGACCGTGCTGGGAATAGGGCATATCCTGCTGCCTCAGGCAACCACCCACTCCTTGAGTTCCCCTTGAGTTCTCACGGGATTCAGAGAGTATTTGGGGATGCAGAGCCCAGTGGAGGTGTGGATTTTCCCCAGAACGTGCGTGTAGAGTGCCAGTGAGTTGTTGGGAATAAAGACTTGCTGTTTGAATCTACAAGGCAGTGAGTGGCTCGTGATTTTGTGCCCAGCCAGACTGTGGCATAAACCTAACCCTAACATAAACCCTAACCCTAACCCTAAACTAACACAAGCTTTAAAACTAATCCTAACCCTAACACTAAACCTAACCCTAATGCTAACCTTAACCCTAACTGTAACACGAAATGTAACCCTAAACCTGTCATAAAACAAACACTAACCATAAAACTAACCCTAACTGTAAACCTAAACCTAATACTTGCCCTAACAGTAACCCTAACCCTAACCCTATTTCTAACACCAACCATAACACTAACCATAACACTAACCTAAACCTAACCGTAATCCTAAACATAAATCTATCCCTACACCTACGACAAACCCTTACCTAAACCATAAGCCTAATCCTAACCTAAACCTAACCCTAACCTGAAACATAATTATAACACTAAACCTAACTCTAAACCTAACATGAACCCTATCTGTAACCCTAACACTAACCTTAACACTAATGCTAACCCTAAAATTAAACCTAAACATAACCCTAAACCAAACCCTAATCCTATCCCTAACAATAAAACTAACCTTAAACCTAACACTAAAAATAACCCTAAGACTAAAAGTAAACCTAATTGTAACCTTAACACTAACCCTAACCCTAACCTTAACACTAACACTTAGACAAAAACCTACCCTATAACAAATCATAAACCTAAACCTAATCCTAACAAATACCCTAATTCTAAACATAACCCTAAACCTTACACTAACCTTAAACTTAACCCTAACACTAAACTTAACTATAATTGAATCCTAACCCTAACCATAACAGTAACCCTAAATCAATACTAACACTTACCCTAAACTAAAGCTAACCCTAACCATAACCCTAATTTTAAAACTAACCTAAACGCTAACACTAACCCTAACCCTACAACAAAATCTAAATCTAACACAAACCCTAACCGTAACACTAACACTAACCTAACCCTAACCCTATACCTAAGCCTAACCCACATCCAAACCGAAAACAAAAACCTAAACTTAACCCTAACCCTAACATTAACATAAACCCTAAACCTAACCTTAACACTAAATGTAAACCTAACCCTAAACCTAGCCCTAATCCTAACCCTAACATTATCCTTAACACTAAACCTAACTCTATCCCTAAACCTAAACCAAAACCTAACCCTAACACAAACACTAACCCTAAATGTAAAATTAAACCTAAATATAACCATAAACATAAACCTTACACTAAACCAAAACCTAAACCTAACCCTTACACTAAATATAACCATAACCCTAACCAGAACCCCAACACATAGCCTAACCCTAAACCTAACCCTAACACTAACACTAAATGTATCACTAACACTAAACCTAAGCCTAATGCTAACTATAACCTTCACACGTAATACTAACACTAGGCCTAAGACTAAACCTAAACCTAAACTTAACTCAAACCATAAACATAACCATAACCATAACCATACCCTAACCCTAACTCTAACATTAATCCAAAACTTAACCCTAAAATTAACCCTTATCCTAAACGTAACCCTAACCGTTCACTAATTCTCACACTAACCCTAATTGTAACACTAACCCTAATGTTAACCCTAACACTATCCCTAATACTTAAGCTAACCCTAAAGTTAACCCTAACACTAACACAAACCCTAACCCTAACACTAACACTAACTCTAACCCTAAACAAAACCATAACACTAAATCTATGACAAAATATAACCCTAACCCTAACACTCACCCGAACCCTAACCCTAAACCTAAGCCTAACCCTCACCCTCACACTAACCCTAACTTGAACCCTAAACCTCACACTACCCTAAACCTAACTTTACCCTACACTAAACCTAATCCTAACATAAAACCTAAACCCACCACTAACTGTAACCCAAACCATAACACTAAACCTAACACTAGCCCTAAACCTAACACAAACTCTAACCCAAAACCTAACCCTAAACTAACCTAATGCTAACCCTAACCGTTACCTAAACCTAACCCTAACCATAACACTAACTCTAACACTAAACCTAACCTAACCCTTAAACTAACCCTAACCCCAAACCTAATCCTATTACTAACCCTAAAACTAAACCTAACACTAAACCTAACATTAACTCTAACCCCAGCACTATCCTTAACATTAATTCTAAAACTAAGCTTAACCCTAATCCTAACACTAACACTAACCTAAATGTAAGGGTAACACTAACCCTAACCGTAAACCTAACTCTAACTCTAATTCTATTTGTAACCCCAACATTAATTCTAATCCTATACCTAACACAAACCCTAACTCTAACACTAACCTTAACAAAAACACTAACCCCAAACCTTCCACTATCCCTAACAAAAACCCCAACCATAAACCTAACCCTAACTCTAAAACTAAAACTAACAATAACCCTTACCATAACCCTAATATTAACCCAAACCCTAAACTTAACCCTAACTCTTACCATAAAACTAACTCTAAACCTAACCCTGACCCTGACGCTAATGCCAACCTTAAACTAACCCTTAAACTAACTCCAAACCTAACTTTAACCCTAACACTAAACCTAAAACTAACCCTAACACTATACTTAAAATTAAACCTGACACTAAACCTAACACTAACCATAACTCAAACCCCGACCCTAACCTGAACCATAACCCTAACTTTAACACGAAACCTAACCCTAACAAAAACCCTAAAACAAAACTTAACCCTAAAACAAACCTAACCCTAACCCTAACACTTACTGAACATTAACACTAAGTGTAACCCCAACATTAACCCTAACCCTAAAGCTAACACTAATCCTAATATTAACATTAACCCTAACCCTACCACCAACACTACAACTAACACTAAGCCTAACCAGAACCCTAACGAAAACCCTAACAGTAATACTAACCCTAACTATACTCATATCCCTAACTCTGACCCTAATTCTATTCGTAACCCATGCATTAACCCTAAACCTATCCCAACACAAATCTTAACCCAAACCCTAACACTAAACCTAACACTAACCCAAACCTTAACCCTAACACTAACTCTAAAACTAACCAAAATCCTAACCCTAAACCTAAACTAACCCTTACCCAAATTTAACCCTAAACATAACCCTTAACCTAACCCTAAACCTAACTATAACCCTAACCCTAACACTTTCCATAAACCTAATTTAACACTAATACTAATTCTAACCCTAACCCTGACCTAAAACTAAACCTAACACTAACTGTAACCCTAACACTAACACTAATCCTAAGCCTAAACTTAACACGAACCATAACACCCTAACACTAACCCTAACAATAATACTAACCCTAACCCAAACCCTAAATCTAACACTAACAGAAACCCTAAACTTAAACCTGACCCTATCCTAACACTAACCCTAACCCTAAATCAAATCCTAACCATAACTATAACCCTAACCCTAACACAAACACTAACACAAAACCCTAACCCTAATGCAAACAATAACCCTAAACCTAACCCTAACCCTAACCCTTGCACTGACCCTAACCTAACACTAATTCTAACACTAAACAAACCCTAACCCTAAAACAGACCTTAACGCAACACTAACACTAAACTTAAACCTAACCCTAATCCAAAAACTTACACTAACCCTAACAGTAACACTAACCCTTACATTAACTCTAACAGTAACCTTAACCATAAGCATCACACTTATCTTAAATGTAAGCCTAAGAGTAACACTTACCCTAAACCTAACCCTAACCCTTACCCTAAACCTAAGACTAACCCTAAGCCTACCCTAACAATAAATCTAACTCTAACCATAACACTAAACCTTACATTAATCCTAACCCTAACACTAACACTAACTCTAAACATACCCTTAATCTTAATCCTACCATTTACCCTAACCCTAAACCTAAACCTAACTTATCTCTAATCCTAAACATAACACTAACACTAAACCTAAGCCTAACATTAACACTAAATCTAACTCTAAATCTAACCCTAACCCTAAACCTAACATATCCCTAAACCTAAACATAACACTAACACTAAACCTAAGCCTGACACTAACACTAACTCTAACACTAAATCTAACTCTAACCCTAACTTAATACTAATCCTAAAGTTAACACTAAACCTAACACAAACCCAAACCCCAAAACTAACACTAACACTAATCCTACCCATAACCCTAACCATAACTCCATGTCTAACCCTAAACCTAACACAAAACGTAACCCTAACACTAATCATAACACTAACCTTAACCCTAAACATAACAGTATCATTAACCCTAAGCAAAACCCTAACACTAACCCTAACACTAAACTTAACACTAACCCAAACCCTAACACTAACACTAAGCCTAAACAAAACTCTAACCAAAACTCTAACCCTAATCCTAATTGTAACAATAACCCTAATAATAACCCGAACACTAACTCCTACACTAAACCTAACCCTAAACCTAACACAATCCCTAAAACTAACACTAACCATATAACAAAACGTAACCCTAACCCTAACACTAACCCTAAACCTAACACTAACACTAACCATTCCACTAAACTTGACTCTAACCCTTACCCTAACCCTTACCCTAATCTAACTGTAACTATTTCACAAACACTTAAGCTAACTTTAAACCTAACACTAAACCTAACCCTAACCCTATCACTATACCTGACAAAAACCTAACATTAATCCTAACCCTAAACATAACTCTAACTCTAACCCTTATCCTATTAGTAGCACTAACACTAAGCCTATACTTATCTTATACCCTAACACTATTCCTAAACCTAACCCTAACAGTAAACCTAACCCTAAAAGTAACACTAAATCTAATCCTAAACTTAACAAAAACCCTAACCCTAACCATAACAGGAACCCTAAACCTCACACTAACCCTAACCCTAATTCTAACACTAACCCTAACCATAAATCTAAACCTAACACAAATCCCTAACAATAACCCTGACCCTAATCTAACCCAAAACCTAACCCGAATCCTAACCGTAACCGTATACCTAACCCTAAACTTAACCCTAACACAAACCCTAACCTTAACCCTAACAGTAACCCTAAGCCTAACTCTAACCCTAAACTTATCATTAACCATTACCCTAAAAATAATTCTGACCCTAACCCTAAACCTAACCCTAAAACATACCCCAAACCTAACACTAACATTAACCCTAAAACTAACCCTAAACCTATCCCTTACAACAACCCTATCACTAACAATAACCCTAAGAAAAACTCCTACAGTAAACCTATTCCTAACCCTAACACTTACCCTAAACCTAACACTAAATCTTTCCTAAAACCTAATCCTACCCCTAACACTAACCCTAACACTAACCTTAATTGTAACCCTAACATTAATGGAAAACCTAACCCTAAACCCTTATCCTAACCCTAACACTAAACTTACCATTAAACCTAATCCTAACACTAACCCTAACACTAACCCTAAGCATAACCCTAACCCTAAACCTATCCCTAAAGCTAACACTAACCCTAACACTGACACTAACAGTAACCCTAAACAAAACCCTAAACAAAACTCTAAACCTAATTGTAACTGTAACAGTAACCCTAACAATAACCCTAACACAAAACCTAAACCTAAACTAGCACTAACCCTAACACAAAACCTAACCCTAACCCTAAAATAAAATGTAACCCTAAAACTAACACAAAACCTAAACCTAACCCTAATCCTAACCATTACACTAAACCTAACCCTAACCCAAAGACTAAATCTAATCGTAACCTTAAACCTAAACCTAATGCTAGCCTAACCCTAACACTAACTCTAAAATTTACCCTAATCCTAACACTAACCCTAAAACTAACCCTAAACCTAACCCTAACTCTATCCCTAACAAAAATCCTAAACCTAACCTAAACCTAACCTTATCACAAACCCTAAACATAACTCTAACCTAACCCTAAAACAAACCCTAAACCTAACCCTAACACAAACCCTAACTCGAATACAAATCATAACCCTAAACCTAACACTAACACTAAACCTAACCCTAATCTAACCCTTAAAATAATCCTAACCCTATCCCAAACCGTAACACTAATTCTAACCCTAACCCTAACTGGAACACTAACACATAGCTTAACCCTGACCCTAACACTAATATTAACCCTAATCCTAAAATAACACTAATACTAAACCTAATGCTAACTTTAACCCTAACTCTAGAATGAATCATAATGCTAATCCTAAACATAACCCTAACACTAACCCTAGACATAACCCTAAATCTAACCCTAATGCTAACCCTAATATGGATCCTAATCATAACCCTAAACATAATAATTAGCCTAAACCAAACCCTGACACTAACCCTAACCATAACCTTAAACCTAACAATAACCATAACCTTAAACCTAACACTAACCCTAATATAAATTGTAACCCAAAACATAATCCTAAACCTAACCTAACATTAACCCTAATACTAATTTCTAACAAGAACCCTATTTCTAACCCTAACACTAACCTTAACCATACCCTAAACTTAACCCTAATCGTAACACTAACCCTAAATCAAAGCCTAACACTAACAATAATCCTAAAACGATCCCTAACCCTAAAACTAAAACTAAACCTAACCCTAATTCTAAACCTGACACTAACCCTAATTCTAACCCTAACCATTACACAAACCTTAAACCTAATTTTAATCCTAAAACTGAAATTTACCCTAATCCTAAACCTACTCCTAAGCCTAACCCAAACCTGAAACGTAACACTAACCATAACACTAAACCTAATCCTAACATAAATCTTACCCTAACTCTAACCTTAAACATTAACCCTAACACTAACCCTATCCCTAACTCTAACACTAACCCTAATCTTAACCCTAAACATAACACTAATCCTATTTCTAAACCTAACCCAAAACTTAACAATAACCATTTCCCTAACGCTAAGACTAACCCTAACCCTAAAACTAACCCTAACACTATACCTAACAATAACTCTAACACTGAACAAAACCCTAACCGTAACACTAACCCTAACACTAACCTTAACCCTAATATAAACCCTAACCTAAACCGTAACCCTAAACCTAACCTAACCATAATCCTAACCCTAATTGTAACACGAACCTTATCCCTAACCTTAACATTAACATTTAACAATAACCCTAACCCTAATTCTAACAAGAACCCTATCCCTAACCTTAACACTAACCTTAACCATAACCTAACCCTAAAACTAACAAAAACCTAACCCTAAACCTAGGTCTAAACTTAACCCTAACTTTATCCTTAACACTAATAGTAAACCCTAAAAATAAACCTATCCCTAACACAAAACCTAACCCTAAACCTAACATCAATCCTAATTCTTACCCTAAACCAAAACCTATCCCTAACCCTGACTCTAACTATAACCCTAACCAGAACACTAACATGTAGCCTAACTCTAACCCTAACCCTAACACTAACACTAACCCTAAACCTATCCCTAACATTATCCCTAACCCGAACACGAATCCCTAACCCTAACTCTAACACTAATCCTAACCCTATCACTAACCCAAATTGTAACCCTAAACCTAACACTAAACCTAAACCTATCACTAACTGTAAATTTAACCCTAAACCTAACACCAAACCTAACACTAAACCTAACAGTAACCCTAACACTAACCTGAGCACTAACTTTATGACTAACCCTAACCCTAAACTTAACCCTAACCCTAACCCTATCCATAACCCTAGCAAAACCCTAACACAAATTATAACACTAAACCTGACCTAACCCTAACCCTAACCCTACTTCTAAAACTAACACTAAACTAACCCTAACACAAACCCTATCTGTAAACCTAACACTAAAAATAACCCTAACCCTAACCCTAAAACTAACACTAAACCTAACCCTAAACCTAGACCTAACACTAACCCTAGCCCTAACCCTACACTTATCCTCACCCTAACTGTAACCCTATCCCAAACTTTAACCCTAAACCTAAATTAATCCAAAACGTAACTGTAACCCTAACCCTAACCCTAAACCTTACCAAACTTTAACCCTAACCCTAACATTAACCCTAACCCTAAGCCTAATCCTAAACCTAACACTAACCCAATCCCCAACCCTAACCCTAAGGCTAATCCTAATCAGAACCCTAACCCCAAACCTAAGCCTAACCCTAACCATAAAACAAACCCTAAATCAAAACCTAACCCTAATTTTAACATAAACTTTAATCGTAACCCTAACCCTTACCCTATTACTATCTTTAATCCTAACCATAACCCTAACCCTAACAAAAACACTAACCCTAATTATAACAGTAAACCTAATATAACCCTAACCATAACTCTATCACTAACTTTAACCTAATGTTAACCCTTACGCTAATCCTAACCCTAACTCAAAAACTAACTTTAAAGAAAAATCTAACACTAAAACTAACAATACCCCTAATCCTAAAACAATATCTAACCCGAACCCAAACCCTAAACCTAACCCTAACCTTAACCTAACTGTAACTCTAACTCAAATCCTAAACATAACCATAACCCTAAACCTAACCCTATCCCTGATTCTAAAACTAACCCAAACACCAAACCTGTACCTAATGCTATACCTAACCGTAATACTAACCTTAATGGTAACACTAAACCTAAACCTAACATAATCCTTAACCCTAACCCTAAGTCTAACACTAACCCTAAAAATAACACTAACCCTAACACTAAAACTAACCCTTATTTTAATAATAACTATAGCCTTAACCATAACCCTTACCCTAAACCTAAACCTAAACTTAATACTAACCCTAACCCCTACACTAACCCTAAACATAACCTTAACCATAATTCTAACCCCAATCCTAACCTAACCGTAACCATAACCCTAATCCTAAATGTAACACTAACACAAACACTAACCCAAACCTAACCCTAAGCCTAACACACACCCTAACACTAACCTAAATCTAACCCGAAAACTAACCATAACCCTAAACCTAATAATAATTCTAAACCTAAACTTAAAACTAACACTAAACTTAACCCTAACCCTAACACCAAACCTAACACTAACCCTAACTCTATTGATATTTGCATTCGTAACCCTAAACCTAAAAGTAAAATTAAACCTAACCCTAACACAAACACTAACCCAAAGCATAACCCAAAACCTAATTAACCCTTACCATAACCCAAACCCTAACACTTACCCCAAACCTAACCCTAAACCTAACACTAACCCTAAGCTTAACCATAACACTAACTCTAAATTTAAAGCTAAACCTAATCCTAAACCAAACACTAAACCTAACCCTCACACTAACTCTAACACTAACACAAACCCCAAAAATAACCCTAACACTAATCCTAAACATAACCCTAAACTTAACCCTAATCCTAAACCTAAACCTAACACAAACCCTAACCCTAACACTAACCCTAACCCTAACCTTAACACTAACTCTAAAACTAAACCTAAGACTAACCCTAACCCTAATCTTAACACTAACCCTATACAAAACACCTACCCTACCCTTTACCCAAACACTAACCCTAAAAATGAACCTAACCATAACTCTTTCACTAATCCTAACTGTAACCAAAACTTAACACTAACTCTTATTCTAAATCAAACCCTAACACTAAACTAAACTTAACCCTCACAAAATCCCTAACACTAACCCTAAACTAACCATAACCATAACCATAAACTTAGCACAATCCTTAACACAAACCCTAACCTTAAATCTAACACTAATCTAAACTTTACCGTAAATATATCCCTTACACTAACCCTAACCTTAACACTAACACTAACACTAACATTAACCATACCTCTAACCAGAAAACTGGCACATAGCCTAAAACTAACCCTAACCATAACTTTAACCATAACACTAACCCTAACCATAACACAAAGCATAAGCTTAACCCTAAACTTATCCCTAACTCTTACATGAATCATAACACTAAGCCTAACACTAATGCTAATACTAACCCTAACCTTAACCCTAACTATAACCCTAAAACTAACAATAACCCTAACACAAACCCTATCCTGACACTAACCCTGAGCCTAACCCTAACCCTAACACTAACCCTAAAACTAAGCCTAAACTTAACCTTAACCCTAAACCTCACGCAACCCTAATTCTAAACCTATCCCTTGCACTAAACCAAATCCTAACATTAACCCTAACACTAATGCTAACCATAACCCTAACCCTAACACTAACACTAACCCTGAAACTAAACCTAAGACTAACTCTAATTCTAAACCTAACCCTAACCAGTAACTTAACCCTAAACATAACACTAAACCTAAAACTAACACAAAACTTAACCCAAACCTTAACGCTAATCCTAACCTAAACTTAACCCTAACCCTACCTAAACCTAACACTAATCTTATCCCTAACCCTAACATTTAGCCTAACCCTAAGCTTAACTCTAACACATACCCTAAAGTTATTCAAACCCTAAAACTAACCCTAACCCTAACCCGAACACTAAACCTAAGCCCAACCCTTACTCTTTCACTAACCCTAACCCTAACCTTAACCTTAAAACTAACATTACATCTAACCCTCACCCTAACACTAACCCTAACACTAAGCCTCACCCTAACCCTAACCATAACTCCAACCCTTACAGTAATATTAACGCTAACCCTAACCTTAACACTAACTCTAAATTTTATCCAATTTGAAACCCTAACTCTAAACCTAAACCTATCTTTAAAACTAACACTATCCCTAACCCTAACACTAACCCTAATCCTAAACCTAACCCTGATGCTAAATCTAACCTAACACAAACCCTAAACATAACCCTGACCATAACCTAACCTGAAACCTAACACTAATCCAAATCCTAACTGTAAAATTAACCCTAACACTAACCCTAACACAAATCCTAAGCCTAACCCTAACACTACCCTATACGTAACCCTAAACTTAACCCTTAAACTAACACAAACCCGAACACTAATACTAACCATAACCCTAACCCTAAACATAAAACAAAACATAACCCTACCACTATCACTAACCCTAAAACTAACCTTAACCCTAACCCTAACACTTTGCCTAAACCTAACCCTAACCCTAACACTTACTCTAAACCTAACTTAACCCTAAAACAACCCTAAAAATAATCCTAACACTAACCCTAACTCTAAACATAAACGTATCCCTAAACCTAACTCTAACCCTAACACTTACCCTAACGCTAATCCGAACACAAACACAAACCCCAAACCGAACCATAACCTTAATCATAACCGTAACCCTAATATTAACCTTAAACCTAATCCTAACCCTAACACAAATACTAACACTAAACCTAACCATAACACTAACACTAACCTTAACCCTAACCTTAACACTAACAATAACACTAACCCTAAACCTAACCCTAACATTAAAACAAACCCTAATCCTAAATCTAATACCAACCCCTAATTGAACCCTAAACCTAACACTTACACTAACCCTACACCTAACCATAACCATAACACTAATTCTACCCATAACCTTAACTCTAAATCTAACACTTACACAAACTCTAACCCTAACTCTAACACTTACCCTAAACCTAACACTAAACCTAACACTAATCCTAAGACTAACATTAACCCTAAACCTAACCCTAACTCTAACACTAACACAAACCCTAAACCTAAACCTAACACTAACCCTAAACCTAAACCTCAACCTAAACCTAACTGAAACACCAAACCTAAACCTAACTCTAACCCTAAACCTGACAGTATTCCTAACCCTAACCCTAACCTTAACCCTAATTCTAACCATATCCCTAATCCTAACCCTAACACTTACCCTAAACCTAACCTTAAACCTAACCCTAAAATTAAACCTAACCCTAATGTTAACACTAACCCTAACATTATCCTTAACCCTACCCATAACCTGAACCCTGAAAAGAACCCTAACCCTAATCCTAACCCTAACAATAACACTAACCCTAACTGTAACCCTAACCCTAAAACAAACCCTAACCCTAACATTATCCTTAAACCTAAACCTAACCCGAAACATAAAAAGAACCCTAACTCTAATCCTAAACCTAACACTAACACTAACCCTAACTGTAACTCTAACCCTAATTCTAACTTTAACACTAACACTAACACTAATTCCAAACCTAACTGTAACTTTTATCCTCTGTATAATTCTATCCCTAACCCTAAACGTATCTTTAGCCCTAACACTATCCGTAACCTAACACTAAACATAACCCTAAAACTAACACTAACCCTAACCCTAAATATAACCATAACACAAACATTACCCGTAACCATGATCCTAACCTAACAGTAACCATTAACATAACCTAAATCCTAACCATAACCGAAACCCTAACCCTAAACTTAACCCTAACACAACCACTAATACTAACTCTAACATTAACCCTAAACCTAACCCTAACCCTAAACCTTTCACAAACCCTAAACCTCACCCTAAACCTAACACTAAATATAACCATAACTTTAACCCTAACTCTAACACTTAACCTAAACCTAACTGTAACTCTAACACTTACCCTAAACCTAACCCTAAACCTAAAACTAAACCTAACCCTAAACCTAACACTAACCCTAAACTTAACCCGAATCCTAACCATAACCCTAGCCTTAACACTTACCCTAACCCTAATCATAACACAAACCCTAACCTTAAACCTAACCCTAACACTAATCCAAACCCTAACTCTAACACTAACCCTAACACTGACCCTAAATAAAACCCAACCCTGTGCATAACCGTAACCCTAACCCTATCCTAATTCTAACACAAATTTAAAACTAAACTCTACCCTTAACACAATCCCTAACCCTATCCCTAACCCTAAATTAAAACCTAACATAAACCCTAACACTAACCCTAAACCTAATTCTAAATCTAACACA
This sequence comes from Marmota monax, assembly GCF_021218885.2. Classification (NCBI taxonomy): domain Eukaryota; kingdom Metazoa; phylum Chordata; class Mammalia; order Rodentia; family Sciuridae; genus Marmota; species Marmota monax. The sequence goes on from NW_026694560.1 coordinate 218,495, forward strand.
AACCCTAAACCTAACACTAACCCTAAACCTAAGCTGAATACTAACCCTTACAATAATCCTAACACTAACAATAACTCTAAATTTAACCCTAACCAGAACCATAACCAGAACCCTAATACATAGCCTAACCTAAACTTAACAGGAGCAATAACACTAACAATAAATCCTAACCCTAATTGTCACCTTAAACCTAACCCTAACACTAACTCTAACCCTAACAGTAAACCTAACACTAACCCTAAACCTCACCCTAAATTTAAAACTAAACCTAACCCTAATCCTAACACTATCCCTAACACTAACCCTAAAACTAACCGTAAACCTTACCGTAACCCTAACCTTAACACTAAACCTAACACAAACCCTAACTTAAACTGTGACCCTAAATCTAACCTAACCCTAACCCTAAACCAAACAGAATCCTGTCCCTAACACTAACACAAAATTAAACTTAAACCTTACACTAACATTAACCCTAAACCTAACTCTAAACCTAGCCCTAAGCCTAACCCTAAACTTATCCCTAACACTAAACCTAACCCTAACCCTAAACCCAACCCTAACCATAAAACACAATTTAACCCTAAACATAACACTAACCCTAAATCTAACATTAAGCCTAAGCTTTACACTAAATATAACCCTAACCCAAACCTAACAATAATGCTAACCATAAACTTAAACAGATCCCTAACCCATAGCCTAAACCTAACCTTAATCCTAACACTAACAGTAACCCTAAATCTAACACAAACCCTAAACTTAACAATAACACTAACCTTAACCCTAACCCTAACACTAATCCTGACCCTAACACTAGCACTAATCAGAACCCTAACACTAACACTACCCCTATCACAATCCCAAATCCTAACACTAAACTTAAACCTAACCCTAACCCTAACACTATCTCTATCCCTAACCCTAACACTATTCCTATCAGTAACCCTATCACTAACCCTAAAATTAATCCTAACACTAAACGTAAGCCTAACCATAACACTAACCCTAATCCTATCCCTAAACCTGACACCAACCATAACCCAAACCGTAACACTAAATGTAACCTAACCCTAAATCTAACTTTAATTCTAACACTAACCTTAACCCTAAACATAACACAAATCATATCTGTAACCCTAACACTAACATTAACCCTAAAACTAAACCTAACACTAAACCTAAAGTTAAACCTAAACCTACCACTAACACTAACCCTAACCCTAAACCTAACCCTAATCTTTACCCAAACCCTAACTGTAAATCCAATATTAATTCTCTCCCTAACTCTAACACTAACCCAAAAACCCAACCCTAACCCTAACACTAATCCTAACCTTAATCCTAACACTAACCCTAAACCTAAACCTAACCCTAACTCTAAAACAAAACCTAAACCTAAACCTAACCCTAATTGTAACTAAAACTTTAACTCTAACACTAACCCTAACTCTAACCCTCACACTAACTCTTACCCTAACCCTAAGAAACTGTAACCCTAACCATAACTGGAACCCTAATCTAGCCCTAAGCCTAAACCTAAACTAACACTAACCCTTACCCTAAACCTAACCCTAATCTAAAACTAACCCTTAACCAAAACCTAAGCTGAACACTAACCAAATCCCTAAACCTAAACCTTACCCTAAATTTAACCCTAACACAAAACCTAATCCTAACCCTAAATCTAACCTAACCCTAACCCTGGCCATAACCCTAACCCTTATCCTAAATTTAACTATAACCCTTACCCTAATGCTAACCCTAAAAAAAACACAAACCCTTACCATAACCTTAAAACAAACCCTAGAGCAAACCCTTACCCTATCCCTAATATTAACCCAAACCCTAACCCAAAACCTAACAATAAATCTAACCACAACCCTAACCCTAGCCCTAACACTTACCCTAACTCTACACTAATTATAACGGTAACCCTAACACGAACCCTAACTCTAACCGTAACCATATTCCTAAACCCAACAGTAACCTTAATACTAACCTTAATCATAACCCTAACACTAACCCTAAAATTTACCCTAACTGTAACTCTAACCTTAATCCTATCCATAACCCTAACACTACCCCTAACTCTAACACAATCTCTAAGACTAAAACTCACCCTAAAACAAACCATAACCATAAGCCAAACAATAAACCTAACACTAACCCTAACTTTAAGTATAAAACTAACCCTAAACATAATATTAACACTAACCCTAACCCTAAACCTATCTCTTAACTAACACTAACCCTAACCCTAAACCTATCTCTTAACTAACACTAACCCTAACCCTAATTCTGAACCTAAAACTATCCCTAACACTAAGCCTAACCTTATCACTAAACCTAAACCTATCTTTAACCCTAACACTATCCCTAACCCTAACCCAATACCTAATTCTAAACCTAACACTAACCCTAACCCAAAACTTAACCCTAACCCTAACACTACCTCTATCTGTAACCATAACACAAAACCTAACCCTCATACTAACACGAATCCTAACCCTAATCCTAACATTAACACTAACCCTAACCTGAATCCTAACCCTAAATCTCACCTAAAACAAACCATAAATATAACCCTAACTCTAACCTAATCCGAAGCCTAACCCTAACTCGAATCCTAACCATAACCGGAACCTTAACCCTAACCCAAATCATAACAAAAATCCTAACGCTCACCCTAAAAATAACCCTAAACCTAACCCTACCCCTTACTTATACACTCACGTAAACCTGACACTAATTCTAAGCCTAACCTAAAACTAACTATAAAACAAACCCTAATCCAACCTTAACACTAACCCTAAAACTAACCCAAACCCCAAAGCTTACACTAACCCTAACCCTAACACAAACACTAACACTAACTCTAACCCTAAGCTGAACCCTAAAATTAATTCTAACTCTAAATCTAACCCTAATCATAACCTAAAACAAACCCTAATCATAACCAAACACTAACCATAAAGCTAACCTTAATCCTAAACGTAACACTAACACATACCACAACACTTACCCTCAGGCTAATCTTAACCGAAACCCTAAACTTAACCCTAACCCTAAACCTAAACCTAACACAGAACCTAAACCTAACCCTAACCCTAACGCTAACCCTAACACTAACACTAGGCATAACCCTTACACTAATAATGACCGTAACCCTAAACCTAACCCAAATGTAAACCTAACACTAATCCTAAACCTAACCCTAAAAATAACCCTAAATATAACCCTAACCATAACTCTAACCCTAATCCTAACTGCAAGTGTAATCGTAATCCTAACCCTAACACTAATCCTAAAATAACCCTAACCCTAACCCTAACCCTAACCCTAACACAAACCCTAACCCTAAAGCTAACAGTAACCCTAAACCTAACTGTAAATGTAATTCTTACACTACCCCTACCTCTAACCCTAACCCTAACACTAACTCTAACTGTAACCCTAAGCAGAACCTTAACACATAGTCTAACCCTCACCCTAACCCTCATCCTAACACTAACCCTAATGCTAATCTTAACCCTAACCCTAAACCTAATCTCAAGCCTAAGCCTAAGCCTAACCCTAAAACTAACACAAAACCGAACTCTAAACCTAACACTAAACCTAACACTAAAACTAACCGTAACACTAAATCTAACAATAACCCAAAGTATTACCCTAATCCCGACATTAAACTTAATATTAACCCTAACACTAACACTAACCCAAACCCTAAACCTAACCCTAATGATAATCCTAAACGTAAACCTAACACTAATCATGAACCTAACCATCACCCTATTGCTAACCCTAACCCTAAACCTCAAACTAACCCGAATTCTAACCCTAAACCTTACACTAATCCTAAACCTAAGTTTAACCTTATCACTAAACCTAACACTAACACTAACCCTAATCCTAACACTAACCCTAACTCTAATGCAAACCCTAACCCGAACCAAAACACTACACCTCAAACTAACCCTAACCTTAACACAAACCATAACAGCAACTCTAACACTAAAACTAACCTAACCCTAATATACCCAATACCTAACCCTAAAAGTAAGTCTAAACCTAACCCTAAAACTAACTCTAATCCTAACACTAAACTAACCCTATCTCTAACCCAAAGCCAACTTTAAACCTATCACTAACCCTAACCCAAATCCTAAACCTAAATATAAAATTAACCCTAATCTTAAACCTAACACGAACATTAAACCTAACACTAAGCCTAACACTAAACCTAACCCTAACAGTAACACTATTAATAACCCTAACCCTAATTCTAACCCTAATCCTATTTGTAAACTTAAAACTAAACCTAACCCTAAACTTAACCCTCACACTAATCCTATTTCTAAACCTAACCCTTACATTAACCTAAACCTAACTTTAACTCTAACACTAAATCTAACCATAATCCTAAACCTCACCCTAACAGTAACCTTAACCCTATCCCTAATCCTAACACTATCCCTAATCCTAATTCTAAATCAACCCCTAACACAAACCCTAACCATAACCCTGACCCTAACCTAACAGTAACCTAAAACCTAACCCGAAAGCTAACCATAAACTTTTCCCGAACCCTAACACTAACCCTAACACAAATCCTAACCATAACCCTAAAACTAACTGTAAACCTAATCCTAACCCTAACAATTACACTACCCCTAACCCTAACACTAATTCTAATTCTAACCATAAGCCTAACTCTAAACAAACCCTAAACCTATCACTAAACCCATTCCTAACACTAACCCAAACCCTTCCACTAACCTTAACCCAAACTCTAACCCTAACACTAACTCTAAATGTAACCCTACCTCTAAATGTAACAGTAACCATACATAACCCTAACCCTAAACCTAACTCTTACCATAAAACTAAGCATAAACCTAGCCCTAATTCTAATACAAACCCTAACACTAAACCTTTCACTAACCCTAACCCTAACCCTAACCCTAACCCTAACACTAACTCTAACCATAACCCTAAACCTAATGCTAACACTTACCATAACTTTTAACCTAAGCCTAACTCTGACCCTAAATCTTACCCTAAGTCTAAAACTAACCCTAAACATATACCCAACACTAAAGCTAATTGTAACTCTCACCCTAACCCAAACACTAAGCCTAACCCTATCACAAAGCCCTACTCTAACACTAAACATAAAACTAACCATAAACGTAACCCTAAACCTAACGCTAAACCTAACCTTAACCCTAACCTTAACTCTAACCCTAAACCTAAAACTAAACCTAAACCTAACTGTAACCCTAAACCTAACACTAAACCTAAAACTATGCCTAACCATATCCCTAACCTGAATAATAATACTAACCCTAACCCTAACTCTAACACTAACCTTAACACTAATGCTAACCCTAAACCTTACAACAAACCTAACACTAACCCTAACACTAACCCTAAACCTACCCAAAACCTAACTCTAACCCTAATTCTAACCACAACTGTGATCCTAACCCAAACACTACACCTAAACCTATACCTAACCCTAAAACAAAAACTAAACCTAAACTTAATCCTAACACTAACACTTACACTAATTTTAACCCTAAATATAACCCTAACCTTAACCCTAACCCAAACCCTTACCCAATTGTAAACCTAAACCTAACTTAACCCTAACCCTAACCTTAATTCTAACACTATCTCTAACCCTAAACCAAATACAACCCCTATCTCTAACCCTAACACTAACCTTAATCCTAACACTAATCCTAACACTAACTCTAAATGTAACCCTAACCAGAACCCTAACACATACCCTAAACTTAACCCTAAACCTGACACTAACCCTAACCCTAACTCTAAAACAAACCCTAATGCTAAACCTAAGACTAACCCTAAACCTAACCTTAAACATAACCCTTACACTAACCCTAACCCTAAACCTAAACCTAAACTTAACACTAACTCTAAGTGTAAGTCTAACCTGAACCGTAAAACATAGCCTAACTCTAACCCTAACCCTAACCCTAAACCCAACACAAAATCTAACCCTAACACAAACTTTAAACCTAACCCTAAACCTAACCAAACCCTAAACCTATACCTAACCATCACCCAAATCCTATCCATAACCATAAGCCTAACCCTAACACTAACAATAACCCAAACCCCAACAGTAAACCTAACGCTAATCCTAACTGCAACAATTACACTAATCTTAAACCATACCATAACAATAAAACAATCTCTAACCCTAACCCTAACACTAATACTAACACAAACCTTAACTCTAACCCTAAACCTAACCATAACACTAAACCTAACCCTAAACCTAAACCTAATTCTAAACCTAACACTAACACTAACATAACACAACCCTAACCCTAACCATAAGAGTAACCATAACTTAATCCAAACCCTAAACCTAACCTAATGCTAAACCTAATCCTAACCCTAAATCTAAAACTAAACTTCACCCAAAACCTAACCCTAACCCTAATACAATCCCTATTTGTAACCCTAACACTTACCTTAACACAAACCCTAACCCTAATATTAAACCTGAACTTAACCCTAAAACTAGCCCTAACCCTAACCCTAACCTTAACCCTAACACTAACCCTAACCTTAAACTTAAACCTAAACATAAAGCTAATCCTAACCATAACTCTAACCCTAACCCTAAACCTCACCCTAATGCTTACACAAACCCTAAACCTAACCCTAACATTAACACTAACCCTAACACAAACACTAACACTAATCCAAAACCCAACCCTAACGCTAACCCTAATTGTAATCGTACCACAACCGCTAACCTAAACTTAACTCTAAACCTAAAACAAACCCTTACACAAACCCTAAATCTAACCCTAACCCTAACACTAATTCTAACACTAAACTATCCCTAACCCTATAATAACAGTAATACTAAACCTAACACTTTCACTAACCCTAACCCTCAGCCTAAACCTAACACTAACTCTAACCATAATTTTAATCCTAACCCTAACACTTACCTTAACCATAACACTAATCCTAACACTTCCCCTAAACCTAATGCTAAGCCTAAAACTAATCGAAACACTATCTCTAAAACTAACCCTAACTGTAAATCTAACCATAACCCTAACACTAAATCTAACCCTATCACAAACCCAAACCCTAACTCTAACCCTAAAACTAACCATAAACCTAACCCTAAAACTAACACTAATCCACAACCCAACCATAACCCTAATACTAATCCTAACTGGAACCCTAAACTTAACCCAAACCCTAACACTAACACTAATACTATGCCTAACCATATCCCTAACCCTAATAATAAACCTAATTCTAACTATAACCATAAACCAAACCCTCAATTAACCCTAAACCTAACAACAATCCTGATACTAACCCTAACACTAACACAAAACCTAACCCTAACCCTAACAGTGAACCTAATCTTAACCCTAACAGTAACCCTAACACTAACTCTAAAACTAACCCTAAACCTAAAAGTAAACCTAAACCCAACCCTCACCCAAAACCTAACACAAACCCTAACCCAAATTGTAACCCTAAATCCAAACTAAACCTAACCCTAAACCTAACCCTAACCCTAACCCTAACATGAACGCTATCCCTAACTCTAACACTAACCTTAACCCTAACCCTAACACTAACACTAAATCTAACTGTAACCCTAAACAGAACCCTAACACATAGCCTAACCCTAAAACTTAACCTAAACCTAAACCTAAATCTAAAACAAACCCTAACGCTAAACTAAGACTAATCCTAAAGCTACCCCTCAACTTACCCCTTACACTAACCCTAACCCTAACCCTAACCTTAACACTAACTTGAAGCGTAACTCTAACCAGAAACCTAACACATACTCTAACCCTAACACTTATCCTAATCCTATAAATAACCATAAACTAAAACCTAACCCTAACACTAACACAAAACCTAACCCTAGACCTACCACTAACCCTAAGCCTAACGCTAAACCTAAAACTTACACTAACCCGAATCCTAACAGTAACACTGACACTAACCGTAACTGTAACCCTAACCCTAACATTAATCCTAACCCTATACCTAATCCTAACCCGAATCCAAACCTTAACCCTAACCCTATCCCTAACCCTAACCCAAACCCTATCTTAACACTAAACCCAACCGAACCATAATCCTAATCCTTACCTAACCCTTCCACTAAACCTAACCCTAACACTCACACTAAACCTAACACTAACACTAAGCAAACCCTAACACTAACTCTAAACCCAACCCTAACACTATCACTAACCCTAACCCTAACCCTAACCCTATCACTAACAGTAACACTAATCCTAACACTAACCCTAAACCTAACTCTAACCCTTATCCTATTCATAACCCTAACAATAGCCCTAAACCTAACTAAAATTAACACTATCCCTAACCCTTAACTAACTCTAACCCTAACCCTTACACTAACCCTAACCCTAACCCTATCCCAAAATCTAACCAGAACCTTAACCCTAACCCTAACACTTACCCTAACCAGATACCTAAATCTAACACTTTCTCTAACTCTAAATCTAACCATAACACAAAACCTAACCCTAACACTAACAGTAACCCTAACCTTGTCCATAGCCATAACACTAAACCAAACACCAACCCTAAAATTAACCCTAATCTTAAATGAAACCCTAACCTCAAAACTAACCCTAATCCTAACCCTCACACAAACCCTAACCCTAAACCTAACATTAACCCTATACCTAAACCTAACCCGACCCCTTACACTAACCCTAAACCTATCACTAATTCTAACCCTAAACTGAAATGTGACCCTAATACAAACCCTAAACCTAATCCTAAAACTAACCCTAAAACTAGTCCAAAACCTAACCCTTACACTAACCCTAACCGTAACACTAAACTTAACTGTATCCTTAACTCTAACCTACATTTACTCTAATCATAACCTTAAATCTAACAGTTATTCAAAACCTAACTCTAAACCTATCACTACCCCTAATCTTAACACTAAAAGCAACCCCAAACCTAACCCTAGAACGAAACTTAACTCTAACTCTAACAATAACCCTAAACCTATACCTAAACATTACATTAACCTAAACCCCAACAATAAACCTAACCCTAAACCTACTTCTAACCATAACCCTAACCCTTACACTAACATTAACCCTAAACTTAACCCTAACCCTGACACTAAACCTAACACTAACCCTAAACCTAACCTTAAACCTAAAACTAATCATAACCCAAACTCAAACAGTAACCATAACATGAACGCTAACACTAAATTTAACACTAACCCTAACACTAACAGTAACCCTATCCCTATCCCTAATCCTAATCATAACACAAAATCGTATCCAAACCATAACATTAAACCTAACACTAAACCTAACCCTAACCCTAACCCTCACACCAACCCTAATTCTAATACCAAACCTTACACTAATCCTAAACCTAACTGTAATCCTTAGACTTAATCTAAACCTAAGCCTAAAGCAAATCCTAACACTAACCTGACACTAAAACTAACACTAACTCTCACTATATAAATAACCCTAAAACGAACAGTAACCCAAAACCTAACACTAAACAAAACCCTAACACAAACCCTAACCAAAACCTTAACCCTATGCCTAACCTAACCCTAACCCCAACCTATACCTAACACTAACACAAACCCAAAACCTAACCCTAACCGTAAAATTAAACCTAACCCTAAACCCTACCCTAATCCTAACACAAACCATAACTCTAACCCTAACCCTAACCCTAAAACTATCTCTAACCCTAAAAGTAACCCTAACACAATACCTAATCCTAACCATAACTGTACCACTAACCTAACACAACCTAACCCTAACCTAACTCTAAAAGAACTCTAACACTTACTCTAAAACTAAACTTAACCCAAAACCTAACCCTAATACTAACACTTACAATAACCCTAAAACAAATCTAAACCTAACACAAAACCTAACCCTAACCCTAACCCTAACCTAACACTAACGCTATCCCTTAACTTAAACCAAACCCTAACCGAAACCATAAAACTAACCCTAACATTAACACAAACAATAACCCTAACCCTAACACTAACCCCTAAACCTAACACTATCCCTAAACCTTACATTATCCCTAACCCTAACCCTAACGCTAACACTAACTCTAACCATATACCTAACCCTAACCCTAACACTTACACTAACCCTAAACTTAAACCTAACCGTAACACTAATCCTAACACTGACCTTAACACTAACACTAACACTATCCATAACCCTAAACCTAAAATGAAACCTAACCCTAACACTAATACTAAACCTAAACCTAACCTTAACACTAACCCTAACCCACACACTAATCCTATTCTTACACTAAACCTAAACCTAACATTAACCCAAAAACAAAACCTAATCCTAACCCTAACCCTAAAACTAACCCTAACACTAAACGTAACACTAACCTTATCTCTAACCCTAACCATAATCCGAACCGTAAAACTAAGCCTAACACTAACCCTAACCCTAATACAAACCCTAACCAAACCTCTAACCTTAAACCTAACCTAACCTTAATGTAACTCTTACCTAACCCTAAAACTAACCCTAACCATAAGAGTAACACTAACCCCAACACTAACCCTAACACTAACACTATCCTAAACCTAAATCTAACAAAAACCCACAAACTAACCCAATCACTAACACTAAACCTAAACCTAAACCTAAACCTATCATTAACACTAACCCTAACACTGACCCTAACAATCAACCTACCACTGAGCCTAAACCTAACCCTAATCCGAACAGTAATACTAACAATGAACCAAACCTTAACTCCAACCCAAATCTCATTTGTAAACCTAACAATAAACCTAACTCTATCCCTAACACAAACCCTAATACTAAAACTAACCCTAACAGAAACAATAACCATAACCCTAAAACTAACACTAACACTAACCCAAACACTAACCCTAACTCTAAAACAAACCATAAACCTAACCATAACCATAACCCTAACATTAAACATAAACCTAACCCTAACACTAACCCGAACCCTTACCCTAAAACTAACCCTAAGTTTAAAACTAAACCTATCACAAACTCTAAAAATAACACTTACACTAACCCTAACCGTAATCCTAACACTAACATTAACTCTAACAGTATCCCTAATACTAAACCTAACACTTAACCTAACCCTAACCCTAACCCATACCCTAAGACTAACCCTAAACCTAACCCTAACCTTAACACGCTAAACCTAACCCTAACCCTAATACTAATCCTAACACTATCCCTAACAGTAACCCTATCTCTGACTCTAACCCTAACCCTAACCCTAAACCTACACCTATCACAAACTTTAACCCTAACCCTAACTCTAAATCTAACATTACCCTAACCATAACCATAACACTAACCCAAACCCCAATCCTAACCCTAATGCTTATTTTAACAGTAACCCTAACTGTAACATGAACCCTAAACCTAAAACCAACCCTAACCATATCACAAACCCAAAACCTTTCCCTAACCCTAAAACTAACCCTAACCCTAACCCTAAAACTAATCCTAAACCTAACCCTAAAAATAACTCTAACCCTAATCCTAACCGGAACACTAAACCCTAACCGTAACCCTAATACAAACCCTAATTCTTATTTAACACTAATCCTAAAACAAACCCTAAACGTAAACCTAACCAGAACCCTAACAATAACACTAACCATAACCTTAACCCTAACGTTAACCCTAACCCTATCACAAACCCTAACCCTAATACTAACACCAAACCTAAACCTAAACCTAAACCTAACCCTTACACTAACCATAACCCTAACCCTAACACTAACTCTAAACTTAACGCTAATTTTAACCGTAATATTTAACCTAACCATAAACCTAACACTTACCATGAATCTAACCCTAAAACTAACACTAACCCTAACCCTTTCCTTAACACTAACCCTAACTCTATCACTAACGCTAACCCTATTCCTAATGCTAACCCTAAACCAAACATAACCCTAAGCTTTACAAAAAACTTAATCCTAATTTTAACACTAACACTAATCTGAAAAATAACCCTAACCCTAACCATAACCCAAAGCCCAACCCTAACCTTAAAGATAATCCTAACTGATACCCTAACTTTAAACATAATCCTAACCCTAAACCTAACACTAACACTTAACCTAACGCTAACCGTAACCATAACCCTAATCCTAATAATAAACCTAACCCTAAACATAACCCTAACCCTTTCACAAAACCTAACCCTAAACCTAACCCTAACACTAACTCTAACTGAAAACTTAACTTTAAGCCTAACACTTACCCTCACTCAAAATTTAAAACTAACACTTACCCTAAACCTAAACCTAACCCTCACAGTATCCCTAACACTAAGCTTAACCCTAACACAAACTCTAAAACTATGCCTAACCATAACCCTAACCCTATTAATAACTCTAATCCTAATCCTTAACCAAACCCTAACCATGACATTAACCGTAAACCTAACCCTAAACCTAACTTTTATTTTAAACCTAAAACTAACCCTAATACAAACCGTAACCATAATCATTTCACTAAACCTAAACCTAACCCTTAACCTAACCCTAACACTAACTCTAACCATAAACCTTATCCTAAACCTAACACATACTCTACCCATAAACGTAAGCATAATACTTAAACTAAACCTAACCCTAAGCCCAAATCTAAACCTAACACTATTTCTAAAACTACCCCTAACTCTAACATGAACCCGAAACCAAACACCAACCCTGACCATATAACAAACCCAATACCTTACCCTAACCCTAAAACTAACCTTAACCCTAACCCTCATCCTAACACTAACACGAATCACAACCCTAACCCTAACACTAATCCAAAGCATAACCCTAACCCTAACCCTTAACTAAACCTAATACCAACCCTAATACTATCACTTACACTAAACCTAACACTAACACTAAACTAACCTTAACAATAACCCTAACACCAACTCTAACCCTATCACTAACCCTAACTCTAAACTTAACCATCAACCTAACATTAACCCTAACAACATAACACTTACCCTAAGCCAAAAACTAAACCTAAAATGATCTCTATCCATAAAACTAATACTAATATTAACCCTAAAACTAACACTAACACTAACCCTAAACCTAGCCCTAACACTAACCTAACCTTAACCCTAACACTAAACCTAATGTTAAACAAAAAGTAAATCTAATTTTAACCATAATCCTAAACCAAGCCCTAACCCTAACCCTAATCCTTACACAAAACCTAACCCTAACCATAACATTAAACTTAACCCTAATACTAACAATAATCTAAAATCCAACCCTTACCCTAACACTAATCCTAAATCTAACATTAAACTTAAACCTAACCCTAACCCTAACCAAAAGCTAAACCTAATACTAACCGTAACCCTAAACCTAACCCAACCCTAACCCTAAACCTAAACCTTAAACAAACCCTAATCCTAACCCTAACATTAAACTTAACCCTAACCCTAACACTAACACTAACCCAAAATCCAACCCTATCCCTAATGCTAATCCTAACAGTATCCCTAACCCTAACCCTGAACCTAACACAAACCCTAAAAAACCCTAACCCTAACCCTAATCCTAACACAAACCCTAACTCTAAACCTAACTCTAACCCTAACACTAACCCTAAACCTAAAAAAAACCCTGTCCCAAACTATAAGAGTAATCCTAAATTAACCCAAACCATAACCATAAAATAAAGCTAAACCTAACCCTAAACCTCACACTACAACTTACCTAAATCCAAAATGTAACACTAAAACTAATGCAAACTAACACACACCCAATCCCTAATCCAAACACCATCCCTAGCCCAAACACAAAATCTAAATTTAACACAAATCATAATACTAAACCTAACCCTATCATAACCCTAACCCTATCCTAAATTAAACCCAAATCATAACCGAAACCATAAAGCGAACCCTAACCCCAACACTCACATTGACACAAAACCTAAACCAAACCCTATAACTCACCCTAAACCTAACCATATACCTAGGCCTAACCCTAACGCTAATTTTATCCCTAACACTAAACCTCACCCTAACCCTAAACTTAAACCTAATCCTAACCCTAATACAACGTAACCCTAAACCTAATACTAACCTTAAATCTAACACTAACCCTTAACCTAACCCTTACACCAACTCACACCGTAAACCTAACCAGAACTCTAACACATAGCCTAAACCTTAACCTAACATTAACCCTAACCCTAATCCTAATGCTAACCATAACTGTAACCTTAACACGAATCATAACCCTAACACTAATCATAAACCTAAAACTAACACTAAGCTTAACCCTAACCCGAAACTACCCGTAACACTAATACTAACCATAACATTAAACCTAATTCTAACCCCAACCCTAAAACTAGCCGTAACCCTAACCACATCCATAAATATAACCCAAAGCCCAACCCTAAACCTAACCCTAAACATAACATTATCCCTTACCCTAACCCAAATCCTAACCGAAAATATAAATCTAACCCTAATCCTAACAATCTTATGAACACAAAGCCTAACCCTAATCCTAAAACTAAAACTAAACCTAACCCTAACCCTAATCCTTAAACTAACCCTAAAACTTACCCTAAACCTAACACTAACTCTACCAAAAACCACAACACAAACCTAACACTTACTGTTAGCCTAAACTTAAAACTAACCCAAACACTAAACCTACCCCTAAACTTAACAATAACCCCACCCCTAACCCTAACCCTAACACAAACTCTAATTCTAACCCTAACCTTAAAACTAACCCTAAACTTAAACCCCACACTAACCCTAACCCTTACACTAACCTAAAACCTGACTTTAACCCTAACACTAAACTTAACCCTCACCCTAAAGCTAACACGTACCCGAATACAGAACTTAACAGTAATCCTAACTCTAACCCTAATATTAGCCTGAACCATAACCCTAACCCTAACACTAAACCTACCCCTAACAAAAACCCTAAGCCAAACTCTAATGCTAAACCTAATCTAACCCTAATCCTAACCCTTTCCTAACCATAAAACTAACCCTAACCTTAAGACTAACACTAACCCTGACACTACCCCTAACCTAACCCTAACTCCAACCTTAACCCTATGACTAACCCTAAACCTAAACCTAACAATAATCCTAAACCAAACACTATCCCTAACACAAAACCTAAAACTATGCCTAACCCTAACCCTAACCCTAAAAGTAATACTAACCCTAACCCTAAACCTCACCGTCATCCTAACAACTTTAAGTCTAACCCAAACCCTAACACTAACACTAACCCTTACACAAATTTAACTCTAAGTATAACAGTAACCCTAACCTAATCCTAATCCTTACCCTAACCAGTCACTAACCCTAACCCTATCCCTAACTCAAAAACTAATTTTGTCGCAAACCTACCCTAAAACTAACCATAATCCTAACACTAATCCTAACCCTAATTTTAACATAACCCTAACCCTAACACTAATCCTAACCCTAAACATAACATTAAAAGTAACACTAACCCTAACCCTAAACATAACCCTAACCCTATTCATAACCCTAACTCAAACCCTAACACAAACCATAACATTAAAAACCTAGCCAAACCATAACCCTACTACTAACACTACCACTAACACTTAACCTAACACAAACTCTATCTGTAAACCTAACACTAACCTTAACCCTAACACTAATCCTAATCCTAACCCTAACAGTAACCGAAACACTAACCTTAAACCTAAACTAATCCAAACCCTATCCATAAACTTAACCCTAAAAGTAACCCTTAAACAAACCTTAACCCTAACCCTAACATTATTCATAACCCTAAACCTAACACCAACACTAATCCAAACACCAACCTAACCTTAATGCTAATCCTAATAGTAACCCTAACCCTAATCTTAACCCTAACACTAACTCTAACCATACCCGTAACCATAACTATAACCGTAACACAAACCCTAATTCTAACCCTAACCCTAAACCTAATCCTAATCTAAACTGAAACCCTAATAATAACCCTAGCAGTAACCATAACCCTAACCCAAAACCTAACTCAAAATGTAATAATAAACCTAATTCTAATTTCAAGCATAATACTAACCCTAACCCTAACCCTAACCATAACACTAACACTAACCCTAACACTTACCTTAACCCTAACCCTAACCATAAACCTAACCCTAACACAAAATCTAATAACCCAAAACTAATCCTAAAACTAACCCTAACCCTTAACCTAATTTTAACACTAACTGTAATCCTAACCTTAACCATAACCCTAATACTAACCCTAAACTTAAAACTAGCTATAACTCTAACCCTAATCCTTTCCAAAAACCTAAAACTAAACCTAACTCTAATACAAAACCTAAACCTAAACCACAACCTAACGCAAACCCTAAAATTAAATGTAAAAACAACCCTAACCTAACCCTAAACATAACACTAACCCTAACCTAACCCAAACATAAATCTAATCCTTACACAAACCCTAACCCTAACCCTAACACTAACCTAACTCTACCCCTATCCCTAAACCGAATAATAACTGAAACCAAAACCCAAACCCTAAGCCTAACCCTAACACTAAACCTAAACCTAACCTTAAACCTAACACTAATTCTAACCCTATCAATAACCCTAACCCTAAAACAAAACCTAACCCTAACCCTAACACTAACCTTAACCTAATGCTAACTTATCCTTACACTAACCCTAACTGTATCCCTAACCATAACCCTTACACCAACTCTAACCTATCCCTAACCAGAACACTAACACATAGCCTAACCCTGACCTTAACACAAAGCCTTATCCTAAACCTAACCCTAACAAGAATCGTAATGCTAATCCTAACCCAAACCTAACCCTAAACCTAACCATAAACCTACCCTAACTTTAACCCTAAAAGTAACACTAACACTAAACCTAAACGTAATCCTATCCCCAACACGAATCCTAACCCTAATCCTAAAACTAACCCTAAACCTAACCTTAAACCTACCCCTAACACTAACCATAACCTTTCCCCTAACACTAAACCTAACCGTAAACTTAAACCTAAACCGAACACTAACCCTAACACAAATCATAATCTTAAAACTAACACCAACCTAAACATAACCATAAATGTAAACCTCACACTAAACCTAATCCTAACCTTAACACTAAACATAACCCTACCTCAAAGACTAAACGTAACCCTTAACTTAACATGAATCGTACAACTAAATCTAACACTAATGCTAACACTAACCCTAAACCTAACCCTAAACTTAACCCTAATACTAAGCCTAACCCTAACAAGAACCCTAAACCTAACCCTAACCCTAAACCTAACACCAACACTAAACCTAACCCTAACCCTAAAACTAACACCAACCCTAACCCTAACCCTAACACTACACCTAATTATATCCTTAACCCTTGTGCTAACCCTAAACCTAACTTTAAGCATAACACTAAACCTAAACCTACCCCTAACACTAACACTAACACTAATCCTGACAATAAACCTGACACTAACCCTAACTATAATTGTAACCCTAACCTGAACTGTAACCCTAAAACTAACATTTAACCTAAACCTAACACAAACCCTAAACCAAACCTTAACCCTAAAACTAACCTAACCTTACACCTACCCTTATCTAACCATAATACTAACCCTAACACTAACAGTGATGCTAACCTAACCCTAATACAAACCCTAACCTTAACCCTATCACTAAACATAACTCTAACCCTAACACTAAAATTAACCCAAACCCTAAACCTAACCGTAACCCTAATCCTAACACTAAACCTAACACTAACCCTAACCTTAACACTTATATTAACACTAACCCTAACCCTAACCTTAAATCTAACCCTTATCCAATTCGAAACACAAACACTAACACTAAATCTACTTTAAACCTAACAATAACCCTAACCCAAATCCTTACCGAACACTAACACTAACCCAAACCCTAATCATAAACCCTGACCATAACCCTGACCCTAACCTAACCCTAACACTATCCCTAACCCGAATACTAACTGAAACCAAAACACAAAGCCTAAGCCTAACCCTAACACTAACCCTAAGCCTAATCCTAAACCTGACACTAATTTTAACACTATCCCTAACCCTAACCCTAAAATAAAACATAACCCTAAACCAAACACTAACCCTAAATCTAACCCTAACACTAACCCTTACATTAACTGTAACCCTAACAGTTATCCTTAAACTAACTTTAACCTATCCTTAACCAGAACCCTAACATATAGCCTAACCCTGACCTTAACACAAACCCTTACCCTAACCCTAACACAAATCGTAAGCTAATACTAACCCAACCCTAACCCTAATATTAACCCTAACTCTAAATCTAACCCTAAAACTAACATTAACACTAACACTAACCCTAACCCTAACACGAATCCTATCCATAACCCTAACACTAACACTAAACCTAACACTAAACCTAGCCTTAATACTAACCATAATTTTTCTAACATTAAACCTAACCCTAACCCTAAACGTAAACTGAACCATAAACCTCACACAAACCCTAACCTTAAACCTAACACTAACCTAAACCTAACCATAAATGTAAACCTTACACTAAACCTAACCCTTACCCTAACACTAAAACTAACCCTCACCCTAAACCTAACACTAAACTTAACCCTAACCCTAAGCTTAACCCTAAACCTAACATGAATCGTAAAAGTAAATCTAACATTAATGCTAACACTAACCGTAAATCTAACCCTAAACATAATCCTCATACTAACCTTAACCCTAACACGAACCCTAAACCTAATCCTAACTCTAACCCTCACACTAACCCTAATTATAACCTTAAGCCTTACACTAACCCTAAATGTAACTTTAGGCATAACACTAAACCTAACCCTACCCCTAACCATAAAAAAAAATCCATGACACTAAACCTGACACTAACCCTAACTCTAACCTTAACCCTAAAACTAACCTAACCTTAAACCTAACCCTTAACTAACCCTAATACTAACCCTAACACTAACACTAATGCTAAACTTATCCTAATACAAACCCTAACCTTAACCGTAACCCTATTACTAAACATAACTCTAACCCTAAAACTAAAATTAACCCTAACCCTAAACCTAACACTAAGGCTAAAACTAACCCTAACCTTAACACTTACATTAACACTAACCCTAACTGTAACCCTAACCCTAAATCTAACCCTTATCCAATTCGAAAGCCTAACACTAATTCTAAACTTACTTTAAATGTAACACTATCTATACCCCTAACCCTAATCCTAAGGATAAATCTAACACTAAACCTAACCGTAACGCTAACAGAAATCCTCAAAGTAACTGTATCACGATTACTCACCCTCTCCTTAAAACTGACCCTAACCCTTAATCTAACCCTAACAATAAACCTAACCCTAACACAAACCCTAACCCAAATCTAACACTACCATAAAACTCACACTAACAATAACCCTTACACTAACATTAAACCTAAAACTAATACTAACCCTATCCCTAACCCTACACCTAAAACAAACACTAACCCTAACGCTAACACTTATCCTAAACCTAAATCTAACCCTTACACTAACCCTAACCCTATCCCTAAACCTAACACTAACTCTAACAATTAACATAACCTAACCCTAATGCTAACCCTAAACCTAATCCTAACACTAATCTTAAAACTAACCCTGACCCTAACCCTAAATCTAACCCTAACACAAACAATAACCCTATACCTAACACTCACCCTAACTCTACACCTAACACTAACCCTAATCCCAAACCTACATTTAACCCTAACCCTAACCCTAAATTTAACCCTTTTCTAACCATAACAATAACAAAACCCTAACCCTCACCCTAACACTAACCCTAACCCTTATCCACAACATAGAACTAAACCTCACACTAACACTGACCCTAATCCTAACCCTAAAACTATCTTTAAAACTAACCTTAAAAAACACTAACACTAACCCTAATCTTTACACAAATTCTAACCTTAATACAAATCCTAACCTTAACACTAACCATAACCTAACCATAACCCTATCCCTAAACCTAACATGAATCATAACCATAAGCACAAACCTAACACTAACCCTAACCAAAAATAAACACTAAACCTAACCCTAACACTAACACTAACGCTGAACCTAACCCTAAACCTAAAACCTTACACTAACCCTAAACCTAACCCTAAGCCTAATAGTAACTCTAAACTTAACCATAATCTTAACCTTAAAACTTACTTGAAACCTCAACTTAACTCTAACCCTAACACTAACCTTAACCCTAACTATAAAACTAAGCCTAACACTATTACTAATCCTAAAATGAAACCTAAACATAAGCCTATTCCTTACCCTAAATCTAACCCTAATCCTAACACTAACCATAACCCTAACCCTAATTTCAACACTAAAAATAACACTAACCCTAAGCCTAATCCTATCCCTAACAAGAATCCTATCACTAAACCTAACACTAACCCTAAACCTAACCCTAAACCTAGCCCTAACAACAACCATAACTTTTTCCCTAACACTAAGCCTAACCCTAAACCTAAACCAAACCCTAACCCTAACACAAACCCTAACCTTAAAACTAACACTAACCTAAACCTAACCATAAATGTAACCCTTACACTAAACCTAACCCTTACCCTGACACTAACACTAACTGTAACCCTACCCCTAACACTAAACACTAACTCTAAATCTAAACTTAACCCTAAACCTAAGAAGAATTGTATAACTAAATCTAAAACTAACACTAACACTAATCCGAAACCTAACCCTAAACTTAACCCTAATACTACCCTAACCCTAATACGAACCCTAAACTTAACCCTAACATTAAACCTACACCAACTCTAAACCTAACCCTAACCCTAAAACTAACACCAACCCTAAAGCTAAAACTAAACTTAATTATGTTTTTAACCCTTATGCAAAACCTAAACCTAACTTTAAGCATAACACTAAACCTAACCCTACCACTACTCCTAACACTAACACTAACCCAACACTAAACCTAACACTAACCTCAACTCTAACCGTAACCCTAACCTGAACCATAACCCTAAACCTAACACTAAACCTAAACCTAACACAAACCCTAACCCAAAACTTAACCCTAAAACTAACCTAACATTAATCCTAACATTTACCTAACCCTAATACTAACCCTACCACTAACACTAAAGCTAACCTAACCTAATACAAACCCTAACCTTAACCCTAACACTATCACAAAACAACATGACAGAAACCCTAACAGTAACTGTACCATGATTACAAACCCTCACACTAAAACTGACCCTAAACCTAACCCTAACCCTAACCCTAACACTAACACTGACTCGAACCCTAATCCTAACCTTCACACTAAACCTAGCCCTAACACAAACCCTTACCCTAATACTAACACTACCCTAAACCTAAACTTAACCATAACCCTTACACTAAAACTAAACCTAAAACTAATTCTAACCCTATCCCTAACCCTACACCTAAAACAAACACTAACCCAAAACCTAACACTAAACCTAACCCTTAACCTAACTCTTACACTAACCCCAACCCTATCCCTAACCCTAACACTGACTGTAACCATAACCTTAACTCTAAAACTAACACTAACCCTAAACCTAACCCTAACACTAACCCTAAAACTAACACTAATATTAACCCTAACCTTAACTCTAACCCTAACACAAACCCTAACCCTAACACTAACCCAAATTCCAAACCTACATTTAACCTAACCCTAAATTTAACCCTTACCCTAACCCTAACAATAACACAAAACCTAACCCTCACAGTAACTCTAACCCTAACACTAATCCACAACATAAACCTAAACCTCACACTAACAATAATCCTAAACCTAAACCTATAACAAACTTTAAAGCTAAACTAAAAAAACTCTAACACTAACCCTAATTCTTACACAAAATCTAACCCAAACACAAATCCTAAACTTAACAGTAACTGTAACGTAACCCAAACCCTATCCCTAAACCTAACCTGAATCATGAACATAACAATAAACCTAACCCTAACCAAACATTAACACTAAACCTAACCCTAACACTAACACTAACACTGAACCTAACCCTAACCCTAAACCTTAAATTAACCCTAACCCTTAGCCTAACACTAACTCTTACCTTAACCCTAACCTTAACTTTAAAACTTAACCGAACCCTAAACTTAATTCTAACCTTAACACTAACCCTAACCCTAACCCTAAGCCTAAAAGTAAGTCTAACCCTATCTCTAATCCTACAATGAAACCAAAACCTAAGCCTATCCCTAACCCTAAATCTAACCCTAAACCTAACCCTCACACTAAAACTAATTCTAACCCTAAAACTTACACTAAGCCTAAATCTAACTTAAACCCTGACACTAAACCTAACACTAACCTTAACTCAAATGCTAACACTAATACGAACTGTACCTTAAACCTAACACTAAATGTAAACCTAAAAGAAACCCAAACACAAATCTTAAGGCTAACCTAACTTTAACCCTAACCTAACCTTAACCTAACTTAAGCTCAACCCTAACCTTTACCTAAATGTAAACACTAATACTAACTAAAACTCTAACGCTAACACTACACAAAACCTAACACAAAGCCTAACTCTAAACCTAACCCTAAACTTAACTCTAACCCTAAGACTAGAACTAATGCTAACTCTAAGCCTAACCTAACCATAACACTAACCTTAAACCCACCCTAACCCTAACCCTAACTGTAACCATAAACTTAACATTAGCGCTATCCCTAACACTAACCCTAACACTAACTCTAACACTAAGCATAAACCTAACCCTAACCCTAACAGTAACACTAACACTAACCCTAAGACTAAACCTAAATCTAACCCTTATCCTATTTGTAACCCTAACATTAACACTAAACCTATCTTTAAGCCTAACACTATCCCAAAACCTAACCCTAAACCCAAAACTAGCACTAAACCTAACCCTAAGCCCAAAACTAGCACTAACCCTAACCCTAACCCTCACACTAACCCTAAACCTATTTTTATCCCTAACACTATCCCTAATCGTAAACCTAACCCTAACCCTAAACCTAACACTAGCACTTACCCTAAACTTAACCATAACACGAACCCTCACCCTCACCCTAACACTAACCCTAAATCTAAACTTAACCCTAAAGATAATCCTAACCCTAACCCTCAATCGAACCCAAACACGAATGCTAACCATAACCTAACCCAAATCCTAACCGTAACCCTAACCCTAAACCTAACACAACCCCTATCCCTAACCATAACAATAACCCTAAAACTAATTGTAACTCTAACCCTAACCCTAACCCTAGCACTAACCCAAAACATAACCCTAACCCTAACCCTTACACTAAACCTAACCCTAACCCTAACACTAACACTAACATTAACTATAACCTTAATGCTATCACTAATACTTACACAAACACTTACCCTCTCTCTAACCCTTACCCTTAACCTAACCCTAACCCTAACACTATCTTAACCCTAAACCTTACACCAAACCTAAAATGAACACTAAGCCCAACCCTAAACCTAACTCTAATCCTAACACAAAACTTAAATCTAAAGCTAACACTAACCATATGGATAACCCTAAACCTAAAACTAACCCAAACTCTAACCCTAAATCTAACCCTAACCCTAAGCCTAACCTTAACCCGAACCCTAACACTAACACTTACAGAAAGTTGAACCCTAACCCAAAACCAAACCTAACCCTAAACATATAAATAAACTTGAACCATACACTAACACTCACCCTAAAACTAACACTAACCCTAACACTCTCTTTAAAA
This sequence comes from Marmota monax, assembly GCF_021218885.2. Taxonomy (NCBI): domain Eukaryota; kingdom Metazoa; phylum Chordata; class Mammalia; order Rodentia; family Sciuridae; genus Marmota; species Marmota monax. The sequence continues at coordinate 242,456 of NW_026694560.1, forward strand.
CTAACCTTAAACCAAAACCTAACCCTAACATTAACACTAGCCCTAAACTTAACACAAAATTTAACCCTATCTCAAACCCTAACCCTAACACAAACCCTAACCTAACACTAAACCTATTCCTAAACCTAAAAAAATCCTAACAGTAACCATAACCCAAACCCTAACCCTTATCCTAGCAGTAACCCTAAAGCTAGCCCTAACCCTAAACCTTAAACTATCCCTAAAACTAACCCTAAATTTAACACTAACTTTTTTTTAAAGAGAGAGTGAGAGAGATAGAGCGATAGAGAGAGAATTTTTAATATTTATTTTTTGGCGGATACAACATTTTTATTTGTATGTGGTGCTGAGGTTCGAACCCGGGCCGCATGCATGCCAGGCGAGCACGCTACCGCTTGAGCCACATCCCCAGCCCTTAACACTAACTTTAACCATAACCCTAACCCTAACACTGAAACTTATCCTTAACCTAAACTTAAACCTAACCCTAACACCTATTCTAATCCTAACCCTAAATCTAACCCTAAAACTATGCCTAACCATAACCCTAACCCTAATAATAGCCCTAACACTAAATTTAACCCTAACAGTAACCATATAGCAAACACTAACTCTAACCTTAACACTAACTCTTACACTAAACTTAATCCTAACCCAAATTATAATCCTAATCTTAACCATAACTGTAACCCTAATCCTAACCTTAACTTTAAAACAAACACTAAGCCTAACCTAAACTTTACAGTAATACAAAATGTAACCCTATCCCTAACTTAAACCGAACACAAACCTAAACCTAACCCTATACCTAAATCTTATCCTAACCCTGAACCTAACCCGTACACAAAACTTAAACCTAAATGTAACATTAATCCTAACCATAATTCTAACACTATCACTAACCCAAACCCCAACCCTAACCCTAAGACTAATTTTAATTTTAACCCTAACCCTAACCCTAAAGCTAAACCTAATCTAAAACAAAAACTCAACCTAAACCTAACCCTAATCTTAACACAATATTTAACTCTAACCCAAACCCTAACAATAACCCTAATCCTAACCCTAACTCTAACCCTAACACAAACCCTAACCCTAACCATAAGAGTGATCCTAATGTACCTCTAACCCTAAACGTAACCTAATGCACACCCTTACTCTAATCATAACACGTACTCTAAAACTAACCTTAAACCAAAACAAAACCCTAACACTGAAACTAATTCTTATCCTAACACAAAATCTAACCCTAACACAAACCCTAACCCTAACCCTAACACAAACCTAACCCTAACCTTTCCTTAAAACTAACCTGAATCCTAACCATAGCCATAAACTTAAACCAAACCATAACCCTAACATTAACACCATCCCTAACCCAAACCGTAACACTAACCCTAAACCTAAACCTAAATCTAACCCTAAACCTCACACTAACCCTAAACTGAAACCTAACCCTATCAGTAACACTAGCACTAACCTAACCCTAACACTAACTCTAACACTAACCCAAACCAAAACACGAAACCTAATACTAATCCTAACATTAACCCTAACCTTTACCATAACCCTAAATCTAAACCTAACACAAACCCTGACACTAAACCTAACCTTAACCCATACCCTAACACTAACCCTAACACTAACCCTCAGCATAACCCTAAAGCTAATAATAAACCTAAACCTGAATCTAATCCTAAACTTCAACCTAAACCTAACCCTAACACTAACCCTAACAGTAAAACTAACACTAACCCTAAACATAACTGTAACCGTAACTCTAACCCTAATCCTAACTGTAACAGTAACCGTAACCCTAACCCTAACCATAACACAAACCCTGACCATACCCTAAACCTAAAACTAACACAAACCCTATCCTTTAACCTAACCTAACCCTAAACCTAACACAAACACTAACCATAATGCTAACCCTAACACTAATTCTAAACCTAACCCTAATCCTAACAATAACCCTAAAACTAACCCTAACTCTAACCCTAAACCTAACCCTATCCCTAACCCTAAACCTAACACAAACCCTAACACAAACTGTAAACATAAACCTAACCTAATTCTTACCCTAACCCTAATTCTAACACTAACACTAACCCTAATCTTAACACGAACCCTAACACTAAACATAACACTAATCTTAAATTTAACCCTAAGCCTAACAGTAACCCTAACCCTCACCCTTAACCCCGACCTAACACTAACCTTAAACCTAATGCTAAACCTAAACTTAACTGTATCCCTAACCAAAACCCTAAACCTAAACTAATCTAAACAGTAACCATAACCCTAAACCTAACCCTAACCCAAACTGTAACACTTAAACAAATGTTAACCCTAACCCTAACATTAACCCTAACACTAACACTAACCATAACATTCAACTAAACCCCAACACTATTCCTGACACTAATCCTAATCATAATTATAAACCTAACCCTAACCTAACCCTAACCATAGAACGAAACCTAAACCTAAAGCTAGTCCTAATCCTAACACAAACTTTAACACTAACCCTAAACCTAAAAATAACACTAACACAAACTCTAACCCTAACCCTAACACTAACACTAACCTTAACCCTAACACAAACCCAACCCTAAAGGTAACAGTAACCCAAGTCTAACCCTAAACATAACCATAACCTAATGCTATCCTTTACTCTAACCCTAACCCTAATGCTAAAACTAACCTTAAATCAAAACCTAACCCTAACAGAAACACTAACCCTAATCCTAACACAGAATCTAACCCTAACACAAACAGTAACCCTATCTCTAACCTAATACTAGCCCTATCCCTAACCCTAAACCAAATCCTATGTAATCATAACTGTAACCCTAACCTTAACCCTAACATTAACACAAACCTTAACCCTTAGTCTAACACTAACGTTAAACCTAATCCTAACCTTAACCTTAAACTAACCCTAACCATAAACCTAACACTAATTCTAACCATAACCCTAAACGTAATCCTAACATGTACCCTAACCCTAACACTATCCCTAAACCTAACACTAACCCTAACACTTAGCCAAACCCTTACACAAACCCTGAAATTAAACATAACCCTAACCCTAACCCTAAACACTAACCCCCAGCCTAACCCTAACTGTAAATCTAACCATAAGACAAACACTAACAGCAACCCTGACACTAACCTAACTCTAAAAATAACCCTAATACAAATCCTAACCAAAACTGTAACACAAACCCTAACCCTACCCCTGACACAAACTCTAACCCTAATCCAAACACTAATCCTAAACCTAAGCCTAACAATTATGCCTTATACTAACCTTAACTCTACCATTAATTCTAACCGTAGCCCTAATCCTAATGCTAAAACAAAACATAACTCTAACACTGACCCTAAACCTAAACTTAACCCTTACACTAACTCTAACCAAAAATTTAACCCTAACCCTAACACTTAGCCTAACTCTAACCCTAACTCTAACACTTACCCTAACCCTAACCCTAACCCTAACCCTAACTCTAACATTAACCCTAAACTAACCCTAAAACTAACCCTTACTCCAATTATAACAGAAACACTAACATTAAACCTAATCCTAACACTAATTCAAACCCCAACCCAAATCCTAAACCTATTCCTAACCATAACCCTAACCTTAACCCTAACACTAACCCTAACACAAACCCTAACACTAACCATAGAACTAACTCCAACCATAACCCTAACACTAAACATAACACTAACCCTAAAACTAACCCTGACCATAAACATAACCATAACACTAACCTTAACCCTAACAAAATCCTAAACCTAACATAAAACTAACCCTAACTCAAACCACAACCCTAACCCTAACCTAACACAAACACATATTCTAACCCTGACTCTAAATCTAACACTAACCCTGAACCTACACCTATCCTTAACCCTTACACTAAACCTAACCCTAACCCTAACAGTAACTATAACTGTAACCCTATACAGAACCCTAACACACAGCCAAACCCTAACCCTAACACTAACACTAACCTTGACCTTAATTCTAACATGAACCCTAAAACTAATGCTAATTTTAACCTTAACACTACCATGAATCAGAACACTAATCTTAACCCTAAACCTAACACTAAACCTAACCCTATACTTAACCCTAAATATAACACTAAACCTAACCCTAACCCAATCACTAACACTGAACGTAACCCTAACTCAAACACTAATACTAAACCTAACCCTAACCGTAACCCTAACCCTAAACCTAATTAAAACACAAAACCTAGCCCAAACCGTAACCATAAACCTAACTTAACCCTAATCCTAAACCTAATTCTAACACAAACTCTATCCCTAAACCTCAAACTAACCTTCAACATAACCCTAACCCTAACCCTAAACATTAACCTAAACCTAGCCCTAACCCTAAACCTATAATTTTCCCTATCAGTGAACTTAACCCTAACCCCAAAACTAATCCAATACCTAACCCTAACACAAACCTTAACATTAAATGAAACACTAACCCTAAATTTAACCTTAACCTTAACTCTTACACTAAACCTAAACCTAACCCTAACCCTAACCAGAACACTGACAAAAAGCCTAATCCTAACCCTAACCTTAACACTAACACTAACCCTAAAGCTAACCTTAACCTTAATCCTAACACGAATCATAACCCTAACAATATTCCTTATCCTAAGACTAAAGTAAGTAAGTAAACCTTACCATAAGACTACCCCTAACACTAATCGTAACACTAACACTAACCCTAACCCTAACCATAACCATAACCATAACCCCAAGACTATCCCTAAAACTAACAAAAACCCTAATCCAAACCATAACACTAAACCTAACCTAACCCTAATTCTTACTCTAACCCTAACCCCAACCCTAACATGAACCCTTTCCGTAACCCTAACACTAACATTAACCATAACACAATCCCAACACTAACCATAAACCTAATCCTAAACCTAGTTCTAACACTAACCCAAAAACTAAACCTAACCCAAAGTGTAACACTAACACTAACCCTCAACCTAAACTGATTTAAACCATAACCATAACCATAACACTAACTCTAACACTTACACTAACCTTTACCCTAAACCTAAGATTAACCCTATCCCTAACTCTAACCATAACACAAAACCCAACCCTAACCCTAATGCTAATACTAATTGTAATCCTAACCCTGACCATAAACTTAACCCTAACCCTCAAACAAACCCTAAACCTAAACCTAACCTTAACCATAACACAAACTTAACTCCAACCCTCATGCTAACTCTAATCTAAACCTAAACATAACATAAACCCTAAAACTAACCAAAACAATAATTCTAATCTAACCCTCACGCTAACCCTAACCTAATGGTAACCCTTACCCTAAACCTAACACTAACTCTAAAACTTATCTGAAACCAAAATCTAACACTCACCCTAACACTAACCATAATCCTAACACAAAATCTAACCCTAACACAAACCATAAACTGAACCCGAAATCTAATCTAACCTTAACCTTATCCCTCACCCAAACCCGAATCCTAACTGTAACCCTTATCCTAAATGTAACCCTATCCTGAACATTAACACAAACCCTAATCCTAACCCTAACAGTAAACTTAAGCCTAAACCTTAACCTAAACCTTACACTAACCCTAACAATACCCCTAACCCTAACAATAACTCTACTGCAATCCTAACCCTAAACCTAACATGTACAGTAACACTAAACTGAAACCTAACCCTAACACTAACCCTAACCCTAACACAACACTAAACCTAACCCTAAGCCTAAACCTAACCCTAAACCTAACATGAACCGTAAGCCTAACCTAACCCTAACCCTAACACTAACCCTAACCATAATCCTAACCTTCACAAAAACCCTAATTCTAACCCTAAACCTTGCACTAAACCTAAACCTAATTTTAACCCTAAATCTAACTCTAAACCTAAACCTAACGCTAACACTAACCTGACACTAAACCTAACACTAAACCTGAATCTTACCTCAACCCGAACCCGAAATGTAATTCTAACCATAACACTAACCATAACACTAAAACAAACCCTAACCCAAACCTTAAACTTAAACCTAACCTAACCCTATCCCTAAACCTTACCAAACACTAATCCTAACCCTAAACCTTACACTAACCCTTACCCTGATCCTACCATTAATCCTAACCCTAACTTTAACACTGACACTAACCCAAACCACAACCATAGCCCTAAAGCTAATCGTAACCATTACAGTAACTCTAACACTAAACCTACCCTAACCCTAATAAACCCTAACCCTAACCCTAACCATAATCCTAACACAAACCCTAACTCTAACCATAACCCTAAACCTAACTCTAACCCTAATCCAAACCCTAACCCTAAACCTAACACTCACCCTAACCCTGACACTAAGCCAAAACCCAACTTTAACCCTAACCCTAAACTTAACTCTAAAACTAACCCTAATCCTTACACAAACCCTAAACCTAACCCTAAAAGTAACACTAACCCTAACCCTAAGACTAACCCTAACTCTGACCATAACACTAACCCTAACCCTAAGAGTAACCCTAACTCTGACCCTAACACTAACCCTAACCCTATCCCTAAATCTAACCCTAACCCTAGCTATAACCATAACTTCAAACATAACCTAAAACTTAACCCCAACACTGACACAAACCCTAACCCTAATTCTAACACTAACCCTAAACCTAAACCTAAACCTATCCTTGACGTTAACCCTAACCTTATCCCTTACACTAAACATAACCCTAACCCTAAACCTAAACCTAACCTTAAACCTAACACAAACACTAACCCTAAAAGTAACCCTAAATCTAACCTAAATATTAACCCTTACACTAAACATAAACCTAACCAAAACCCTAACACTAACTCTAACCGTAATCCTCACCAGAACACCAACACATAGCCTAACCATAACCCTAACATTACAGTAACACTTAGCCTAACTGTAACACTAATCCTAACCCTAAGGCTAAACTTAACCCTAACCGAACAATAATTATAACCCTAACACAATCCTAACCCTAAAACAAAACCTAAACAAAACCCAAACACTAACTCTAACCCTAACACTAACCGTAACCCTATCCCTAACCCTAAACCTAACCAAAAGCCTAACACTAAACCTAACCCTAACTCTAACACTAATCCTAACACTAACCCTAACACTAAAACTAACACTGATCCTAACCATAAACATATCCCTAACCGTATACCTAACCCTAACAAAAACCCTAACGCAAACCGTAACACTAAACATAACCTAGCTCTTAAGCTTATGCTAACCTTTACCCTAAATCTAGTCCTAACTCTAAAACTAACCTTAAACCAAAACCTAACACGAACACTAATCCTAACACAAAATCTAACCCTAACAAAAACCCTAGACCTAATCTTAACACTAACCTAACCCTATCTCTATCTTTATGCCTAAACCAAATACTAACTTTAACTATAACCCTAACCCTAACATTAACACAAACCCTATCCCTAACCCTATCACTAACACTAAACCTAATCCTAACCCTAAATCATACTCTAAACCTAATCCTAACCCTAAATCATACTCTAAACCTAAACCTAACACTAACTCTACCCCTAACACTAACATAACCCTAAAACCCTAACCCTAACCTTAACCCTAACCCTAACACTAACACTAACCCTAACACTAACACTAACTATAACACAAACACTATCATTAATCGTAACATTAAGCCTTAACATAACCCTAAACCTAACATGAACTCTAAACCTAACCTTTACCTTAACACTAACACTAATCCTTACCCTAACCCTCACACTAACCATAATTTTAACCCTAACCCTTACACTAACCCTACACCTAACTTTAACCCTAACACTAAATCTAACTGTAACCCCAAACCTAACCCTAGCACTAACCCTTACACTAAACCTAACCCTAACCATAACTCTAACCCTAATCCAAACCCAAACCATAATCCTAATGGTAACATCAAACCTAAACCTAAAACAAACTATAACCCAAAATTTAACCCTAAACCTAACCTAACTTAACCCTAACCCTAAACCTTACCTAATTTTAACACAAACCCTAACACTAACACTAACACTAAACCTAACACTCTCCCTAACCTATCAATAACATTAATGACATACCCAAAAGTAACCCTATCACTAATCCTAACCCTAAAACTAACCCTAAACCTAACATTAACCATAACCCTATCCCTAAACCTAACCAGAACCCTAACACACAGCCTAACTCTAACCCTAAGACACTAACACACTAACGCTAACAATAACCTTAAACTTAATGCTAAACTTAACCCTAACCCTAACACAAATCTAAAGTTAACCATAATCCTAACACTAACACTAACCTAATCCAAACATGAACCCTAACCTTAAACCTAAAACTAACCCTAAATCTATCTCTAACACAAACCCTAACACTAACACTAACGTTAACATAAAAACTAACCGTAATTGTAACATGAACCCTAAATATCACCCTAACCCTACCCTAACCCTAAACCTATCCCAAACCCTAAACCTAACACTAACCCAAACCCTAAACCTAATACTGACACAAATCATAACCATAACCCTACTACTAACCTAACAATCAACCTAACCCTAACCCGAATCCTAACCGTAACCATAACCCTAACACTAAACCAAACCCTAACACAAGCCCTAACCCTATCCCTATCTCTAACCCTAAACCTAACCCTAACCCTAACCCTTACACTAACCCTAAACCTAACACTAATTTTAACCCGAACGCAAACCCTAACCCTAAAACAAACCCTAATCTAACCCTAAATGTAACCCTTACACTAATCCTAACCCTAAACCTAAACCTAACACTAACACTAACTGTAACCTTAACCCTAACCCTAACACTGACCCTAAACCTAAAACTTATCCTAACACTATCCCTAAACATAAAGCTAAATCTAACCCTAAAACTAAGCCTAAACCTAAAGCTAACCCTAGCTCTAACACTAACACAAACACTAACCCTAAACCTAACACTAACCCTAACCCCAACACCCACACTACCATTATCCCTTAAATAAACCCTAATCTAACTTTAAACCAAACACTAAATCTTAGAGGAACCCTAACTCTACCCCTCACCCTAAGCCAAACCGTGATCCTAACTTTAGCAATTAATCTAACCCTAACACACCCTAACCCAAACTCTAACCCCAAACCTAACATAATCGTAACCCTAAGCCCTACCCTAACCTAAAAGTAATATTAACCCTAACACTAACACTAACTTTAACACTAAACCTAACCTAACCCTAAGTCTAAACTTAACCCCAAACTTAACCCTATAACTAACCTTAAACCTAAACCTTAACCTACACCTAACATTAACCCTAACCCTAAACCTAATCCTAACACTAAACCTAACATTAAACCTAACCCTAACACTGACCCTAACAGTAATACAAACAATAACCCTAACCCTAACTCTAACTCTAATACTATTTGTAACCCTAACACTAACCCTGACTCTATCCCTAAACAATTCCTAAAACTAACACTAACCCTAACACAAACACTAACCCTATTCGTAACATGAAACCTAACCTCACCATAACCCTAACCCTAACCCTAAACCTAACCCTAAATATAACCCTAACACATACCCTAAACGTAAACCTGATCTTAACCTAACAGGAACTCTAAACCAAACCAGAATCCTAACCGTTACCCACACCCTAACCGTATGCCTAAATCTAACACAAAACCTAACCATAACCCTGACCTTAACCTAAGCATAACGCAAACCCTAACCTGAAACCTAACCCTAACTGCAACTGTAACCCTAAACCTAATACAAACCCTAACCCTTATAATAACCCTAAACCTAATGATAAACCTAACCCTTACTCTAACACTAAGCCTAACATTAATTCTAAGCCTAACCCTAACCCTACAACTAAAACAAAACATAACCTTGACCCTAACACTAACCCTTAACCTAACCTTAACCATAACCATATGGTAACCCTAACACTAAACCTAACACTAACCCTAACCCTAAAACAAACCCTAAACCTAACTTAACCCTAACCCTAACACAAAACCTAAACCTAACCCTAACCTATCCCTAACACAAACCCTCATCCTAACACTAATTCTAACCCTAACCATAACACTAACCCTAACTCTAAACCTAACCCTTACACTAAGCCTAAACCTAACCTAACCTTTACCCTACTCTAATTCTAACACTAACCCTAACCCTAATATAAACCCTAACCTTAAACCTAACACTAACCCTAAAGCTATCTCTAACACAAAACCTAACAATAACCCTAACCCTAACACACTCACCCTACTCAAAAAATGAACCCTAAACCTCATGGCAACAATAACTTGAACCATAACACTACCCAAAATCCTAACACTAACCCCATCCCAAAACCTAAATCTAACCTGAACACAAACCATAACCATATCACTAACCCTAAATCTAACCCTAACCCTAAACCTTACACTAACCCTAAACCTAACACTAATTTTAACCCTAACCCAAACCCTAACCCTGAAACAAAACCTAACCAAACTCGAACCCTAAACCTTACACAGTCCCTAACACTAACCCTAACCCTAGCACAAACCCTAACCCAACCCAAACACTAACCCTAACCTAACACTAAACCTAACCCTAACTATAAATATAAAAATAACCTTTACTGGAGCTGGGGATGTGGCTCAAGCAGTAGGGCGCTTGCCTGCCATGTGTTCGGCCCTGGTTCGATCCTCAGCACCACATACAAACAAAGATGTTGTGTCTGCCGATAACTAAAAAATAAATATTAAAATTCCCCCACATCTCACTCTTTAAAAAAATAACCTTTACCCAAAATCTTACCCTAATTCTAATTCTAAAACTAACCCTAACACAAAATCTAAAACTAACACAAATCCTAACCCTAACCCTAAACTAACCCTAACACTATAACTAAACTTAACAAAAATCCTAACCATAACCATAAAACTTACTTTAACCCTAACCCTAACAATAACACAAATCCTAACTCTAACCCTAATACTAAACCTTAACTGAAACCTAACCCTAATCCTTACACTGAACTAACCCTAACCCTAAACCTAACACTAAATTTAAATGTAACCCTAACCCTAACAATAACCCTAACCCTAAAATTTATCTTAACACTAACCCTAACCCTAAACTTAACCCTAACACTAAAACTAACCCTAAGCCTAACCCTAAAACTAACTCTATCTCTAAATGTAACCTAACAGTAACCCTAACACAAACACTAACCATAACCTAAACACTAACACTAACACAAACCCTAACTCTAACACTAAGTCAAACCCCAACCCTAAACCTAATGCTATAACTAACTGTAACCCTTATCTTAATGGTAACCCTAAACCTAAACTTAACACAATCCCTAACCCTAACCCTATCCCTAAACCTAACCCTAACAGTAACACTAACTTTAACACTAACCCTAAGTATAACAATAAAGCTAATAATAACCATAAACCCATCCCTAAAACTAAACCTATCACTAAGCCTAAACCTTACTCTAAACTTAACCCTAATCGTAAAACTTAACGTAAACATAACCCTAACCATAACTCTGACACTAATCCTAACCATAACACTAACCGTAACCCTAACCCTAATGTTAACACAAACCCTAACTTTAACCTAATCCTAAGACTAATACAAACCATAACATTAACCCAAATCTATAACTAACACTAACATGAAACCTAACCCTAACACTAAGACTAATTCTCATCCTAACCCTAACCCTAACATTAACCCTGACTCTAAGCCTAACCCTAACCATAAATGGAACCATAACTCTAACCCAAACTTAACACTCACCCTAACCTTAAACCTAACACTAATCCAAACCCTAAACTTAACCTTAAACCTAACTCTAACACTAACACTTACCTGAACTCTAACCCTAATCATAAACTTAACACCAAGCCCGAACACTGAACCAAACCCCAACCCTAACCCTAATTCTATTCCTAACCATAACGTAACCTTATCCCTGAACCCAACCCAAAACCTCATGCAAACCCTAACCCTAATCCTAACACTAACCCTAAACTTAATCCTCACCCTAACCCTTACACTAACCCTAAACCTACACTAACCCTTACACCAAATATAAACATAAACCTAACCAAAACCCTAACACATAGCATAACCCTAACCCTAACACTAACACTAACCCAAAACCTATCCCTAAAACTAACCCTAACCCTAACGCTAACCTTAACCCTAAACCTAACATGAATCGTAACACTAACCCTAAATGTAACCCTAACACTAACCCTAAGTGTAACACTAACCCTAAATCTAAACTTAACCCTACCCCTAACACTAACAGTAACCCTGAACTGAACACTAAACCTAACACTGAACATAACCCTAACCCTAACCCCAACAGTAACCCTAACTCTAATCCTAACACTAAATTTAACACAAACCCTAACACTAACCTCAACCCTAACATTAACCCTAACACAACCCTAGCACAAACCCTTACCCAAACCATAACCCTAAACCTAACCTAACCCTAACGCTAACCCTAATTCTAACACTAACCCTAACCCTAACCCTAACATGAAACCTATCCCTAACCCTAACACTAACCCTAAATATTACAATAATCCTAGCCCTACCACTAACAATAACCTTTTCTCTAACACTAAACCTAACCCTAAACCTAACCCTAACCCTAACCCTAACACAAGCCCTAACCCTAAACCTAACACTAACACTAAACCTAAACCTAACCTTGACACTAACCTTAACCCTAACCCCAACCATAACACTAACTCTAACCAGAATCCTAACACATATTAGGGTTCGAGTTAGGTTTATGGTTATGATTAGAAGTCGGATTAGGTTTAGGGATAAGTTTGGGGTTAGGTTAGGGTTAGGGTTAGGGTTTGTGTTAGGGTTAATTTTTTGTTAGGGTTTAGGTTTTGTTTTAAAATTAGTTTTTGAGTTAGGGTTAGGGATAGGGTTAGTGTTAGGTTAGGATTAGGGTTAGGGGTTGGTTAGGGTTTCTGTTATGCTTAGGGATACTGTTAGGTTTAGGGATAGGTTTTGGTTTAGGTTTTGTGTTAGGATTAGTGTTAGGTTAGTGCTTGGGTTAGAGTTAGTGTTAGGGTGAGGGTTAGATTTAGACTTAAAGTTGTTACGATTAAGGTGAGGTTTAGGCTTAAGATTAGTGTTAAGATTAGGATTAGCGTTAGTCATATTGTTGGGGTTTGGTTTAGTGTAGGGTTAGGGTTAGGGTTAATGTTAATGTTAGGGTTAGTGTTAAGGTTTGTTTAAGGTTTAGGGTCAGGGTTAGGGTGATGGTTACAGTAAGGGTTATTTTAGGTTTAGGGTAATGGTTTGGTTTACAGTTTGGATTAGTTTTAGGGCTAGGGTTAGGGTTAGTGATAGGGCTAGGTTTACAATTAGGTTTTGGGTTTGTGTTAGTGTTAGGGTTAGGGTGAAATTTAGTGCTAGGGTTGGGGTTAAAGTACTTGTTAGATTTAGGATTAGGGTTATTGTTAGAATTAGGGTTATGGTAAATTTAGGTTAAGTTTAGGGTTACAGTTTGGGTTAAGGTTTGTGTTAGGGATAGTATTAGGGTTAGGGTTAGGGTTAGTTTAAGGGTTAGCATTAGGGTTAGGGTTAGAATTCTTGTTAGGGCTACGGTTATGGTTAGAGTAATGGTTACGGTTACAGTTAGCATTAGGGTTAGAGTTTGGGTTAGGGTTATGTTTAGGGTTAGTGATAGTGTTAGGGTTAGGGTTAGTGTTAGGTTTAGGATTAAGTTTATGGTTAGGTTTAGGACAGTTAGGGTTATTATTAGGGTTCAGATTATGGTTAGGGTTAGTGTTATGGTTAGTGTTAGGATTAGGGTTAGGGTTAGGTTTTGTGTTATGTTTAGTGTTATGGTTAGGGTTTAGGTTAGGGTTACAGTTAGGATTAGCTTTAGGATTAGGTTTGGTGTTTGGGTTAGTTTTAGGATTAGGGTTAGAGTTAGGGTTAAGGTTAGGGTTTGTGTTAGAATTAGGTTTATGGTTAGGTTTATGGTTACATTTAGGGTTAGGGTTAGGTTTAGGGTTAGTGTTATTTTTAGTATTAGGGTTAGTGTTAGGGGTAGGGGTAGGTTTAAATTTAGTGTGGGATTAGGGTTAGGGTTTGTGTTAGGGTTAGGGATAGGGTTAAGATTAGGGTTACGGTTAGGGATAGGATTAGAATTAGGGTTGGGTTTTGTGTTTGTGTTAGGGTTAGCGTTAGGGTATGTGTTAGGGTTAGAGTGAGCATTAGGATTAAGTTTAAGGTTAGACTTACGATTAGTTTTAGGGTTAGGGTTAAGTTTAATTTTAGGGTTAGGGTTAGGTTTAGGGTAAGTGTCAGAGTTAGGGTTAGGGTTAGGGTAAGTGTTAGAGTTAGGTTTACAGTTACGGTTAGAGTTAGTGTTAGGGTTCGGGTTTGGGTTTCTGTAAGGGTTACTGTTAGTGTTAGGTATAGTGTTATTGTTAGGGATAGGGTTATTTTTAGGGTTAGGGTTAGGTGTAGGGTTAGAAATAGTGTTAGGGTTAGGGTTAGTGTAATGGTTAGGGTTAGTTTTAGCATTAGTGTTAGGGTTTGGTTTAAGGTTTGTGTTAGTGGTAGGGTTAGGTTTAGAATTACGTTTATGGTTAGGATTCGGGTTAGGTTTAGAGTTAGGGTTAGGTTAGGGTCAGATTTATGTATAGGGTTTGGGTTAGGGTTACATTTAGGGTTAGGTTTAGGGTTAGGATTAGTGATAGAGTTAGGGTTAATATTAGGGTTATTGTTATGGTGAGGGTAAGGGTTCGTGTTACAGTTAGGATTAGGGTTAGTTTTAGGGTTAGGGTTAGGGTTAGAGTTAGGTTTAGGTTTAGGTTTCAGGTTAGGTTTCAGGATAGTTTTAAGGTTAAAGATAGATTTAGGTTAGTGTTATGGTTAGGGTCAGTTTTAGGTTTAGTGTTAGGATTTGGGTTAAGGATAGTGTTTAATTTAGAGTTAGACTTAGGTATAGGGTTACAGTTAGTGTTAGATTTAGTGTTAAGGTTAGGGTTAAGATTTGTGTTAGAGATAAGTTTAGGGTTAGTGTTAGGGTTACGAACAGGATTAGGAATAGAATTAGGTTTGGATTTGTAATAGGGTTAGTGTTACTGTTAGGGTTAGGGTTAGGATAAGGGTTAGCCTTAGTGTTAGGGTTTGTGTTAGGGTAAGAATTAATGTTAGGTTTAGGTTTAAAGTTAGGGTTAGGGTTAGTGTTAGGTTTAGGGTTAATGTTAGGATTAGGTTAGTGTTAGTGTTAGTGTTATGGTTATGGTTAGGGTTAGGGTTAGGGTTAGTGTTAGGGTTAGGTAAGGGTTAGGGTTAGGGTTAGGGTTAGGTTAGGTTTAGTGTTAAGGTTTGGTTTAGGGTTTGTGTTAGGATAACGTTTAGTGTTACTGTTAGGGTTACGGTTCTGGTTACGTTTAGGGTTAGAGTTAGGATTACTGTTAGTGTTAGGGTAAGGGTTCGTGTTAGGTTTAGTGTTAGGGTTAAAGGTAGGATTAGGTTTAGTGAAAGGTTTAGGGTTAGAATTAGGGTTAGTGTGAGGTTTAGGGTTAGGATTAGGGTTAGTCTTAGGGTTAAAGATAAGTTTAGGGTTAGGATAAGTGTTAGGTTTAAGGGTAGGGTTACAGTTAGATTTAGTGTTAAGGGGTGGGGTTAGGGTTAGGGCTAGTATAAGGTTAGGGTTAGGGTTAGAGTTAGGGCTAGGGTTAGAATTAGTGTTAGATTTAGGCTTAGGGTTAATGTTAGGGTTAGGATTATGGTTATGGTTAGTGTTAAGTTTAGTGTTAAAGTTAAGGTTTTGATTAGTGTGAAATTTAGGGTTAGGATCAGGGTTAGTGTTAGTGTTAGGGTTAGGGTTAGTGTAAGGTTAGTGTTAGGGTAGGGTTAGTGTTAGGTTTCGGTTTAGGGTTAGGATTTCTGTTATATATAGTGTTACGGTTAGGGTTAAGGTAAGGGTTAAGTTTAGGATTACCATTAAAGTTAGTGTTGGGGTTTGGGTAAAGGTTAGGTTTTGTGTTGGGGTTTGGGTAAGGGTTAGGTTTAGTGTTAGGTTCAGGGTTATGTTTAAGGTTAGGTTTAGGGTTAGGATTAGAGTTAAGTTTAGTGTTAGGTTTAGGCTTATGACTTCTATTAGGGTTAGGGATAGTATTATGGTTAGGTTTAGTGTAAGATTTAGGGTTAGAGTTAGGTTTAGGGTGTAAATTTTAGTGTTTTGGTTATTGTTTTTTTAGGGTTAGCATTCAAAATAGGGTTGGAATTAGTGTTAAGTTTAGGATTAGTGAAAGGTTTAGGGTTAGGGTTTGTATTAGGTTTAGGGTTAGGTTTAGTGTTAGTTTGAAAGTAAGGTTTAGGTTTAGGGTTAGGGTTAGGGTTAATATTATTGTTAGGGTTAGGTTTAGGTTTAGGGTTATTTTTAGGGTTATTAATAGGGTTAGAGTTATGGTTAGGTATAGTTTTAGGGTTAGTGTTAGGTTTAGGTTTAGTGTTAGGGATACTGTTAGGGTTAGGGATAGGGTTTGGTTTAGGTAAGTGTTAGTTTGAGGGTTTGAGTTAGGGTAAGTTTTAGGGTTAGGGTTAAGGTTACGGTTAAAATAAGTGTTAGGTATAGGTTAAGGGTTAGGTTTTGTGTTAGGTTTAGGGTGAGGGTTAGGGTTAGTGTTAGGTTTAGGGTTAGAGTTAGGGTTATGTTTCGGGTTATGTTTAGGGTTAGGTTTATTATTAGGGTTAGTGTTATGTTTAGGTTTAGTGTTAGGGTTAGTGTTAGGGTTAAGTTTAGGAACAGGTTTAGTGTTAGGTTTAGGGTTAGATTTATGTCTAAATTTAATTTGAAGGTTAGGATTAGTGTTAGGGTTACAGTTGGGGTTTGGGTTAGGGCAGAGGTTAGAGTTAGGTTTACTGTTAGGTTTAGGTTTAGGGTTTGTGCTATGATGAGGGTTATTGTTACGGTTTGTGTTAGTGTTAGGGATAGCATTAGGTTTACAGATAGGTTTAGGGTTATAGTTACAGTTAGGCGTAAGGTTAGGGTTAGTGTTAGGGTTATGTTTAGGATTGGGTTAGGGTTAGTGTAAGGGTTAGGGTAAGTGTTAGGGTTCGTGTTTAGTGTTAGGTTTAGAGTTAGTGTTAGGTTTCGGGTTAGGTTTAGTGTTAGTTAAGTGATAGGGTTTGGGTTAGCTTTAGGGTTAGTGTTAGGGTTAGGGTTAGGGTTTGTGTTAGTTTTAGGGTTAGGTTTGGTGAAGGTCATGGTTAGGGTTAGGATTTGGTATATGTTCACATTTAGGCTTAGGGTTCGGTTAGGTTTAGGATTAGGGTTAGGGTTTGGGGGGATTTGATTTGGGGTAAGGGTTAGGGTAAGGGTTTGGATTAATGTTAGGATTAGTGTTATGGTGAGGGTAAATGTTAATTTTAGGGTTAGGGTTAGCGTTAGGGTAGTTTAAGGTTAGGGTTTGTTTTAGGACTAGGGTTTGTTTTAGGGTTAGGGTTAAAGTTACAGTTAGGATTAGGATTAGGGTTAATGTTAGTGTTAGGGTTAGCTTTAGTTTTAGTGTTAGGGTTAGGGTTATGGTTAGTGTTAGTTTTAAGTTTAGCGTTAGGGTTACAGTTAGGTTTAGAGTTAGGGTTAGGGTTCATTATTAGGTTTAGGGTTATGGTTAGGCATAGTTTTAGGGTTAATGCTAGTGTTAGGTTTAGGGTTAGGGATATCATTAGTTTTAGGGTTAGGGTTTGTGTTAAGGTTAAGTTTAGGGTTACAGTCATGATTAGCATTAAGGTTAGCATTGGGGTTTTGGTTAGTGTTGTGGTTAGGGTTATGGTTAGGGTTTATGATAGGGTTACATTTAGGGTTAGGGTTAGAGTTAGGTTTAGGGTAAGTGTTAGGGTTAGGGTTACTGTAATTGTTAGGTTTAAGATTAGGGTTATGTTTAGAGTTAGTGTTAGGTTTAGTGTTAGGGTTGGTGTAAGGGTTAGGTTTAGGGTTTGTATTAGGTTTAGGTTTAGGATTAGTTTCATGGTAAGGATTAGAGTTAGGTTTAGGGTTATGGTTAGTGTTAGGGTTAGGGATAGAATACATGTTACCATTAGGGTCAGGTTTAGTGTTATAATTAGGGTTAGAGATAGGTTAGTTTTAAGTTTATGGTTTTGGTTAGAGTTTCTGTTAGGGTTAGGGTTAAGGTTAGGGTTAGGATTATGGTTAGGTTTAGGGTAGTTTTAGGCTTAATGTTAGGGTTATTGTTAGGGTTGGGGTTAGGTTTAGTGTTAGGTTTAGAGACAGGTTTAAGGTTAGGGTTAATGATAGGGTTAGGGTTAGGGTTAGTGTACGTTTATGGTTAATGTTAGGTAACAATTAGGGTTAGGGTTAGGGTTAAGTTTAGGGATTAGTTTAGATTTAGAGTTAGGATTAGGGTTAGGGTTAGGGTTAGTTTTAGGTTTATTGTTAGGCTTATGGTTAAGATTTGTGTTAGATATAAGTTTAGGGTTAGTTAGAACACTAACAATAAATGTAACCCAAACATTAACCTATCACTAACCCTAACCCTAATGCTAAACCTAATCCTAACATTAACACTAACCCTAACCCTAACATTAACACTACACTTAACACTAAGCCTAACAATAACCCTATCCCAAACCCTAATAGTAACACTAACCCAAAATCTACTCATATCCCTAAATCTAAACCTAATTCTATTCGTAACCCTAACACTAACCCTAAAGCTATCCCAGCACAAATCCTAACCCAAACCCTAACACTAAACCTAACACTAACCCATACCTTAACCCTAACACTAACTCTAAAACTAACCCAAACCCTAACCCTAAACCTAATC
Organism: Marmota monax; assembly: GCF_021218885.2. Classification (NCBI taxonomy): domain Eukaryota; kingdom Metazoa; phylum Chordata; class Mammalia; order Rodentia; family Sciuridae; genus Marmota; species Marmota monax. Next base: position 261,428 of record NW_026694560.1, read on the forward strand.
TAACCCTTACCTAACTTTAACCCTAAACATAACACTTAACCTAACCCTAGCCATAAACCTAATACTAACCATAAACCTATCTTTAACACTAACAGTATTTCTAACCCTAACCCTGAACCTGAAACTAAACCTAAAACTAACCGTAACCCTAACACTAACACCAACCCTAACCCTAAACTTAACACTCACCCTAACACTAACCCTAACCCTAACACTAATCCTAACCCTAAACCTAACCCTAAATCTAACACTAACACAAACCCTAACCATAAACCTGACCCTATCCTAACCCTAACCCTAACCCTAACCCAAATCCTAACCATAACTGAAACCCGTACCATAACTGTAATCCTAACCCTAACACTAACACTAACACAAACCCTAACCCTAAAGCTAACAATAACCCTAAACTTAACCACTAACACTAACTTTAACTCTAACTTTAAATCTAACCCAAACACTAATCCTAAATTTAACACTAAACCTAACAAAAACCCAATCCCCAAAACTATCCCTAACACTAATCCTAACCTTAACCCTAACCATAACTCCAACCTTAACCCTAAACCTAACACAAAATCTAACCCTAACCCTAACCCTAACCCTAAGCATAACACTAACCCTAACCCTAAGCATAACCCTAACACTAACCCTAACACTAAAACTAACACTAACCCAAAACCTAACACAAACACTAACCCTAAACAAAATCCTAACTGAAACTCGAAACCTACTCCTAATAGTAACAGTAACCCTAACAATAACCCTAACAAAAACCCTAAACCTAAGCTAACTCTAACCCTAACACAATCCCTAACACTAACCCTAACCATTAAACAACACGTAACCCTAACCCTAACACTAAACCTAAACCTAAACCTAACCCTAACCGTTCCACTAACCTGACACTAACACTTACCCTAAACCTTACCCTAACCCTAACGGCAATCCAAAACCAAACCTAACACTCACACTAACCCTAATCTAACCATAACACTTACACAAACACTGAAGCCAACTTTAAGCCTAACACTAAACCTAAACCTAACAATAAACCTGACAAAAACCCTAACACTAACCCTAACCCTAAACCTAACTCTAACTCTAACACTTATATTATTAGTAACCCTAACACTAACACTAAACCTAACTTTAACCCTAACACTATCCCTCAACGTAACCCTAAACATAAACCTAACCCTAAACGTAACACTAAAACTAAACCTAAACCTAACACTAACCCTAAACCTAACCATAACAGAAACCCTAACCCTCACACTAACACTAACCCTAACCTTAACCCTAAACCTAATACTATCCCTAACCATAAATCTAAACCTAACCAAACCCTAACCATAACCCTGATCCTAATCTCACACTAAACCTAACCCGAATCCTTACTGTAACCATAAAACTAACCCTAAACTTAACCCTAACACAAAACTTAAAACTAACCTTAACCCTAACCCTAAACCTAATACTAACCCTAACCATAAATCTAAACCTAGCCAAACCCTAACCATAACCCTGATCCTAATCTCAAACAAACCTAACCGGAATCCAAACCGTAACCGTAAAACTAACCCTAAACTTAACCCTAACACAAACCATAACACTAACCATAAGCCTAACCCTAACACTAAACATATCACTAACCGTTACCCTAATACTAATTCTAAACCTAACCCTAACCCTAAAATATACCCTAAGGCTAACACTAACATTAAACCTAAAACTAACCCTAAACCTATTCCTTACACTAACCCTAACCCTAACCATAACCCTAACACTAACTCCTACTGGAAACCTAAACATAACCCTAACACTTACCCTAACCCTAACCCTAATGCTAACACCATAAAACTTACCCTATCCTAACACTAACCCTAACCCTAACCTTAAATGTAACCATAAACTTAACGAAAATCCTAACCCTAACACTAACCTTAGCATTAACCTAATCCTAACACGAACCCTAACACTAACCCTAAGCATAAACCTAACCCTAATAATAACCCTAACCCTAACCCTAAACCTAAAACTATTCCTAAACCTAACACTAACCCTAATCCTAACACTAACAGTAACCCTAAACAAAACCTTAACCAAAATTATAACCCTAATTCTAACTGTAACAATAACCCTAAAAATAACCCTAACACAAACCCTAAACCGAACCTAACACTAACTCTAACACAAACCCTGACACTAACCCTAACAAAAATCCTAACACTAACCCTAAAACAAAATGTAATGGTTACCCTAACACTAACCCTAAACCTAACCCTAACCCTAAACATTACACTAAAACTAACCCTAAACCAAACACTAAATCTAAGTGTAAACTTAACCCTAACCCTAATGCTAGCCTAAACCTAACCCCAAATCTAACAGTTTCCTAAACCTAACCTTAATCCTAACACTAACCCCAACCCCAACCCTAACACTAACCCTGAAACTAACCTAAACCTAACCCTAACTCTAACCCTAACACAAACCCTAAACCTAAATCTAACAGTAACCCTAACCCTAACCCTAATCCTAAAACTAACCCAAACCCCAACCCTAAATATAACCATAATCCTAACCAATACCCTAAACTTAAACCTAACACTAACCTTAACCCTAACACAAACCCTAAACGTAACCCTAAAACTAATACTAAACATAACCCTAACTCTAATTCTAACAATAACCCTAACACTAACTGTAAACCTAACCCTAACTCTTACCATAACCGGAACGCTAAACCTAACCCTTCACCTAACACAAACCCTAAACCTAACCTAAACCTAACCCTATCACAAACCCTAAACATAACTTTAACCTAACCCTAAAACAAACCCTAACCCTATCCCTAACACAAACCCTAACGCTAACACAAACCGTAACTCTAAACCTAACACTAACACTAAACCTAATCCTAATCTAACCCTTACAATAACCATAACCCTAACTCAAACCCTAACACTATTTCTAACCATAACCCTAACCGGAACCCTAACATATAGCTTAACCCTGACCCTAACACTAACACTAACCCTAACCCTAAAAATAACACTAAAACTAAACCTATTGCTAACTTACACCTAACTCTGACATGAATAATAACGCTAATCCTGAACCTAAACCTAACCGTAAACCTAAACATAACCCTAATCCTAACCCTAATGCTAACCCTAATACTAATCCTAAATATAACCCATAACCTAACAAATAACCTAAACCTAACCCTAACACTAACCCTAACGCTAACCATAACCTTAAACCTAACCATAACCTTAACCCTAACCCTAACCCTAACATAAGTTTTAACCCAAACCATGATCCTAAACCTAACCTAACACTAACCCTAATGCTAATTCTAACAAGAACCCTATCCCTAACCCTAACACTAACCTTAACCATATCCTAACCCTAACCCTATACCTACACTAACCCTAAACCTAAGCCTAACCCTAACCATAACCCTAAAATGAAACCTAACCCTAACATTAAAACTAAACCTAACCCTAATTCTAACCCTGACACTAACCCTAATTCTAACCCTAACCCTTTCACAAACTATAAACCTAACTTTAACCCTAACACTGAAACAAACCCTAACCCTAACTCTAACCCCACTCCTAAGCCTAATCCAAACCCGAAATGTTACTTTATCCCTAACACTAAACCTAATCCTAACACAAATCTTACCCTAACCCTTACCTTAAACATTAACCCTAACACTAACGCTATTTTTAACCCTAACACTAACCCTAACCCTAACCCTATCCCTAACCTTATGGGTAACACTAACCCTAATCCTAACCCTAAACCTAACACTAACCCTATCCCTAACCCTAACCCTAACACTAACACTTTCCCTAACCCTAACATTAACCCTTGTTGATACTTTACAAAAGCGTTTTAAAATAACTAAGGAACAGCTAGACAAATAATAAAACAATGTCAAAATTGTGTGACCTTTTTACCACAAGTTAATCTTGGAGTAAATCCTAGAGAACTGATACATAACCATATTTGACAGATGGACGTCACACACTTGCCAGAATTTGGAAAATTAAAATATTTGCATGTTACAGTTGATACTTGTTCTGGATTTTTGATGGGATCCCTTCATACCAGAGGAAAAAAATTACAGTTATTATAGCTCATTGATTATAGAATTTTGCCACTGCAGGTGTTCCAAAACAGTTAAAAACATATAATGGTCCTGGCTATACTTCTACCTCTTTTAAACAATTTTGCTCATCATTTGGCATTACTCATATAACAGGAATCCCATACAATCCAAAGGGACAAGGCATAGTTGAAAGAGCTCATCAAACTATTAAAATGTACTTATTAAAACAAAAAGAGGGAATTGGGAAGGGATATATATCCTCCAAAGATAAACTTAAAATAACACTTTTTACTCTAAATTTTTTAAATTTGGATTCATCAGTACTTAGTGCTGTGGAAAGGCATATGTGTCCACAAAATGTACATAAGCCCAAGGTACTTTGGAAGGATATTCTAACAGGACAATTGAAAGGTCCTGACCCAGTGATTGTCTAGAGTCGGGGGTCTGTTTGTGTTTTTCTACAGGGAGAACAGCAGCCGATTTGGATTCCAGAGAGATTAACTAAGGTTGTGTCCCAGTGATTGTCTGGAGTCGGCGGTCTGTTTGTGTGTTTCCCCAGGGAGAACAGCAGCTGATTTGGATTCCAGAGAGACTAACTAAAGCAATTTCTACAGACCAAAAAGAAGATGATTTGGCTCAAATCCATAGCAGCTGATATCCAGAACTCCAGTTTGGCTATCTTCCACACCTGGAGGCTAATGAAACCAGGATGCTTTATTTATTTATTTATTTATTTATTTATTTATTTATTTATTTATTTATTTATTTATTATTGCCCTTTCCCACATCGTGAAGTTCTATTTTGTTTTTTGAGCTCATACAGACCTAGGTTAATGTTTTGCTGATCAGTTCTATTTTTTGACTATGGACTTTTTAAACATTGCAATGGAGAATTCACCTGTAAAAATTACAAGGCCTTTACTATTATGTTATGTGTTGTATGTATTATATTATGTGTGCACACTTGTGTTTTGTGTTGTGTGTTTGTATGTGCGTACGTCCATACATCACATATGACGAGTGCTCATGAAAAAATGGATCCAAATATATATATATATATATTTTTACTCACGTGATTTAAATTGGGTAAACAGATGTTGAGGATTGCTTTAATATGTGAACAAAAAAGGAGGTTAACAGATCTGTTTGTTTATTTTCACCTTTCCTTTTCATTACATTTAATAATTCTGTTCAGGATAATGTAAAAAGTTCACAAAAAAGTGTTTTCTTTTAGTGCCTGCTGGAATGTTACATAATTTTTTCTTTAGCTATCATTGCCAGAATTCCGATCTTCATCCCAGTGCTGGTTAAGACAAAGATAAAACCAAACTACAGCTTCTGCAATAGCTATCACTGAACTGCTTGCAGAACTCTCCTGGAATATGTATCGCTTGTATGCATTGTGGACTATCTGTTGGTGCAGAGACTTGTGGTAGTGCTGGGATATTTTTGCTGATGGTGTCATCGGTGGTACAATTTTTCGAAAAGGAGCCATCAATTGGCTTGGTGTATCCTCCTCCCTTCTGCTTGTGATGTTTGTTCACCTAAAATTTGGGGGCCAACAGAGGTGAGGCAAAGAACCTCACCCCCCCACACTGGTACAAAGGCCTATCCACAGGTGTGGCTGTATGCTGGATCGGTAATCAATGATGGGTAAGATCCATTTGCAATGGTACCAACCTAAGACAGGAGGCTGACGCCTTGAGGTCAGCTCATCTGATGATGGGTACGGATCATATGTAGTATTGGACAACCTAAGGCAGGCACGGTCCCTAAGCCACATACTTGTTGTTTAATTAAACAGAGAGGGGGAGATGTTGGGAGCCACAGCCAAAGAGGCCCCAGTAAGCTTCCAGCTGATTGGGTCACCATGGCCACAGCAAACTTCCAGCTGCCAGCTGATTGGCTCCTCTGCGGTGATGCTCATTTGGCTGTTTACCCACCCTTTCAAACCAAGGAGCTGCTCATTGGGGGACTCATTTGGCTCTGCCCACACGACCCAACCAATCGGCCTCAAGAGTGGGAGGAGTGGGGGTTGAGAGGCTTGCCCAAAGCCAGTCGTGGCAGTTGGGCTCTGAGGGAATTCCTGAAGAGCTCCTGTGGTGTGGCGTGTGTGTTCTAAAAATAAAGTTTGTTTCTGCTTGACAAGTGGCTCGTGAATTGTGCCCAGCCAGACTGCAGCAGAGGTATGTTAAAATCACACTTGATAATTGTGTTGTGGTCTATTGGACTCTTGAACTTAAGAAGAGTTTGTTTGATGAAAATAGTTGCACCATTTTTGGGGGCATATATATTAATGATTGCTATAACTTGTTTGTGTATGGTTCCCTTGAGTAGTATTTAGTGTCCTTCTTTATTTCTTTTGATTAACTTTGGCTTGAAGTCTACTTTACTGGATATGAGTATGGATGCCCCTGCTTGTTTCTGGGGTCCATGTGAGTGGTATGATTTAGTCCAACCTTTCACCTTCTGACCAGAGACTTTTATGAACAACAATATGACAGCAAAATGAAAGATAAAAAGGGTATTTTTTTGGAAAGATAATAATTACTAAAATTGAATAATAAAATATCTACAGAGATCAGTAATTACTAGTAAGACTGATTCAGTAATAAATATCTCCCAGCAAAATCCACCACATGAAACAGTTTTAATGCTAAATAATCTCACTTTTAATGAACTAATGACAAATCTCAAACTATTCAAATAAAAAAATGAACAATTTTTTTAAAGCGCATTCTATGAGGAGAGGTTTACCCAAAGCAGACAAAGACACAAGAGAAAAAAAAATTAACACTTGACTGTAAGAGAAACTGTGGAGACACATAAATTCAGAAACTTTGAACATAATAAAAATTACTATGTTAGAAACCATCTTGCTGCTGCAGGTGGAAGCAGTGGCTGCTACTCCTGCTGCTGAAGAAAAGATAAGCATGAGTACTTAGAAAGAAAAGTATGGCAAAAAAATGGCCTGGAAGAATCTGTGGAGTAGCAAGAGACACTATTTTTTTGTTGTTCTACTTAGTTATACATGACAGTATAATGCATTTTGACACATCGTACATAAATGGAATATAACTTCTCATTCTTCTGGTTGTAAAACTTGTAGAGTTATATCAGTCATATAATCATATGTGCAATAGTGTAATAATGTTCAGTTTATTCTACTATCTTTCCTACCCCCATGCTCCATCGTCTCCCTTTATTCCCCTATATCTAATCCAAAGTACATCTATTCTTCCCTCTTATTGTGAATTACCATCTGCATATCAGAGAAATCATTCATCCTTTGGTTATATAGGATTGGCCTATTTCACTTAGCATGATGGCCTCTATCTCCATCCATTTATAAGCATATTCAATAATTTCATTATTTGAGTAATTTTTCATTGTGTTTGTATACCACATTTTCTTTATCCATTCATATGTTGAAGGGTATAGTTGCTTCCATAGTTTAGTTATTGAGTTGAGCTGCTATAGATATTGATGTGGCTGTGTCATTATAGTATGCTAATTATAAGTCCTTTGGATATAAACCAAGGAGTAGGATAGCTTGGTGAAATGGTGTTTTTATTGGAAGTTTTCTGAGGAATCTGCATCCTGCTTTCCATATTTGCAGTCCCACCAACAATGCATGAAATTACCTTTTTTCCCATATCTTTGTCAACATTTATTGTTGCTGTGTTCTTGATAATTGCCATTCTGACTGAAGTGAGATGAAATCTTACAGTAGCTTTGATTTTAATTTCTCTGATTATGAGGGATATTGAACAGTTTTTCATATATTTGTTGATCAATGTATTTTTGTTGTTGTGTGAAATGTCTGTTAACTTCCTTAGACCATTGATGATTGTGTTATTATAATTATTTTTTGGTGTTAGTTTTCTTAGGCTCTTTATATATCCTGGAAATAAATGCTTTATCTGAGGTGCATGTGGTAAAGATTTTCTCCCATTGTGTAGGCTCTCTCTTCATGTTATTTATTGTTTTCTTTGCTGTGAAGAAGCATTTTAGTTTTATTCCATTCCATTCATTTATTCTTTTTAAATTTTTTATAGTTTTAGATGGAAAAAATGACTTTATTTTATTTGTTAATTTTTATGTGGAACTGAGGATTGAACCCATTGCCTCATGCATGCTAGGCAACTGCTCTGCCTCTAAGCTACAGCCTCAGTCCCCATTTATTGATACTTGATTTTACTTCTTGAATTTTGGGTGTCTTGATAAGGAAGTTGGTTGCTAAGCTGTTATGATGGGGATTTGGGCCTACGTTATCTTCTGTTAGGTTCAGGGTCTTAGTTCCAGTGACTAAGTCCTTTATTCACTTTTTAAAAATTTTGTTTTTTGGTTGTAGATGGGCACAATACCTTTATTTATTTATTTTTATGTGGTGCTAAAGATTGAACCCAGTGCCTTACATGTGATACTCAAGTGCTCTGCTACTGAGCTATAATCCCAGCCCACCTTGATCCTCTTTGAGTTTTCTAAAGGGCGAGACATTTTTCTATATATGGATTTTCAATTTTTCTAGCATCATATGTTGAAGAGGCCATTTTTCTCAAATGAATTTTTTGGCATATTTTTCTACTATGAGATAACTGTATTTATGTGGGTTTATCTCTGTGTCTTCTATTATGTACTATTGGTCTGCATGTCTGCTTTGTTGCCAATACTATGCCATTTTTGTTATTATGGCTCTGAAATATAATTTAAGGTCTACTATTGTGATGCCTCCGGATTAATTTTTCTTGCTTAGGATTGCTTTGACTATTCTGGGTCTCTTAATTTTACAAATAAATTTCATGATTCCATTTTCTATTTCTATGAAAACATCATTAGTATTTTTACAGGAATTATATTAAATCTGTATAACCTTTTTGAGTAGTAGGTCCATTTTGATATGTTAATTCTGCCAATCCAAAAGCATGGGAAGTCTTTTTATCTTCTAAGATTTTCTTCTGTTTCTTTCTTTAGTGTTTTATAGTTTTCATTGTAGAAGACTTTCACCTCTTTTGTTAAATGGATTCCCACATATTTTTGAGACAATTATGAATGCTGTATTTGTCTAATTTATATTTCAGTTGATTCATAACTGATGTATATTATACAGGAATGCAACTGATTTATGGATGTTAACTTTATATTCTGCTACTTTGATGAATTCATTTATGAGCTCTAGAAGTTTTCAGGTGGAGTTTTTGTTTTTGTTGTGTTTTTTCCCCTGGGGTTTATTCTAAATATAGAATTATGTCTCTGCAAATAGGGATAGTTTCAGTTCTTACTTTCCTATTCTTATCATTTTGATTGCTTCTTCTGCCTAATTGCTCTGGCTAGAGTTTCAATGATGATGTTGAATAGAACTGGTGAAATGGGGCATCCTTTTCTTGATCAAGTTTTTAGAGAAAATGTTTTCAATTTTTGTCCATTTAGAATGGCATTAGCCTTGGGTTTTTGCATATATAATTTTTACAACATTGAGGAATGTTCTTACTATCCCTAGTTTTTCTAGTGTTTTGAACATGAAGGGATGCTGTACTTTATCAAGCACGTTTTCTGCATCTATTAAGGTGATCATATGATTCTCTATTGAGATGTTGATATGGTTCGTGTCTTTAAACCTATTGATGTGATGAATTATATATATTGATTACCACATGTTAAACCAACCTTGCATCACTGGGATGCACCCCAATTAATCATGGTGCACTACTTTTTAATATGTTTTTGTATGTGATTTCTCAGTATTTTAATGAGAATTTTTGCATCTGTGTTCATTAGGGTTATTGGTCTGAAATTTTCTTTCTTTGATGTTCCCTTGTTTTGTTCTCATATCAGGGTGATACTAGCTTAATGAATGAGATTGGAAGAGTTTCCACCTTTTTCATTTAATGGAATAATTTGAGAAGTAATGTTGGTAATTCTTCTTTGAAGGTCTTGTAGAATTCTGCTGTGAATCCATCTGATCCTGGGCTTTTCTTGGTTGGTAGGCTTTTGATGGCATCTTATATTTCATTGTATTAAATTGATCTGTTTAAATTGTGTATGTCCTCTTGATTCAGTTTGGGTACTCATATGTCTCTAGAAATTTGTCAATATCTTAAGGATTTTCTATTTTATTGGAGAAGAAAATTTTAATATGTTTTCTGTCTATTATCTGTACTTCAGTAGTGTCCATCAAGATATATCATTTTTCATCACGAATTTTAGCAATTCGAGTTTTCTCTCTCTTTCTGTTCATCAATGTGCCTAAAGGCTTATCAATTTAATTTATTTTCTCAAAGAACCAACATTTTTATCAATTTATTAATTGTTTCTTTTGTTTTAATTTCATTGATTTCAGCTCTGATTTTAATTATTTCCTTTCTTCTACTGCTTTTTGTGTTGATTTATACTTATTTTTCTAGGGTTTTGAGATGTAAGGTAAAGTCATTTATTTATTGACTTTCTGTTCTTTTAATGAATGAGATAACACAATGAACTTTCCTGTTAGCACTGCCTGCATAATGTTCAGAGATTTTGATATGTTTTATCATTGTTGTCATTTACTTCTAAGTATTTTTATTTAATCCCTGATTTTTTTCTGCTATCCATTTGTTATTCAATAGTATATTATTTCATCTTCAGGTGTTAGAGTAGGTTCTATTTTTATTCTATTATTGATTTCTAATTTCATTTCATTGAGATCTGATAGAATGCAGAGTATTTTCTCTATTTTTTTGTATTTGCTAAAAGTTGCTTTGTGGCATAAAATGTTGTCTATTTTAGAAAATGATCTGTGTGTTGCTGAAAAGAAAGTGTATTCAATTTTTGATAAATAATATTTTATATATGTCTGTTAAGTCAAAATCATTCATTGTGTTATTTAATTCCATAATTTCTGTGTTTAGTTTTTTGTTTTTAGGATATATCCAGTGGTGAGAGAGGTGTTTCAAAGTTACCCAGTATTATTGTGTTGTGGTCTATTTGATTCTTGTATTTGAGAAAAGTTTGGTCCTTAGATGCTCCATTATTTGGGGCATGAATCATTAATATTTTTATGTCTTGTTGATGTATAATTTCTTTTAGCAATATGATATGTCCTTTTTTCCCCTTCTGATTACCTTTGGCTTGAAATCCACTTTATCTGTCATGAGGATAGAAACACTTGCTTTATTACATGATCCACGTTGGCGGTATGTTTTTCCCCCCATCATTTCACCTTCAGTCTGTAGATGTCTTTCCCTATAATGAGAGTCGTCTGGAGACAGCATATTGTTGGGTGTTGCCTTTTAGTACAATCTGCCAATCTATGTCTTTGAAGGATGAGTTTAGGCCATCAATGTTCAGGGTTGTTGTTGAAATATGATTTGTACTCATAGTCATTTTATTAATTTCTAGTTTTAATTTTAATTAGTTTATCTCTTTATTGAATTAGTGTAGTTTAGTGTAGTTTCTTCATTTGGTGGTTCTCACATTTTTTTAAAATTTCATCTTCATGGAATATTTTGTTGAGAATATTCTGTAGTGCAGGCTTTCTAGTTGTGAATTTTTTTTAACTTTTGCTTATCATGGAAGGTTTTTATTTCATTGCCAAATCTGAAGTTTAATTTTTATGGATATAGAGTTCTTTTTGGCGTCCATTTTCTTTAAGAGCTTGGTATATATTATTCCAGGTCCTCCTAGATTTGAGGGTCTGGGTTGAGAAATCAGCTGAGATCTTAATTGGTTTCTTTCTATTCATAATCTGATATTTTTGTCTGATAGCCTTTAAAATTATATCTTTATTATGTATGTTAGGCATTTTCATTATAATATGTCTTAGTTTATGTCTCTTATAATTTTGTGCATTTGGGATCTTGAAAGCCTCTTGTATTTGATTTTTCATTTAATTCTTTAGGTTTAAGAAATTTTCTGACTTTTTTTATTGAAATGATTGTTTATTTATTTGGTTTGTATCTCCATGACTTCATCTATCCCAATAGATATTTAATTTGGAATTTTCATTTATTTCATAATTCTTGAAAGTTCTGTTCCCAATTTCTTAACATCTCTTCATGGTCAACTCTGTTTTCAAGATTATATTTTTTTCTTCATTGCCTGAGGTTTTATCTTCCAAGTTGTCTCGTCTGTTTATGATACTTTCCATTGAATATTTATGTTTTTGTTTTGTTTTGTTTTCTTCCTTTTGAAGATTCTACTTGTTTTTTTTCACATTTTCTGTCTCTTTTCTCAATTGATCTTTAAATTGCTGTGTTTTATCTCTGATGTCACTCCTTATACCATCCATTACTTTACAAATCAGTTTAACTTATATCTGGGATGATAGTTTGGTGAGAACCATGGCTATACTACTAAAAATGCAATGCAGATTTAGCAAATCCCATTAAAATTCCAATGATGTTTTTCATAGAAATTGAAAAGCAGTCCACAAATTCATTAGGAAAAAAAGAGATCCTGAATATCCAATGCAATTCTTAGTGAGAAAAGTGAAGCAGTAGTCATCACAATACCATACCTTAAATTATTCTAAAGTGATATAGTAACAAAAATAGCATGGTATTGGCACCAAAAACATATAAAAACCAATGCAGTAGAAGAGGAGACACAGAGACAAACCAACATATACACAGTTACATCATAATAGGCAAATGTGCCATAAGCATACATTGGAGACAAGACAGCCTCTTTGACAAATGGTGCTGGGATAACTGGAAACCCACATCTAGGAGAATGAAATCGAACCCCTATTTCTCACCCTGCACAAACTCAGATGAGTCGATCAAGGACCTAGGCAATAGACCAGAGACCCCCTACGTACTAGAAGAAAATGTAGGCCCAAATCTTTTCCATGTCAGCTTAGAAACTTACTTCCTCAACAAGACTCCTAAAGCAAAAGAAGTAAAATCAAGAATCAATGAATGGGGGGCTGGGTTTGTGGCTCAGCATTAGAGCACTTGCCTAGCATTTGTAAATCACTGGGTTCAGTCCACAGCACCAAACAAAATAAATGAAGGTATTGTGTCCATATACAACACAATATTTTTTTAAAAGAATCAATAAATGGGATAGTATCAAACTAAAACGCTTCTTCTCAGCAAAGAAAACAATAAAGAATGTGCAGAGAGATCCTACAGAATGGGAGAAAATCTTGGCCACCTGCTTCTCAGAAGAGCATTAGTCTCTAGGATATACAAAAAGCATAAAAACACTTAACACCAGTTAAAAAAAATAATCCAATCAGCTAGTCTGTTTTAATTGGAAAGTTCAATATTATTATATTAAAAGTTATAATCAATATTGTTGTTGTTGTTGTTTTGGTGAGGGGTACTGAAGACTGAACCCAGGGGCACTCAACCACTGATCTACATCCACATCTCTATTTTTTATTTTATTTAGAGACAGCATCTCACTGAGTTGCTTAGCATCTCTCTTTTTCTGAGGCTGGCTTTGAACTTGCAATCCTCCTTTTTTACCCTCCAGAGCTACTGGGATTATAGGTGTGCACTACCACACCCAGATGTTTTGTTAATTTTTATCATTTTGTATATCCTTTGCTATTTTCTTCCTCTCCTGCTGTTAACCTTTGTTATTGGGTTATTTTATGTATTGATAGTTTTATTATTTCTCTAGTATGTGTTCTCTAGCAAGTTTTATACTTTATAATGTTTTCATCATGATAGTTGTCATACTTCTACTTTTTTATTTGTTAGATTTATTTTTTGTTCTAGGGATTGAACTCAGAAGTGATTTGCCACATTGACCTATGTAACCTCTCCTATACTACTACTACTACTACTACTACTACTACTACTACTACTACTACTATTATATTATTATTATTATTATCATTATTATTTATTTTGAGACAGGGTTTCACTGAGTTTCTGAGGCTGTACTGGAATTTGCTATCCTACTGAATAAAACCATCCATTTGCTGGAATTATAGGGGTTTTCCACCACACTCAGCTTACTTCTACTTTTTGATGTAGACATCCCTTAACTATATTCTGTAATGTACATATGGTGATTATTTCAGTTTATGCTTATGCTTATCTTTTTCTGCTTTTCTATGATATCTTAGCTGTATATAATGTTCTTAGTAGGCAGGCTTTTTTTTCCTTTTAGAAATTTAACTATATCATTCCATTTTTTACTAGCATATAAGGTTTCTGATGAGAAGTCTGCTGTTATTCTGATTCTGGTTTCCTTACCTGTGGCTTGATGCTTTTCTATTGCCATTTTTTAGAATTCTCTCCTTATCAATAATATTTCACAGTTTGACTGCAAGTTGCCTTGGTGAGGAACTTCTCTGTTTCAACGTAAGTGGGATCCTCAAATATTCCTGGACCTTCATTTATATAACTTTCCCAAGATTTGGAATTTACTATATTGTTTAATACATTTTCTGTGCTGTTTGCCTTCTCTTCTTCTTAAACAGCAATAAGCAACTGTTTGGTTTAATTGTTCCTCATATTTTTGTAAACTTTCTTGATTTTTTTTATGCATCACGATTTTTATTACACATATACACAATTTTTCTTTTTTATTCTTTTTAATTTTTTAATATTACTTGTTCAAAACATTACAAAGCTCTTGACATATCATATTTCATACATTTGATTCAAGCGGATTATGAACTCCCATTTTTACCCTACATACATATTGCAGATTCACATCGGTTACACATCCACTTTTTTACCTACTGCCATACTAGTGTATGTTGTATTCTGCTGCCTTTCCTATCCTCTACTATCCCCCCTCCCCTCCCCTTCCCTCACCTCCCCTCCCTTCCCATCTTCTCTCCCTACCCCATCTACTGTAATTCATTTCTCTCTCTTGTTTTTTCCCCTTTCCCCTCACTTCCTCTTATATGTAATTTTGTATAACAATGAGGTTCTCCTTCCTTTACCATGCAATTTCCCTTCTCTCTCTCTTTCCATCCCCCCTCTCGTCCCTGTTTAGTGGTGATCTTCTTCTCATGCTCTTCCTCCCTATTCTGTTCTTAGTTGCTCTCCTTATATCAAAGATGATATTTGGCATTTGTTTTTTAGGGATTGGCTAGCTTCACTTAGCATAATCTGCTCTAGTGCCATCCATTTCCCTGCAAATTCCATGATTTTGTGATTTTTTTAGTGCAGAGTAATACTCCATTGTGTACAAATGCCACATTTTTTATCTATTCATCTATTGAAGGGCATCTAGGTTGGTTCCACAGTCTAGGTATTGTGAATTTTGCTGCTATGAACATCGTTGTAGCAGTATCCCTATAGTACGCTTTTTTAAGGTCTTTAGGGAATAGTCCAAGAAGGGGAATAGTTGAGTCAAATGATAGTTCCATTCACAGCTTTCCAAGGAATCTCCATACTGCTTTCCAAATTGGCTGCACCAATTTGCAGCCCCACCAGCAATGTACAAGTGTACCCTTTGCACCACATCCTCACCAGCACTTGTTGTTGTATGACTTCGTAATGGCTGCCAATCTTATTGGAGTGAGATGGTATTTCAGGGTTGTTTGGATTTGCATTTCTCTGACTGCTAGAGATGGTGAGCATTTGTTCATGTACAGGTCCTTGGCCCATTTGTTGATTGGGTTATTTGTTATCTTATTGTTTAATTTTTTTGAGTTCTTTGTATACTCTGGATATTAGGGCTCTATCTGAAGTGTGAGGAGTAAAAATTTGTTCCCAGGATGTAGGCTCCCTATTTACCTCTCTTATTGTTTTTCTTGCTGAGAAAAAAAAAATTAGTTTAAGTAAGTCCCATTTGTTCATTCTTGTTATTAACTCTTGTGCTATGGGTGTCCTATTAAGGAATTTGGAGCACGACCCGACAGTATGTAGATCGGAGCCAACTTTTTCTTCTATCAGATGCAGAGTCTTTGATTTGATATCAAGCTCCTTGATCCATTTTGAGTTAATTTTGTGCATGACGAGAGAAGGGGATTCAGTTTCATTTTGTTGCAATTTTCCCAGCACCATTTGTTGAAGATGCTATCCTTCCTCCATTGCATGTTTTTAGCTCCTTTATCAAATATAAGATAGTTACAACTATCTTATATTTGATAAAGGATTCATCTTTGACCAACCTTAGTAGGCTTCCCAAGTTTGGGCCTTCAAGGTTCAATGCTTCAGTGTCAGGAACAGTTTGAATTTTTAGTTTTCACTACATTATGGCCTATAGGTGTGAATGGAAATGGAGCTGGAAATCAAACAGGGTTGATGCTAGCTGCATGAAACTTCACACACTAAATCACTTCGCTGTGGCCATGCTCTTGTTTGTTCCTTGTGAAAGTACCTTAAGCATGAAAAAAGAATTTATCCAAGAGCAATTTAGGAGAAAACAGGGGAAATAGGCATGTACTGGAACACCTTCCCCAATTATTGTTCAGGTTTTGATTTGCATTTCTCTTACTGTTAGAGATGGTGAGCATTTTTTCATGTACTTGTTGATTGATTGTATGTTCTCCTCTGAGAAGTGTCTGTTCAGGTCCTTGGCCCATTTGTTGATTGGGTTATTTGTTATCTTATTGTTTAATTTTTTGAGTTCTTTGTATACTCTGGATATTAGGGCTCTATCTGAAGTGTGGGGAGTAAAAATTTGTTCCCAGGATGTAGGCTCCCTATTTACCTCTCTTATTGTTTCTCTTGCTGAGAAAAAAAAACTTTTTAGTTTAAGTAAGTCCCATTTGTTGATTCTTGTTATTAACTCTTGTGCTATGGGTGTCCTATTAAGGAATTTGGAGCCCGACCCCACAATATGTAGATCGGAGCCAACTTTTTCTTCTATCAGATGCAGAGTCTCTGATTTGATATCAAGCTCCTTGATCCATTTTGAGTTAATTTTTCGCATGGCGAGAGAAGGGGATTCAGTTTCATTTTGTTGCATATGGATTTCCAGTTTTCCCAGCACCATTTGTTGAAGATGCTATCCTTCCTCCATTGACTGCTTTTAGCCCCTTTATCAAATATAAGATAGTTGTATCTTTGTGGATTAGTCTCTGTGTCCTCTATTCTGTACCATTGGTCCACCCACCTGTTTTGGTACCAGTACCATGCTGTTTTTGTTACTATTGCTCTGTAGTATAGTTTGAAGACTGGTTTTGCTGTACCGCCTGATTCACACTTCCTGCTTAGAGTTGCTTTTGCTATTCTGGGTCTTTTATTTTCCATATGAATTTCATGATGGATTTATCTATTTCTACAAGAAATGCCATTGGGATTTAGAACTTTGGGTAATATCGCCATTTTGATGAATTTAGTTCTGCCTATCCATGAACAGGGTATATTTTTCCATCTTCTAAGATCTTCTTCTATTTCTCTCTTTAGTGTTCTGTAGTTTTCATTGTATAAATCTTTCACCTCTTTTGATAGGTTTATTCTGAAGTATTTTATTTTTTTTAGGATATTGTGAATGGGGTGTTTTTCCTCATTTCCATTTCAGAAGTTTTGTCACTGATATACAGGAATGCCTTTGATTTATGCGTGTTGATTTTATATCCTGCCACTTTGCTGAATTCATTTATTAGTTCTAGTAGTTTCTTTGTAGACTCTTTTGGGTCTTCTAGGTATAGAATCATGTCCTCCGCAAATAGTGATAATTTAAGTTCTTCTTTTCCTATTTTTATGCCTTTAATTTCTTTCATCTGTCTAATTGCTCTGGACAGTGTTTCTATGACTATATTGAATAGAAGTGGTGATAGAGGGTATCCCTGTCTTGTTCCAGATTTTAGAGGGAATGCCTTCAATTTTTCTCCATTCAGAATGATGCTAGCCTGAGGCTTAGCATAGATAGCTTTTACAATGTTGATGTAAGTTCCTGTTATCCCTAGTTTTTCTACTGTTTTGAACATAAAGGGATGCTGTACTTTGTCGAATGCTTTTTCTGCATCTATCGAGATGATCATATGGTTCTTATTTTTAAGTCTATTGATGTGGTGAATAACATTTATTGATTTCTGTATATTGAACCATCCTTGCATCCCAGGGATGAATCCTACTTGGTCATGGTGCACAAGTTTTTTGATATGTTTTTGTATCCGATTCACCAGAATTTTATTGAGGATTTTTGCATCTAGGTTCATTAGAGATATTGGTCTGTAGCTTTCTTTCTTTGAGGTGTTTTCATCTGGTTTTGGAATCAGGGTGATGTTGGCCTCATATAATGAATTTGGAAGGGCTCCCTCTTTTTCTATTTCCTGAAATAACTTGAAAAGTATTGGTTTTAATTCTTCTTTAAAGGCTTTGTAAAACTTCACTGTATACCCATCTGGTCCTGGGCTTTTCTTTGTTGGTACTCCTTTGATTGCTTCTTCTATTTCACCCATTGATATTGGTCTGTTCAAATTGTGTGTATCCTCCTGATTCAGTCTGGGCAAATTATATGACTTAAGAAATTTATTGATGTTTGTACTATGTTCTATTTTATTGGAATTTAGGGTTTCAAAATAATTTCTAATTGTCTTCTGTATTTCTATAGCATCTGTTGTGATGTTTCCTTTTTCATCCCGTATGTTAGTAATTTGAGTTCTCTCTCTTCTTCTCTTCATTAGCATGGCTAAGGGTCTGTCAATCTTATTTATTTTTTTGAAGAACCAACTTTTAGTTTTGTCAATTTTTTCAATAGTTTCTTTTGTTTCAATTTTGTTGATTTCTGCTCTGATTTTAATTATTTCTTACCTTCTGCTATATTTGCTGTTTTTTTGCTCTTCCTTTTCTAGGACTTTGAGATGAAGTGTTAGCTCATTTATTTGTTGTTTTTTTTTTTCTTTTTTTGAGGAATGACCTCCAGGCAATGAATTTCCCTCTTAAAACCGCTTTCATTGTGTCCCATAGATTCGGATATGTTGTGTCTGTATTTTCATTTATCTCTAAGAATTTTTTGATTTCCTCCTTTATGTCTTCTGTAACCCATTGATCATTCAGTAGCATATTGTTTATTTTCCATGAGATGTATGATTTTTCCTTCCTTCTTTTATCATTGATTTCCAGTTTCATTCCATTATGATCAGATAAAATGCATGGTATTATCTCCACCCCTTTATATTTACTGAGGGTTACACTATGGCATAATACATAGTCTATTTTTGAGAAGGATCCATGTGCTAATCAGAAAAAAAGTATATCCACTTGATGATGTTGATATATTCTATATATGTCAGTTAATTCTAGGTTATTCATTGTTATATTGAGTTCCATAGTTTCTTTCTTCAACTTTTGTTTGGAGGATCTGTCCAATGGTGACAGAGGTGTGTTGAAGTCACCCATAATTATTGTGTTGTGGTCTATTTGATTCTTGAATTTGAGGAGTTTGTTTTATGAACGTTGCAGCACCATTATTTGGTGCATAAATATTGATAATTGTTATGACTTGTTGGTGAATGGTTCCTTTTAACAGTATATAATGTACTTCCTTATCCCTTTTGATTAAATTAGACTTGAAGTCGATTTTATTCGATATTAGGATGGCCACCCCTGCTTGCTTATGAGGGCCATGTTCGTGGTATGTTTTTTCCCAACCTTTCACCTTCAGGCTGTGTATGTCTTTTCCATTCAAATGTGTCTCCTGGAGGCAGCATATTGTTGGATTTGTTTTTTTTTTAAAAAACAAATGTATGCATCTACAATTTGTACATCCATTTCCTTTTTTATATCTGGAAAGTTTTCTATAATTATTTCATTCAACAGGTTGTTCATTCCCTTGGTTTGAACCTCTATACCTTCCTCTATCCCAATGACTTTTAAGTTTGTTTTTTTTTTATGTTATCCCATATCACTTGTATGTTTTTCTCGTGATTTTTTACCAGGCTTCCTGAGCTGGCTAGACTCTTTTCAAGATGATATATTTTGTCTTCATTATCTGACGTTCTGGCTTCTACTTGCTCCACTCTGTTAGTGATACTCTTATTTGAGATTTTAATTTGGTTTATAGTTTCCTGCATTTCTAGAATTATTGTTTGATTATTTTATAATCTCTATCTCCTGATAAAGATGCTTATTTGCTTCTTTTATTTGCTTGTGTAATTCATTTTCAATGTGTTCTTTCATTGTTTGAATTTGCTGTCTCATATCCTATTTAAGATTCCATTCCATCTGTCTAAGGTATTCCTTGAGTTGTTTATTTGACCATTTTTCTGAAGCCTCTAGGTCCTCCTGTATATTTAGGCTGTCCTGAATTTTTTTTACTCATTTTCTTCCTTGCTTTTTCATGGTGCTCATGTTACTTCTTGCTCTGTTTGACTGCTGAGTTACTGTTTCCTCCTATAAATTTATTTGGTTTTTGTGTGTCTCTGGGGTCTCTCTTTTTTGATGGGAGACTATGACTAGAGATGATGAGTTTTGTTGCACGTTAGTGCAGATTCATTCATTTCCTAAACTGTGTATGGATTCTGATGGCATATAGTGGTCTGCGGTTTGGTCTTGGACTTATATTTAGGTCGAATGATGTGATGGTATTGAGGTTGGTATCTCTTGGCAACCTTGGAAGATTGCTCTACTGACTAGGGATATTAACAGGAGAATGGTCTGGAGTATTTGGGGGAAGCTAGGGTCTTCGTGCACTATATAAACTCTCGGAACATTGACCTATATATATTTAGTAAATTACCCATAAACAGCGTCGTGTTGCTTGGTAGGAAAGGTATTAGAAGGGAAGGGAAGAAGTCACTAAAGAGAATGAGAGTAAACAGATAGAATTCAAGGAAAGGGGATTAAGGAAATTGAAAAGAAATGAAAAGACAAAAGAAAAAAATAGAAAATAAAAAAAGAAAAAAATTAAAAAAATAATCAAAAAATTAAAAATAAAAAATAAGAAAATAATAAAAAATATTTAAAAAATAAAAAAAATAAAAATTAAAAAAAATTAAAATGCAGTCTTAGAGTTCGATTAACTTCTCTTCCAGTAGGTGGAGCTGTGCCCACTGGGCTAAGCTTCTCCTCTCAATACGCCGGAACAAATCACTGTGCAGCAGCTCCTCCTCCCCAACTGGGCGGGTCTCCAATCCTGAGTGCCTCAGGCCTTTTCTTGTGTCTAGTCACTTCACCACTGGCCCGCTCACAGGTGATGCTCACCACAATACTGGTTACGCGCCAGGTCTGCTGCTCCTGGGAGCCCTATTTTCTTGAACAACTGGGCACACTCTCCCTGCTTGCCAGTCCCTCAGCCCCTAAGGTTGTGGAGCTTGGAGCTGAGAGCCTCAGCGTATTTTGCTTGCCCTCTGGTAGCCACGCCCCCGGGAGCTGGTGCAAGAGACCTCAGTTGTCTGTGCTTTTGGGAGCGGTAGCCGGGGGTCTCGCCCCGCGTGTCCCGTGCCACTCCTGAATCCCTTGGTCTGACTATCGCGTTCACGGGAGTGATGGGAGGGGCCCTTGAGGTTTCCCCGCTGTGTGGAGAGTGGGGGCTAGGGGGTTACACACTTGCCGCCACTGGTTTCAATGAAGTCATCTCCTCCACCGCATTATGGTGACGTCAGTTCTCTGCCATGTTGGTATCCCATGCGAATGGCAGCAGTTCGTTCCCTTTGCCAGGTGACTGAAGCAACAGGTGGGTCCTGACCAGTTCTCCCAAGCCCCATCTCAATCCTGTGGCCACTGCCTATGAAGGCTCGGTTGGTATTAACCTCTGCAGGATCCAGCGTGACCAGGACCGACAAGCTGTTTCAGTGGGATCGTTTAGCACTGAGTCACAGCGGTTTGTCTGCGAGACACAGGCAAATGGGAGCCTGAATTCGGCCGCTCCGGGCTCGGTGTGTGTTCTGAGAGGAGCAGACTATTCGCTCCAGATCCATGTTAGCTCAGCAATGCCTAGTGATCCTGAGAAAACAGCATTTAGACGATTTAAGACTCCCTTTGCCCATGCAGCTGAAGAGGTCAGAGACTTGATACCTCCATGCCCGCCGCCATGTTGGATCTCCAACTTTTTTCATTTTTATTCATTGTTTCTCTGACCATAAATACTTCAGAATACCTGTGTTTAAGCTCGAGAATTCTTTCTTCTACCTTACATGGTAAGTTATTGAGACTTTATACTGAATTTTTATTTAAATTATTGACTTTTCGGCTCAAAGACAACTGTTTAATTATTTACCTTCATGATATCTATTTGCTAAATTTTTATTCTGATTATGAATTGTTTTCCTAATTTCCTTGAATTGTCCATCTGTTTCCTCATATCTCAGTTTCCTTGAAATCATTGTTTTAAATTCATTTCAGACTATTTCTCTATTTCCTTTTCTTTGGGATCTCATTCTTGAGAGTTTTGTTTCTTTGGAGACATCCCATTATTTTGGTTTATCATGTTTCTAATGTTGCTATATTGAAACTTACACATCTACTCAATTAGTTGCCACTGTCAATTTCAGAGGGCTGCTTTCTCAGTAAAGAATATTCTATGCATATTTCAAAGAATGCAATATGTGTAATAATGTCAGTTTGGAAAACCATGTTGGCTTTGTTTTCTGGTAGGTGAAGTAATGTGGTCTCCATGGAGCTTATTCTGATGTAATTAATGTTAGTAATGCCTGTATTTTTCTCAGTTATCTAGGCTGCATGAGCTTGTGACACTGCTTAATTAGGTGTAATTTAACTATCTTTTGTTGCAGAGGTTTTCCACCACCTTTGAGACATGGTATGCAGTTGTAAATGCAGGATAGCTGTCAGTTTCCAAGGGTTTCATGTAGGTGGGGCTACTATTTGGATCCCAGGATGCACAGCACAGAGTTCCCATAGCTGAAAGATGGGTGCCATTTGTGTTGGGGGACCACATTAGGGCCAATAAATTCTGGTGTACAGAGGTAAGTCTGGTGAAATGTTGTGATAGTGAGGAAAGTATGCTTACCAGATTCAGAGGCCTACAGGTGATACAGGCTATACTGGTGGACCTAGCCATGACATCTGAAAATGTGTAAGAGTTGCAGAATGATCTTTGAAGTGTCAGTGGTTCAATTCACTCAAGGAAGTCTGCCTGCCTGCTTTCCAGGGCCTCAAACTTTTGGCTGGGTCTTCTTAGATGCTTCATATGGCTTATCCTGGAAAGGGCAATCTGTATCCCTTCTGGGACCACAGCATGAAAAATTGTTCAGGGGAGGCTACCATTTGTTTTATAAGGCTACAAGTCACCTGTGATGGTGGTTAGAGAATGCTTTGCACCTTCTTGGGTGTGTAGGAGATTATTTGGGCTAGCCTAACCACTTCTCAAAACTGTGATTGTGTGGGAAGTGCTGTTTGACAACATTTCTGACTGGCAGTGTGGGCAGGATTATCTAACTCCATAGCAGAGCCACAAGTGAGACAGAGTGGCTGCCTAGCTCCGTTGCAGGAATGTGGGTGTATCCCATTTGAATCTGGCATTTTTTAACAGGAGCTCAAGTGGAAGAGGGTACAATATGGACTCAGCTCTTTCTGTTGCGTAGTGAAGAAATGTTAATTACTCCATAGCCCCTAAAACTGTGATTGTGGTCTGTGTGGTTTTCCTGTTCTCCAACAGAAAATACTTTGATTGTCCACAGCAATAGTAGAGACTGCTGAAGCCCTCACTCATGCTCACCCATCTGTCATCATGGGAAGCCCTTACATGTTTAGAGTTGATAATGAATGGTGAGATAGGAAATATATCTTGTGTTCTTTGCCTGTTTCTTTATAACGCCATCCTAGGTTTCCAGGCTCTGACATCTCACTCACACAACTTTTGCACTGTAGAACTGACTACTTAAAACCAGTAAATTATAAATTACTTTTTTATTGTTTTGGTACATTCTAATAGAGAGAAATGTACCATGCACCACTACTCAACAATCATGTTAATGTCACTTTTCCCTCATCTAATTATGTTGATTTGGTTATTCTCTTTTTATTGGATAGTTTGACGAAGTATTTTTCAAACTTGTTTATCTGTTCAAAGAATGAAGTATGTCTTGATTTTTTAAATTGTTTTGTATTCTCTGTTTTATTAATTTGGGCTCTGATTTTAATTATCTCCTATCTTCTACTGATTTCAGAATTAGATTTTTTTCTTTTATAGGGCTTTCAGTTGAGGCATTTAATAGTTCATCTTTCCATCTTTTATATAAGCACTCAGTGCCATAAATTTTCCTCTGAAAGTTGACTTCATATTGTTTCATAATTTCTAATAGGTTCTGTATTCATTCTTGTTTCTAACAATTTTGTATTTCATGCTTGATTTCTTCTATGACCAATTTCTCATTTCAAGTATAATATTCAGTCTCCCTGTGTTAAAGTCTTTATGTTTTTTTCTTGGTATTGATTTCTAATTTCATTCTATTATGATATTACAAGATGCAAGGAATTACTTTGATCTTATTTTCTATTTTCTAAGACTTTTTTTTGTCCTAAATTATGATCTGTCTTGGTGAATGTTCCATGTGAAGTTGAGAAGAAAAAAAAATAAACTTTCTTCTTCCCATCTCTCCTCCCTTCCCTTCGTTTCCCTTTGACTAATTCAAAGAACTTATATTATTTCCTCCCCTCTCCTTATTGATTTTTAGCACAATCATATCAGAGAGAATATTTAGTATTAGTTTTTTGGGGGATTGGCTTACTTAGATATTTCACTTAGCATGATAGTCGCCAGTTCCATCCATTTACTGCCAAATGCCATAACTTCATTCTTCTTTATGAAATAGTAATTTTTATTGTGTATATCTACCACATTTACTTTACTATTTATCTTTTGAAGGGCACTAACGTTGATTCCATAGTTATGTTATTGTGAATTAAGCAGCTGTAAAACCATTGATGTGGCCACATCATTGTAAAATGCAGATTTTAAAATGTTTAGGATATATACTGAGGAGTGGGATAACAGGGCCAAATAGTTGTTTCATTCCATGGTTTGGGAGGAATCTATATACTATTTCCAGAATCTTTCTTAGCACCAATATGCAGTCCCACCAGCATTGTATGAGTGAACATTTTTCCCCACATGCTTGCTAATATTTTGTGTTACTTGTATTCTTGAGAATTGCCATTCTGAATGGAGTAAGATGGAATCTCGGTGTAGTTTTAACTTGCACTTCTCTAATTTCTAGAGATGTTGAACAATTTTGACATATTTGTTGACCATTCCTATTTATTCGCCTGAGAAGTTCTTGTTCGGTTCCCTTGTTTATTGATTAGGTTTGTTGTTGTTGTTGCTTGCTGTAAAGCTTTTCAAGTTCTTTATATATCCTGGAGATTAAGGTTCTATCTGAGGTACAGGTGGCAAAAATTTTCTCCCATTCTATATGCTGTCTCTGCACATTCTTTATAATTTTCTTTGCAGTGAAGAAGCTTTCCAGTTTGATTCCAACCCACTTGTTGATTCTTGATTTTACTTCTTGGACTGTAGTTTGGGATCTACTTTTTCTTCTATTAGGTGTAGGGTCTCTGATCTAATTCCTAGGTTCTTGATCCACTTTGCATTGAGTTTTGAGCATGGTGAGAGATGGGGGTTCAATTTCATTTTCCTACATATGGATTTCCAGTTTTCCCAGAACCATTTGTTTAAAAGGTTATCTTTTCTCCAATGTATGTTTCTGGCACCTGTGTCTAGTATGAGATAACAGTTTTTAGGTTGGTCTGTCTCTGTGTCTTCAATTCTGTACCATTGGTATGCATGTCTGTTTTGTTACCAGTACCATGTCATTTTTGTTACTATAGCTTTGTAATAAATGTAAGGTCTGGTGTCGGGATGCCTATGGCTTCACTTTTTCTACAAAAGTTGCTTTAGTTATTCTGGGTCTCTTATTTTTTCCAAATATATTTTATGAAAGCTTTTTCAATTTTTATGAATAATGTCATTGGAATTTTAATAGGAATTCCATTAAATATGTATATTGCTTTTGGTAGCATGGCCATTTAACAATAATAATTCTTCCTACCCAAGAACATGGAAGATCCTTCTATCTTCTAAAGTTTTCTTCAGTTTCTTACTTTTGTCTTCTGTAGTTCTTATAGTTTTCATTGTAGAGGTCTTTCACCTCTTTTGTTAGATTGATTCCAATTGTTTTTGAGGTGGGTAGTTTTTCTAATTTCACGTTCAGTTGATTCATCACTGCTTTATGAGAACACAATTGATTTATGGGTATTAACTTTATATCCTTCTAATTTCCTGAATTCATTTATGAGCTCTAGAAGTTCAATGGTGGAAGTTTCCTCCCCTCATGGGGAGGGTCTTCTAAATATAGAATCATGTCATCAGCAAATAGGCATAGTTTGAGTTCTTTTTTTTTTCTACTTGTATTTCTTTAATTTCTTTCTTCTGTCTAATTTCTCTGGCTAGCTTTTCAGGGATGATGTTGAATAGAAATGCTGAAAGAGAGCATCTTTGTCTTGAACCAGGATTAGATGGAGTGCACTCAATTTTTCTCCATCTAGAAGGCTGTTAGCCTTGGGTTTAGTATATATAGCATTTACAATATTGAGATATGTTCCTACTATCCCTTATTTTTCTAGTGTTTTGAACATGAAGGGGTGCTATATTTTGTCGAAAGCTTTTTTCTGCGTGTATTGAAATCATCATGTGATTCTTGTCTTTAAGTCTATTGACATGATGAAATATATTTTTTGATTTCTGTATGTTGAATCAACCTTGCAGCACGGTGATGAACCCCATTTGATTGTGGTGCACTATCATTTTAACACGTTTTGTATGCAGTTTTCCAAGATTTTTAAAACAATTTTTGCATCTATATTTATCAGTGATATTGGTCTGAATTTTTTTTCTCTGATATGTCTTTGGTTTTGGTATCAGGATAATTTCTAGCATCATAGAATGAATTTGGAAGAGTTCACTCCTTTTCTATTTCATGGAATAATGTGAGGATTATTGATCTTAATTCTTCTATGAATCTGGTAGAACTTGGCTGAGAATCTATCTAGTCCTGGGGTTTTCATAGTTATTGGGATTTTGATGGCATATTTAATTTCATTACTTGAAATTGGTATGTTTAAATTGTCTATGTCCTCTTGACTCAGTTTATGTAGTTCATATAAAATTCAAAGTTCCTCAATGTGTTCAAGATTTTCTATTTTATTGTAGTATAAATTTTCAAAATATTTCTGAGTATCATATGTATTTTACTACTGTCCTTTTTAATATTTCATTTTTCATCATGAATTTTAGTAACTTGAGTTTTCTCTCTCTTCCCCTTCGTTTGTGTCGCTAATGGTTTACTAATTTTGTTTGCTTTTTCTAAGAACCAACTCTGTTTTGTTGATTTTTTGAATTGTTTCTTTTGTTTCAATTTCATTGATTTCAGCTCTGATTTTATTTACTTCCTGTCTTCTAGTGTTTTTGGTGTTGATTTGTTCTTCTTTTCCTAATGCTTTGACGTGTAATGTTACGTTATTTATTTGGTGATTTTCTATACTTTTAATGAATGGGCTCAATGCAATGAACATTCCTCTTAGAACTACATCCACAGTGTCCCAGAGATTTTGATATGCTGTGCTGCTCTTTTCATGTACTTGTGTTAAAAAAAAAAGAAAAACAATCCCTGATTTTTTCTGCTATTCATTGGTCATTAAATAGCATGTTAGTTAGTCTCCAGGTACTACAGTAGATTTTAAAAAATGTTTATTTTCTATTTTATTCCATTATGATCTGAGAGAATGCAAAGTGATCTCTCTCTCTCTCTCTCTCTCTCTCTCTATATATATATATATATATATATATATATATATATATATATATTTATTTATTTGCTAAGAGTTGCTTTGTGTTCTAAGATATGGTCTACTTTACAGAAACATGTGCTTATGGGAGGAAAGTGTATTCAGTCATTGATGGATGGAATACTTTATATATGGCTATTAAATCTAAAATATTGATTATATATTTAGTCCTATGATTTCTTTAGTTTTCTTGGAGGAATTATGAAGTGGTGAGAGAAGTTGTTAAAGTCACCAAGTATAATTAGGTTGTGGTATATCTGATTTTTGAAAATGAGAAGGGTTTGTTTTATGTACTTAGATTTTCTTCATTGGTCATAAATATTTATAGTTGCTCTGTCTTGTTGATGTATAATTCATTTAGAAGAATGAAATGTCCTTCTTTGTCTATTCTTTTTACCTTTGTCTTAAATTTGGCTTTATCTGATATGAGGATAGAAATTCCTGCTTGTTTACAGGGTTCATGTGAGTGATATGTTTTTTTCTCATCCTTTTACCTTCAGTCTGTGGATGCCTTTGCCTATGAGGTGAGTCTCTTGGAGAAAGCATGTTTTGGGGCCTTGTTTTTTAATCCAATCTGCCAGTCTATGTCTTTTGATTGGTGAGTTAGGCCATTCATATTCAAAGTTATTATTTGTATATTATTTTTATTCCCAGTCATTTTGGTTGATTTCTGGATTTAATGTGAACTAGTGTGTATTTGGCTGGCTATTTCTTTTTTCCCTAACTCTAAATCTAACACTGAACCTAACACTAATCATAACACTAACCCTAACCCCAAACTTAAACCTAATATAAACCCTAACCCAAACCGTAACCCTAAACCTAACCTAACCATAAAGCTAACCTTAATTCTAACAAGAACCCCATCCCTAACCTTAACAATAACCTTAACCATAACCATAACTCTAATTCTAACACAAACCCTATCCCTAAACCTAACACTAATCTTAACCATCACCTAACCCTAACACTAAACCTAAAGCTAACCCTAAACCTAGGCCTAACCCTAACCCTAACTTTATCCCTAACACTAAAACTAACCCTAACCCTAAACCTAAACCTAACACAAAACCTAACACTAAACCTAACATCAACCCTAATTCTTACCCTAAACTTAACCCTATGCTAACACTGACTCTAACTATAACCCTAACTAGAACACTAACACGTAGCCTAATCCTAATCCTAACCTAACCCTAACACAAACACTAACCCTAAACCTAACCCTAACACTAACCCTAACCTTAACCCAAACACAATCACGAATCTTAACTCTAAAACTAATCCTAATCCTAACATTGACCCTAATGTAACCCTAAACCTAACACTAAACCTAAACCTATCACTAACACTAAACGTAACCCTAAACATAACAGCAAACCTAACCCTAACCCTAACAGTAATCCTAACACTAACCCTAGAACTAACATTGTGACTAACCCTAACCCTAATCATAACCCTAAACATAACCCTATCCCTAACCCTAACAAAATACTAACACAAACTGTAACACTAAACCTAACCTAACCCTAACCCTAACCCTAACTCTAACCCTACTTCTAACACTAACCCTTAACCTAAACCTAACACAAACCCTATCTGTAACCCTAACACTAACACTAAACCTAACCCTAAACCCAGCCCCAACATTAACCCTAGCCCTAACCATACCCTAATCCTCACCCTAACTGAAACCCTAACCCTAACCCTAACCCTAAACTTAAATTAATCCAAAACATAACCGTAAACCTAAACATAACCCTAACATTTACACAAACTTTAACCCAAACCTTAATATTAATCCTAATTCTAAACCTAATCCTAAAACTAACACTAATCCCAACACCAACCCTAACCCTGAGGCTAATCCTAATCATAACCCTAACACTAACCATAAACCTAACCATAACCCTAAAACAAATCCTAAACCAAAACCTAACACTAATTTTAACACAAACTTTAACTCTAACCCTAACCCTATAACTATATTTAACCCTAATCCTATCACTATCATAACTCTAAACCTAACAAAAACATTAACCCTAATCATAACAGTAAACATAATGTAACCCTAACAATCACTCTATCCCTAACTTTAACCTAATATTAACCCTTACACAAAGCCTAAACCTATCCCTAACTCTAAGACTAACCCTAGTGTTAAACTTAACCCTCACACTAACCCTAATTCTAAACCTAACCCTACACTAACCCTAAACCTAACATTAACCCTAACACTAAACCTAACCCTAACCTTAACACTAACCCTGATCCTGAACCTAAAATTAACCTTTGCAATAAGCCTAACCTTAACACGAATCATAACCCTAAAGCTAATAATAAATCTAACCCTAACACAAACCCTAACCCAAATCTTAACCCTAAAACTAACCAAACTCTAATCCTAACCTTACCTAACCCTAAGCCTACACCTAAGCCCAACCCTAACCCTATCACTAAACCTAACTCTAAACCTAATCCTAAACCTAATACTAACACTAACCCTAAAACTATCCCTAACACTAACCCTAAAACTAAGCCAAACCCTAAACCAAATCCTAACCCTATCCCTAACAATAACACAGAACCTAATGCTAAAAATAACCTAACTCTAACCCTTCTCCTATTCATAACCCTATAATAACCCTAAACCTATCTTTAAAACTAACATTATCCCTAACCCTAACCCTAACCTTAAACCTAACACTAACACTAACCCTAACATTAACACTAACCCTAAAACTAAGAATAACACTAAACCTAGCATGAACACTAACCTTACCTCTAACCCTTAACCTATTTGTAACCCTAACACTAACCTAAACCTATCTTTAACCCTAACACTATGGCTAACACTAACCCTAACCTTAACACTAAACCTAATACTAACCCTAACCCTTACACTAAACCTAACCCTAACCCTAACACAAAATCTAAATATAAACTTAACCTTAACCCTAACACTTACACTAACCAGAAACCTAAATCTAACACTTACTCTAACACAACTCTAATCATAACACTAACCCTAACCCTAACCCAAACACTAACCCTAACCTTGTCCCTAACCATAACACTAAACCAAAACTGAAACCTAAATCTAACTCTAATTTTAACCATATCCCTAACCTCAAAGAAACCCTAAAGCTAACACTGACACTAAACCTAACCCTAACCATACACCTTACACTAACCCTAAAGCTAAAAGTAATTCTAACCCAAAACTTAACTGTGACCCTAAAACAAACCCTGAACCTAACCCTAAAACTAACCCGAAACCTAACCCGAATCCTAACAATTACACTAATCCTAAACCTAACACTAACTCTAAATCTAACCATATCCTTAACTCTAATGCTAACACTTACCATAACCATAACCCTAAACCTAACAGTTACCCAAAACCAAACTCTAAACCTAACACTAACCCTAATCCTAACCCTAAACTAACCTCAAACCCAACCCTAGTCCGAACTGTAACCCTAAATCTAACCCTAACACGAAACCTAACCCTAACACTAAAACTAACACTAACCCTATCCCTAAACACAACATTAACCCAAACCCCAAACCTAAACGTAACCCTAATCCTAACCGTAAACCTAACTTTAATCCTAACCCTAACCCTCACCTGCACACAAACCCTTACCCTAAAATTAACACTCAACCTAAAACTAACCCTAAACCTAACACTTACACTCACCCTAAACTTAGCAATAACCCTAAACTTAACCATAACCTTAACTTTAACCATAACCCTGTCACTAACCCTAAACATATCTCTAATACAAATCTTAACACTAACACTAACACTAAACCAAAACCCAACCCTAACCCTAACACTAATCCTAACGGTAACCCTAAACTTAACCCTAACCGTAAAATAAATCCTAACCCTAAACCTAACCCTAATCCTAACACAAATCATAACTCTAAACCTAACCCTAACCCTAACAGTAACCCTAACACTAACACAACACCTAACCATAACAATAACTGTAACATTAACCTAAGCCAACACTAACCCTAACCTAACACTAAAAGGAACTCTAACCCTAACTCTAAAACTAACATTAACAAAAAAACTAACCGTAACCCTGACACTTACCATAACCGTAACACAAAATCTAAACCTAACACAAAACCTAACCCTAACCCAAACCCTAACCTAACCCTAACGCTATCCCTTACATTAAACTGAATCCTAACCGAAATCATAAAACTAAATCTAACACAAACCCTAACTCTAATATTAACACAAACCATAACCCTAACCCTAACAGTAACCACAAACCTAAACCTAAACCTTAACCTTACACTATCCCTAACCCTAACCCTAACACTAACACTTCCTCTATCCATATCCCTAACCCAAACTCTAACACTTACCCTAATTCTAAACTTAAACCTAAAACACTATCCCTAATGCTAAACTTAACACTAATCCTAACACTATCCCTGACCCTATCCTTACCCTAACCCTAACCTGAATACTAACTATATCCCTAATCCTAACCCTAAACTTAACCCTAACACAAAACTTAATCCTAGCCATAATACTAACCCTAAAACTAACCCTAATCCTAACCGTTACACTAACACTAAACATAACACTAATTCTAACCCCAACCTTAACTGTGACCCTAAAACTAACACTAGCCCTAAACCTAACCCTGACACTACCTCTTACAGTAAGGGTAACCCTAACAGTAACCCTAGCACTAACTCTAAAGTTAACCCTAACCAGAACCCTAACACATTGCCTAACCCTAAACCTACTAACACTAAAACTAACCCAAATACTAACACTAACCCTAAATCTTATGCTAAACTTAACCCTAAACCTAACACAAATTGTAACCCTAACCCTAAGCCAAACCCTTACACTAACCCTAAACCTAAAACTAATTTTAACGCTAACTTTGACCGTTACCGTAAAACTAATCCAAACCCTAACCTTTACACTAATACTAACCCTAAACCTAGCCTAACACTAAATCTAACTATAACATTAACCCTAAACCTACCAAATACACTAACCATAACCCTAATTCTAACACCATAAACCTAAACCTAAACCAAACACTAACCGTAACCCTAACCCTGTAACTAACCCAAAACTAACTCTAGCCCGAACCCTAACCTTAACTGTAACCTAAACACCAACCCTAAAACAAACACTAACCCTACGCTATCCCTAACCCTAACACTACCAAAACCCCAACTCTAAACCTAACACTAATCCTAATTGTGTCACTAATCCTAACCCTAAAGCTAACCTTAACCCTAACCCTAACATGAATAATAACCCTAACCCTAATACTAAACCTAATACTAAATCTAACCTTAAACCTAACCCTAAGTCTAACCCTAAACCTTACCCTAATCCTAACATGAACCCTAAAACTATCCCTAAATCTGGCACTAAACCTAACCCTAACCATAACAGTAACACTAACACTAACTTTAAAACTAACCCTAAAACTAACCTTAACCCAAACCCTAACCCTAACCCTAACCGTAACACACATCCTAACCCAAACGGTAACCATTAACCTAGCCTAACACTAACCCTAACCCTAATTCTAACACTAAGCCTAACCTTAATCCTAACATGAACCCTATCCCTAACCCTAATACTAACCTTAACCCTAAACCTAACTCTAACCTAACATTTTCCCTAACCTTACTCCTAACCCTAACCCTAAACCTAACCCTAAACTTATCCCTAACAAAAATCCTAACCATAAATCTAACACTAACTCTAAATCTAACCCTAATACTAACCGTCACACTAACCCTAACTGTAACACTAACTCTAACTAGACCCCTAACATAGTCTATCACTAACACTAATCATAACACTAACACTAAACCTAAAACTAACCTAAAAATAACCCTAAAAATTATGCTTAAATTAACCCTAACCCTAACAGGAATCATATCCCTAAACCTAATCCTAACCCTCACCCTAACCTGAACCCTAACTTAACCCTAACCATAACTCTAAATATAATCCTTACCCTAACAATAAACCTAACCCTATCACTAACCCTAACCCTAACAATAACACTAACACTAACCCTAAATTTAACCATAACCCTAACACTCAACCTAAACCTAAACCTAACACTAACCCTAATCCTAACACTAAACCTAACCCTAACCTTAACATAACCCTAACCTAACAGTAAACCTAACCCTAACACTACAAGTAACAATAACCCTAACCCTAACTATAACATTGCAAGTAACACTAAATTTAACCCTAAACATAACCCTTACCCTAACCCTATAAATAACCCTAAGTCAAAGCCTAACACAAACATTAAAACTAAATCTAATCTAACAATAACCCTACTTCCAACACTACCACAAACCATATACTTAACACGAAATCTATCTGTAACCCGAACACTAACCCTTACCCTAACACAAATCCTAATTTTAACCCTAACTATAACTGAAACACTAACCTTAAACCTAAACTAATCCAAACCATATCCATAACCCAAACACTAAACCTAACCCTAAACCAAAACTTAACCCGAACCCTTACATTATCCCTAGCTTAAACCTAACACTAACAATAACCAAAACAATAACCCTAACCCTAACACTAATTTTAATGATAACCCTAATCCTAACCTTAACCCCAACACTAACTCTAACCCTAACCCTACCCATAACCATAACTCTAACCCTAACACAAACCCTAACTATAACCTTAACCCTAAAACTAATCCTAATCTAAACCCTAACCCTAATAATAAACCTAACAATGACCCTAAACATAACCGTAACCCTAACACAAACCCTAACTCTGACTCTAATACTAAACCTAATTCTAATCTTAACCATACCCTAATACTAACCCTAACCCCAACCCTAATTCTAAAACTAATCCTAACCCTAACCCTAACCCTAACACTTAACCTAACCCTAACACAAAACTTAACACTAAACCAAACTCTAATCCTAACATTAACCCTTTCCCTAACCTTAACCAAAACCCTAATACTAATCTTAAACTTAACACTAACTGTAATTCTAACCTTAATACTTTCCGTAACCCTAAAACTAAACCTAACTCTAATACAAACCCTAAACCAAAACCACACCCTAATACAAACCTTAACCCTAAGAGTAAACCTAACTCTAACACTAACCCTAACCCTGATCCTAATACTAAAATTAATTTTAAATGTAACCCTAACCCTAATCCTAACCCTTACATTTTACTCACCCTAACCTGAACCCTAAATCTAACACTAAACCTAACCCTAACCCTAACACTAAATCTAACCGTAACCTTAACCAGAACCCTAGCACATAGTCTAACACTAACACTAACACTAACCCTAAACCTAACCCTAATCTTTAAAAAACCTTAACCCTAACCTAAACCTAACGCTAACACAAACCCTAAACCTAACCTAAACTAAGCCTAACACAAACCCTATCCCTAACCCTAAACGTAACCTAACCCTAACCCTAACACAAACCATAAATCTAATATTAATCCTAAACCTAACTCTAAATGTAACTAAATCTAACATAACCCTAACACTAAGTCTATTCATAAACCTCACCACAATGCTAACACCTAGGGTAACCCTAACCCTAAACTTAACCCTAACACTAATCCTAAACCTAAGAATTACCCTAACCCAAACTCTAAACAAACTCTATCACTAACACTACCAATAACCCTCACACTAACCCTAATTTAAACCATATCCCTTATACTAACATAAAACTAATTTTAACCCTAAGACTAAAACTAACCCTAACCATAACCATAACCCTAACACTAACCTTGACACTAAACCTAACACTACTAACTCTAATCCAAACCCTAACCCAAATCATAACCCTAAAACTAACACTAAACCTAAACATAACACAAATCCTAAACCAAAGTTTAACCTTAAACCTAACCAACCCTAACCCTAACAATTACAAAACCCTAACACTAACCCTAAACCTAACACTAATACTAACACTAAAACTAATCCCAACCCTAAACTTAAAACTAACCGTAATCCTAAACCTAAACATAAACCTAACCTTAACCCTACCTAACTCTAAACCTAACCCTAACATTAAGCCTAAACCTTACCCTAACCATAACCCTAACAGTAACACTAAACCTAAAGTAAATCCTAAAATAACTCTCTCCCTAATCCTAACTGTAACCCTATCACTAAACCTAAACCTTACCCTAACCATAACCCTAACAGTAACACTAAACCTAAAGTAAATCCTAAAATAACTCTCTCCCTAATCCTAACTGTAACCCTATCACTAAACCTAAACCTATCTCTAAGACAAATCCTAACTCTAACCCTAACACTAAACCTAACACTAACCTTACACC
Source organism: Marmota monax (assembly GCF_021218885.2). NCBI lineage: Eukaryota > Metazoa > Chordata > Mammalia > Rodentia > Sciuridae > Marmota > Marmota monax. The sequence goes on from NW_026694560.1 coordinate 297,579, forward strand.
TAACCCTAAAAAAATCATAACTCTAAAACTAATCCAAACCCTAAACCTAACCCTAACCCTAAACCTAACTCTTACCTAACAGTAAACCAAACACTAACACTAAACCTAACACTAAGCCTAACCCCAACTTTAACACTAACACTAACACTAAACCTATCTTTAAACTTAACCACATACCTAACCCTAAACCAAAACCTAATCTAAACCTATTACTACCCCTAACTCTAACATTAACAATAACAATAACTCTAACCCTAAACCTAACCCAACCTAACTCTAACCCTAACACATATCCGAATGCTAACCCTAACACTAACACAAACCCCCAAACTGAACCTAACCCTAATCCTACCCGTAATCTTAACCTTAACCCTAACCTGAAACCTAACACAAAACTTAACCCTAACCCTAACCTTACCGATAACCGTAACCTTAACACTAACAATAACAGTAACCCTATACCTAACCCTAAACCTAACCGTAACCCTAACCCTAACTTTAATAGTAAACCTTACCCTAAAACTAACCCTAGCAGTAACCCCAACTCAAACCCTAACACTAATGATAATCATAACTGATCACTAACCTTAACCCTAACCCTCAACCTAAACATACCACAAAACTTAACCCTATACCTAACCATAACCCATACCCTAACCCTCACCCTAACACTAAACATAACACTAAACCTAACCATAACCTTAACACGAATAATAACCCTTACCCTAACCCTAAACCTAACACTAAACCTAACACTAACACTAACCCTAACACTAAAACTAACACTAAACATAACCCTAACCCAAACTCTAAACCTAATACTAACAGTATCTGTAACCCTTACCCTAACCCTAACCCTAACATGAACCCTAATCCTAAACTAACCCTAACATAAAACCTAAACCTAACCCTAATACTAACCCTAACACAAATCCTAACCCTAAAACTAACACTAAAACTACAACTTAACCATAAGCGTAATCTTTACACTGACCCTAACCCCAACCTTAACATTAGCTCTAACCATAACCCTAAAGAGAACCCTAACACATAGCCTAACCCTAACCCTAACACAAAACCTAACACTAAAGCAAACCCTAACACTAACACTAACCCCAAAACTAATCCTAACAGTAACCCAAAAACTAATCCTAACCATTACCCTAACCTTAAATATACCCCTAAACCTTGCCCTAAACCTAACCCTAAGCTAGCAATAAACATAAACCTAACCCTAACACAAACCCTAACCCTAACATGTCCCTAATACTAACACAAAACCTAATCCTAACCTAACCCTAACACCAACCCTATCCCTAACCCTAAACCTAATATAACCCTAACCCAAACAAAAACCCTAAATCTAAACCTAACACTAACACTAAACCTAAACGTAAATATAACCTTACAGTAAGCCTAAACCTAACCCTAAACCTAACACTAACTCTAACTGTAACCCTAAATAGAACACTAACACATAGCCTAATCCTAACCCTAAACCTAACACGAACCCTATCCCTAACTTAACCTTAATCCTAACCCAAATCTTAACCCTAACCTAAACTACACCTATCACAAACACCAACCCTAACCCTAATGCGAACCCTAATACAAATCCTAACCCTAAAACTAAAAATAACCCTACACCTTAAATTTAAATATTACCCTTACACTAACCCTAAACTTAACAGTAAATTTAACAGTAACTCTAACTGTAACCCTAAGGAGAACACGAACACATAGCCTAACCCGAAACCTAACCCTAACCCTAACATTAAAGGTAACACTAACCCTAACCTAACCCTAATCCTAACACTCACACAAACACTAAACCTAATAATAAACCTAACCCTAAAATAACCCTAACAATTACCCTAAACCTAACCATCACCCAAACACAAACAATAAACCTAACCATAACCCTAACACAAACACTAACACTAACATAACCCTAACGCTAACAAAACCCTAAATGTACCCTAACATAACCCTAACACAAACCCTACCCCTAACCCTAACCCTAAACTAATCCTTACCATAACACAAACCCTAAATCTTAACCTAACACTAAAATTATACCTAACCGTGAACATAAACCTTACACAACACATATACCTAACCCTATCCCTAATACTAACTCTAAACGTAACCTTAACCAGACCCCTAACACATAGCCTAACCCTAAACCTAACCCTAACCCTAAAAGTAACCCTAACCCTAAGCCTTACCTTACCCAATCCCTAAAACAAAACCTAAACCTAATTTAAACCTAACCCTCACACTAAAACTAATTCTAACCCTAACCCTTACAATAACCCTAAATGTAACTTTAACCCTTACACTATAATTAACCCTAACCTAACCCTAACATTAACATTAAACCTGAACCTAAACCTAACACTAACCATAACTCTAACCCTAACTTTCACCCGAATCGTGACACTAAACCTAACATTAAACTTAAACCTAACACAAACCCTAATCCAAACCTTAACAGGAAACCCAACCTAACCCTAACCCTAACTATTACCTAACCCTAACACTAAACCTATCCCTAACAATAACACAAAAAATAACACTAACACTAACCCTAATCTAACCCAAACACTAAAAATAAAACTAACCCTAAACCTAACACTAACACTAACACTAACCCTAACCATAACTCTAAACCTAAAAATAAACCTTATTCTAACCCTAATCCTAGTCCTAACCCTAAACCTAACACTAAGGCTAACCCTAACACTAACCTTAACATAACCCTAAATCAAACTCCATTCTTAATCCTAAACATAATCGTTACCCTAAACATAAACCTTACCCTAAAACAAAGCCTAACACTATTCCTAACCCTAATCTAAACCTAACACATACCCTAACACTAACCCTATCACTAACCCTAACACAAACCCTAACCCTAAATTTAACACTAACCCTACACATTAAGAGTAAATGTAGCACTTACACTAACCATAAGCCTATCCCTAACCTTAACACTAACACTAAACATAACAGTAACCAGAACCCTAACACATAGCCTAACCCTAAACCTAACAGTAAAGCTAGCACAAACCCTAACTCTAAACATAACCCTAACCCTGACCTTAATTCTAACCCTAGCACAAATCATAACTGGAACCATAACACTAACCCTAACCCTAACACTAATTCTAAACCTAACCTTAACCCTTACACGAAACCTAACCGTAACCCTGACACTTAACCTAACACTAACTCTAACACTAAACCTAACACAAATCCTAACCCAAACCGTAAATCTAAACCCAACCTAATCCTTAACCTAACCCTAATTGAAACACTAAACCTAACCCTAATTTAATATGAACCCTAACCCTAACCCTATCACTAACCTTCACACTAACACTAACCCTAACAATAGGCCTAAACCTAATCCTTAACCTACCCCTATCACTAACCCTAACCCTAACCCTAATTGTAACCCTAACCCTAACCCTAACCCTAAACTAATACTAATTGTAAACCTAACCCTAAGCCTAATCTATAAACAAATCTTAACTCTAGCCCTAATATTAAATTAATTCCTAACCCTAACCCTAACATTAACCCAAATCCCAACCCTATCCCTAACACTAATCATAATTTTAACACTAACCCTAATCCTAAACCTAACCCTAACCCTAAAACCAACCCTAACCCTAAACCTAACGCTAACCCTAACACAAATTTTAACGCTAACCCTAACCCTAATCCTATTTCTAACTATAAACTAACCCAAACCCTAACTTAACCCTAACCCTTACATAACAGTCACACTAACCCTAACACCAACCTTAACACTAACCCTACCACTAACACTACAGCTACCTTTAAAATTAACACCATCTCTAATCCTAGCCCTAAACCTAACCCTAAACCTAACAGTAACCCTAAACCTAATCCTATCACTAACCGTAACTCTATCCCTAAACCTAACCCCAACCCTAAATCTAAACCTAACTCATACACTACCACTAACCCCAACACTAACACTAACACACCCTAACCCTATCCCTAACCCTAATCCTAACCATAACCCCAACCTTAACCGTAGCCCTAAACCTAACAAAAACCTTAACCTTAACCCTAACACTAACCCTAACACTAAACCTAACACTAAAGCTAACACAAACCCTCACACTATCTATAAACCTAACCCTAAACTTAACACTAACCCTTACACAAAACCTAACCCTAACCATAACAGTAACCGTAGCCTAACACTAACCATATCCCTAAACCTATCTCTAACTAGACAACTAACCTTAAACCAAATCCTATCTTTCACCCTAACACTAACCCTAACTCTCATACAACATATAAAACTAACACAAACCCTAACCCTAACCCTAATTGTAACCTAACTCCAAACCTATCCCAAAACCTAACCTGAATCCTAATCAAAACCATAAACCTTACTCTAACCCTAAGCTATCCCCAACCTTTTCCCTAAACCAAACTTGGATCCAAATCGTAACCATAATCCTAAACCCAACCCTAACCCTAACATCAACACAAAGTCTAAACCTAACACTTACACTAACCCTAAACATAGCCCTAACCCTATACCTTACACTAACCCTAACCCTAACCCTAATATTAACTCTAACTGTAGCCCTAACCCTAACTCTTACAATTACCCTAAACCAAACCTTAACACTAACCTAACACTACCTTTACACTAAACCTAACTCTAACAGTAACCCTAACACTAACAGTAACTATAACCTAAACCCTAACACCAACACTAACCCATACACAAACACTAACCCTAACCATAACAGTAACACTAAGCTAATCCTAACCTAACACTAACCTAGTGCTACCCCTAACCCTAAACCTCAACCTAACTTGAAAACTACCTTAAACCAAAACCTATCCCTAAACATAACACTAACTCTAACCCTAACACAAAATCTAACCCTAAAACAAACCCTAAACCTATCACTAACCCTAATCTAACCCCAACACTACCCTGAAACATAACCATAACCCTAACACGAACCCTAACCCTAAAATTAACACAAACTATAACCCTAACCCTAACACTTACCCTAAACATAACCATAACCCTAAAAATTACACTAACACTAACCTTAACACTAACTCTAACCATGACCCTAACCCTAACTCTAACACTTAGCCTAAACGTGACCCTAACCCTAACCTAACTCTACACTAACCCTAACACCAACCCTAAACTTCACCCTAAACCTAACACGAACCCTAACCCTAAAACAAAACCTAACCCTAACACTAAAGCTAACACAAACCCTAACACTAACCATAAAACTAACCCGAACCTTAACTCTTACACTAAACCTAAACGTAACCCTAACCCTAACACTAACTCTAACCATAACCCCATAACCCTAACCAGAACACTAACACATCGCCTAATCCTAACCCTAACCTTAAAACTAACACTAAGTAGTCTAACTCTAAACTTAAACTTAACCCTAGTTCGAATTATAACCCTAACACTATTCCTAACCTTAAAACTAACCCTAACAGTAACCCTTACACTAACACTACCCCTAACACTTATCCTAACCCTAAAACTAAAGCTAAACCTAACACTAATCCTAACACTAACCAAAACGGTAATCGTAAACATAAGCCCAACCCTATCTCTAACCCTAACACAAACCCTAACCCAAACCGTAACACTAAACCTAACCTAACCCTACTTCTCAATCGAACCCTAACCCTAACCCTAACAAGAACCCTTTCTGTAACCCTAACACTAACATTAACCCTAACACTATCCCAACACTAACCATAAAACTAACCGTAAACCTAGTTCTAACACTAAACCTAACCCTAAACCTAACACAAAATGTAACCCTAACCCTAAACCTAAACTAAATTAAACCATAATCATAACCATAACTCTAACTGTAACACAATAATCTTTAACATAACCCTAAATTTTACCCTACCCTAACCCTAACACAAACACTATCCTAAACTCCAACCCTAACCCTAATGTTAATACTAATCATAATCCTTACCCTGACCCTAAATCTAACCCTAACACTCAAACAAACCCTAAACCTAAACATAACCCTAACCATAACACAAACTTTAACTCTAACCCTCACCCTAACACTAACCCTAATCCTAACAGAAAACCTAACACTAAACATAACAGTAACTCTAATCTAACCCTAACCCTAAGCCTAACCTAACGTTGACCCTTACCCTAAAGTTTACACTAACTCTAAAACTTACCTAAAACCAAAATCTAACACTCACATTAATACTAACCCTAATTCTAACACAAAATCTAACCCTAACACAAACTGTAAACCTAACCCTAAACCTAATCTTAACTTAACCTTATCCCTAACCCTAACCCAAATCCTAATCGTACCCATAATCCTAAACCTAACCCTAACCCAAATATTAATACTAACCCTAATCCTAAACCTAACAGTAAACCAAAACTTAACCCTAAACCTAATCCTTACACTAACCGTAAAAATACCCCTAACCCTAACAATAACTGCAAACCTAACCCTAAACTAACACATACCCTAACCCTAATTTGAACCCTAACCATAACCCTAACCCTAACACAGCACTAACCCTAAACCTAAGCCTAAACCTACCCCTAAACCTAACATGAACTGTAAGCCTCACCCTAACCCTAACACTAATCCTAACCCTCACACAAACCCTAATTCTAACCCTAACCCTTGCACTATCCCTAATCCTAAATTTAGCCCTAAATCTAATCTAACACTAAACCTAACCCTAACACTAACCTGACACTAAACCTAACACTAACACTAAATATTACCTCATCCTGAACCTGAACGGTAATCCTAACCGTAACACTAAAAGTAACACTAACACAAAACTTAACCTGAACCTTAACCTTAACAGTAAACCTAACCTAACCCTTAGCTAAATCTAACCAAACACTGACCCTAACTCTAAACCTTACACAAACCCTAATGCTAAACATAACATTAAATCTAACGCTAACCCTAACACTAACCTTAACCCAAACCACAACCCTAACCCTAAAGCTCATTCTAACTGTAACAGTAATCCTAACCCTAAATCTAACCCTAATGCTAAAAAACCCTAGCCTTTACCCTAACCATAATCCTAACACAAACCCAAACTCTAAGCCTAACCCTAAACCTAACTCTAACCCTGAGACAAACCCTAACACTAACACAAACCCTAACCATAACACTAAACAAAACACCAATCTTAACTCTAAAACTAACCCTAACCCTTACACAAACCCTAAACCTAACCCTTTTAAAACTAACACTAACCCTAACCATAACACTAACACAAACCCTAAACCTAACCGTTTTAAAACTAACACTAACCCTAACCCTAACACTAACTCTAAATCTGAACCAAACCCTAACTCTAACCCTAACCATAACCATAACCATAACCATAACTTCAACTCTAATGCTAATTCTAACACAAACCATAAACCTAACGTAACCCTAACCCTATCAACAACCCTAATCCTAAACTAAACATAACCCTAACCCTAACACTAAACCTAGAGTTAACCCAAAACTTAACCCTTACACTAAACCTAATGCTAACCTTAACCCGAACACTAACTCTAATTTTAACCCTAACCAGAAACATAACACACAGACTAACCCTAATTTTAACAATAACACTAACTCTAACCGTAAACCTAACACTAACCCTAACTCTAACATGAATCGTAATGCTAATCCTAACCCTATCCCTATCACTGACCCTAACCTTAAACCTAACACTAAACCTAACCCTAACACTAACCCTAAAACTAACACTAAACATAACCCTAAACCTAACACTAAACTTAAGCCTAACCCTAACACTAACCCTAAAACTAACCCTAACACTAAACTTAACCCTAACCTTAACCCTACCTCTAACCCTAAACCTAACACAAACTCTAAACCAAACCATAACTCTAAACATAACCTAATCCTAAACCTAACCCTAATTCTAACCTGACCCCTATCCCTAACAATAACACTAAGCTTAACTGTAAACCCCAACCCTAACACTAACCCTAAACCTAACCCTAAACATACCCCTGACATTAACCCTAAAATTATCCCCTACACTAAACATAACCCTAACCCTAAACCTAAACCTAACCCTAAACCTAACACAAACCCTAACCCTAAAAGTAAACCTAAATATAATCTAAATGCTAACCCTTACACTAAACCTTTACCTAACCAAAACCCTGACACTAACTCTAACCCTAACCCTTACCAGAACACCAACACCTAGCCTAACCCTAACCCTAACCCTAACAGTAATAGTAAACCTAACTCTAACACTAACCCTAATACTAATGCTAACCTTAACCCTAATCCTAACAACAATTGTAAGCTTAAAACAATCCTAACCCTAAAACTAAACCTAACTGAAACCCAAACCCTAACACTAACCCTAACACTAACCCTTACCCTATCACTAACCCTAAACCTTACCCAAACCCTAACACTAACCCTAACCCTAACCCTAACACTAATCCTAATACTAACAGTAACACTAACCGTAACATTGATCCTAAACGTAACCCAAACCATAACATAAACTAATTCTTAACCTAAAACTAACATTTACCCTAAATTGAACCCTAATGCTAAAACTAAGTTTGAACCAAAACCTAACACTAACACTAACAATAAAACTAATCCTAACACAGAATCTAACCCACACAAACCCTAAACCTAATCCTTACCCTTACCTAACCCTATCCCTATCCATAAGCATATCCTGAAACTAACTGTAACCATAACCATAACCCTATTCCTAACCCTTAAATTAAAAGAAACCCTATCCCTAAACCTAACACTAACATTAAACCTAAACCTAACACTGAACCATACACTAAACCTAACCCTAACACTAACACTAACTCTAACTCTCACCCTAACAATAACCCTAACACCCTAACCCTAACCTTAACCCTATCCGTAACACTAACAGTAACCCTACACCTAACACTAACACTAACCCTAACCCTAAGCCTTAGCATAACCCTAAACCTAACACGAACTATAAACCTAACCCTAACGCTAACCCTAACACTAACCCTAAACCTAAACCTCACACTAAACATAATTTAAACCTAACCCTTATGCTAACCCTAAAACTAAGCCTAACCCTAACACTAAATCTAACTGTAACCCTAAACCTAACCCTAGCACTAACCCTGACCCTAAACGTAACACTAACCCTAATTCTAACCCTAATCCAAACCCTAACCATAAAACTAACCTTAACACTTAAACCTAAACCTAACACAAACACTATCCCAAACTTTAACCCTAAACCTAACCTAACCTAACCCTAACCCTAAAACTTTCCTAATTTTAACCCTAACCCTAACACTAACACTAACACTAAACCTAAAACTATCCCCACCCTAACAATATCACTAACCATATACCCAAAACTAAACCTATCACTAACCCTAACCTTAAAACTAACTCTAAACCTAACATTAATCCTAACCCTTATCCTAACCAGAACCCTACCTCTAACCCTAACCCTAACACTCTCCCTAACCCTAACATTAACAATAACCATAAAATTAATGCTAACATTAACACTACCCCTAACACGAATTTAACCCTAACTATAACCCTAACCCTAACACTAACACTATCCCAAACTCGAACCCTAACCTTAAACCTAAAAAAACCCTAATGCTATCTCTAACACAAAACCTAACACTAACCCTAACACAAACACTAAACTTAATCATAACAGGAACCCTAAACCTCACCCTAACCCTACTCAAATCCTTAACCTAACCCTAAACCAAACCCTAAATCTAACCCTAACACAAATCATAATTGTAACCCTAATCCTAACCTAACAATCAACCTAAACCTAACCCAAATCCTAACTGTAACCATAACTCTAACCCTAACCCTATCCCTAACATAAGCCCTAACCCTATCCCTATCTATAACCCTAAACCTAACCCTAACACTAACACGTACACTAACCCAAAACCTAACACTAATCTTAAAACAAACCTGAACCCTAACCCTAAAACAAACCCTAATCTTACCCTAACACTAAACCTTACACTAACCCTAATCCTAACCCTAAACCTAACACTAACTCTAACTGTAAACTTAACCCTAACCCTAAAACTGACCTTAAACCTAAACCTAACCCTAACACTAACCCTAACCCTATAACTAACTCTAAAACTAAGCCTAACCCTAACCCTAACTCTAACACTAACACTAATACAAACCCTAACCCTAAACATAACACTAACCATAACCCTAACCCTAACCCTAACACTAAACCTAACACTAAACCCCACACTAACATTAACCCTTAAATAAACCTAAACCTAACTTTAACCCAAACAATAAATCTAAGACTAACCATAACTCTAACCCTAACCCTAACCCGAACCATCATCCTAACCCTCACACTAAACATAAACTAACACACCCTCATCCAAACTCTAACCCTAAACCTAACCTAATCGTAACTCTAACCCCTACCTTACCTTAAAAGTAACACTAACCCTAACACTAACACTAACCTTAACAATTAACCTAACCTAACCCTAACTCTAACCCTAACCCCAAAACTTACCCTATAATTAACCTTAACCCTAACCCTTAACCTAAACCTAATATTAACCCTAAACATTGTCCTAACACTAAACCTAACAATAAGCCTAACCCTAAACCTAACACTAATACTAACAATAACCCTAACCCTTACTCTAACCCTAATTCTATTTGTAACCCTAACACTAACTCTAAATTTTTCCCTAACATAACGCGTAACACTAACACTAAAACTAACACAAACACTAACCCTAACAGTAACATAAACCCTAAACCTTACCCTAACCCTAACCCTAAATCTTTTTTTTTAATTTTTTTTGTTTAATCATATTTTTTATTAGTTGTTCAAAATATTACATAGCTATTGACATTATCATAGTTCGTACATTTGATTCAAGTGTTTTAGGAACTCCCATTTTTACCCCGTATACAGATTACAGAATCACATCGGTTATACATCCACGTTTTTACATGCCATACTAGTGTATGTTGTACTCTGCTGCGTTTCCTATCCTCTACTATCCCCCTCCCTGCCCCTCCCCTCCCATCTTCTCTCTCTACCCCATCTACTCTAACTCATTTCTCTCCCTTGTTTCTTTTTCCCTTTCCCCTCATTTCCTCTTATATGTATTTTGCATAACGATGAGGGCTTTTTCCATTTCCATGTAATTTCCCTTCTCTCTCCCTTTCTCTCCCACCTCTCATCCCTGTTTAATGATAATCTTCTTCTCCTACTCTTCCTCCCTACTGTGTTCTTAGTTGCTCTCCTTATATCAAAGAAGACATTTGGCATTTGTTTTTCAGGGATTGGCTAGCTTCACTTAGCATAATCTGCTCTAGTGCCATCAATTTCCCTGCAAATGCCATTATTTTGTCATTTTTTAGTGCTGAGTAATACTCCATTGTGTATAAATGCCACATTTTTTTATCCATTCATCTATTGAAGGGCATCTGGGTTGGTTCCACAGTCTAGCTATTGTGAATTGTGCTGCTATGAACATCGATGTAGCAATATCCCTATAGTACGCTCTTTTAAGGTCTTTAGGGAATTGTCCAAGGAGGGGAAAAACTGGGTCAAATGGTGGTTTCATTAAGGGTTAGTGTTAGTGATAGAATTAGGGTTAGGCTAAGAATTAGGTTAGGTTTATGGTTACGGTTTGTGTTAGTGTTTGTGAGGGTTAGGATTAGGTTTAGGGTTAGGTGTACAGTTAGAGTTAGGTTTAGGGTTAGGTTTAGAATTAGTGATATGGTTAGATTTATGGTTAGTGTTAGGTTAGGGTAAGGGTTAGGGTTTGTGTTAGGTTTATCTTTAGGGTATGGTTAGGGTTTGTGTTAAGGTTAGAGTTAGGGTTAGGGTTACTGTTACTGTTATGATTAGGATTAGAGTTACAATTAGAGTTATTTTTATGGTTGGTGATAGTGTTAGGGTTAGGGTTAGTGTTAGGATTAGTTTTAGGTTTAGGGTTATTTTTAGCTTTAGGGTTATTCTGAGGGTTAGAGTTAGGTTTAGTGTTAGGGTATGGGTTAAGGTTAGGGTTAGTATTAGGGTTAGGGTTAGAGTTTGTGTTAGGTTTAGGGTTAGGGTTAGGGTTAAAGTTAGGGTTTCGGTTAGGATTAGTGCTAGGTTTAGTGTTGTGGTTTGGATTAGTTTTAGAGATAGTGTTAGGGTTGGGTTAGTGTTTGGGTTAGGGTTAGGGTTTGTGTTAGGTTTAGGGTTAGGTTTAAGTTAGTGCTAGGGTGAGGGTTGAGTTTAGTACAAGTGTTAGGGTTAGGGTTAGTGTTAGTGTTTGGGTTTGTGTTAAGGTTAAGGTTAGGGTAGGAATTAGTGTTAATTTTAAGGTCAGGGTTTGTGTTAGGTTCAGAGTTAGGATTAGTATTAGACTTAGGTTTAACTTTAGCTTTAGTGTTAGGGTTAGGATTACGGTTAGTGTTAAGGTTAGGGTTAGGTTTATAGTAAGTGTTAAAGTTAGGGTTAAGGTTAGGTTGATTGTTTGTTTTGGGATTGTGGTTACGGTTAGATTTAGTGCTATGTTTAGGGTTTGGTTTAGGGTTAGTGTAAGGGTTAGGGTTAGGGTTAGGTTTAGGGTTAGTGTTAGGTTAATATCAGTTAAGTGTTAGGGTTAGGGTCATGTTTAGTTTTAGTGTTAGGGTTAAAGTTAGGTTTAGGATTAGTGTAAGGGTTAGGGTTAGAATTAGGTTTAGTGTGAGGTTTAGGATTAGGGTTAGGATTAGGGTTAGAATTAGGGTTAGACATAAAGGAGGAAATCAAAAAATTCTTAGAGATAAATGAAAATACAGACACAACATATCGGAATCTATGGGACACAATGAAAGCAGTTTTAAGAGGGAAATTCATTGCCTGGAGGTCATTCCTCAAAAAAAGGAAAAACCAACAAATAAATGAGCTCACACTTCATCTCAAAGCCCTAGAAAAGGAAGAGCAAAACAACAGAAAGAAAGGCAAGAAATAATTAAAATCAGAGCGGAAATCAACGAAATTGAAATAAAAGAAACTATTGAAAGAATTAACAAAACTAAAAGTTGGTTCTTCAAAAAAATAAATAAGATCGACAGACCCTTAGCCATGCTAATGAAGAGCAGAAGAGAGAGAACTCAAATTACTAACATACGGGATGAAAAAGGCAATATCACAACAGATCCTACAGAAATACACAAGACAATCAGAAATTATTTTGAAAAACTATATTCCAATAAAATAGAAGATAGTGAAGACATCAATAAATTTCTTAAGTCATATGATTTGCCCAGACTGAGTCAGGAGGATACACACAACTTAAACAGACCTATATCAATGGATGAAATAGAAGAAGGAATCAAAAGACTACCAACCAATAAAAGCCCAGGACCAGATGGGTAAACAGCGGAGTTTTACGAAACCTTTAAAGAAGAATTAATACCAATACTTTTCAAGTTATTTCAGGAAATAGAAAAAGAGGGAGCTCTGCCAAATTCATTCTATGAGGCCAACATCACCCTGATTCCGAAACCAAAGACACCTCAAAGAAGGAAAACTACAGACCAATATCTCTGATGAACCTAGATGCAAAAATCCTCAATAAAATTCTGGCGAATCAGATACAAAGGCACATCAAAAAAATTGTGCACCATGATCAAGTAGGATTCATACCTGGGATGCAAGGATGGTTCAATACACGGAAATCAATAAATGTTATTCATCACATCAATAGACTTAAAGATAAGAACCATATGATCATCTCAATAGACGCAGAAAAAGCATTCGACAAAGTACAGCATCCCTTTATGTTCAAAACATTAGAAAACTAGGGATAACAGGAACTTACCTCGACATAGTAAAAGCTATCTATGCTAAGCCGCAGGCTAGCATCATTCTGAATGGAGAAAAATTGAAGGCATTCCCTCTAAAATCTGGAACAAGACAGGGATTCCCTCTATCACCACTTCTGTTCAATATAGTTCTCGAAACACTGGCCAGAGGTATTAGACAGACGAAAGAAATTAATGACATAAAAATAGGAAAAGAAGAACTTAAATTAGCATTATTTGCAGGTGACATGATTCTATACCTAGTAGACCCAAAAGGGTCTACAAAAAAACTACTAGAACTAATAAATGAATTCAGCAAAGTGGCAGGATATAAAATCAACACGCATAAATCAAAGGCATTTCTGCATAACAGCGACAAAACTTCTGAAATGGAAATGAGGACAACCACCCCATTCACAATATCCTCAAAAAAAATAAAATAAAATACTTGGGAATCAACCTAACAAAAGAGGTGAGAGATTTATACAATGTAAACTACAGAACCCTAAAAAGAGAAGTAGAAGAAGATCTTAGAAGATGGAAAAATATACCCTGTTCATGGATAGGCAGAACTAACATCATCAAAATGGTGATATTACCAAAAGTTCTTTATAGGTTTAATGCAATGCCATTCAAAATCCTAACGGCATTTCTTGTAGAAATGGATAAAGCAATCATGAAATTCATATGGAAAAATAAAAGACCCAGAATAGCAAAAGCAATTCTAAGCAGGAAGGGCGAATCAGGTGGTATAGCGATACCAGACTTAAAACTATATTACAGAGCAATAGTAACAAAAACAGCATGGTACTGGTACCAAAACAGGAGGGTGGACCAATGGTACAGAATAGAGGACACAGAGACTAATCCACAAAGCTACAACTATCTTATATTTGATAAAGGAGCTAAAAGCATGCAATGGAGGGAGGATAGCATCTTCAACAAATGGTGCTGGGAAAACTGGAAATCCATATGCAACAAAATGAAACTGAATCCCCTCCTCTCGCCATGCACAAAAGTTAACTCAAAGTGGATCAAGGAGCTAGATATCAAATCAGAGACTCTGCGTCTGATAGAAGAAAAAGTTGGCTCCGATCTACATATTGTGGGGTCGGGCTCCAAATTCCTTAACAGGACACCCATAGCACAAGAGTTAATAACAAGAATCAACAAATGGGACTTACTTAAACTGAAAAGATTTTTCTCAGCAAGAGAAACAATAAAAGAGGTAAATAGGGAGCCTACATCATGGGAACAAATTTTTACTCCTCACACTTCAGATAGAGCCCTAATATCCAGAGTATACAAAGAACTCAAAAAATTAAACAATAAGATAACAAATAACTCAATCAACAAATGTGCCAAGGACCTGAACAGACACTTCTCAGAGGAGGACATACAATCAATCAACAAGTACATGAAAAAATGCTCACCATCTCTAGCAGTCAGAGAAATGCAAATCAAAACGACCCTAAGATACCATCTCACTCCAGTAAGATTGGCAGCCATTATGAAATCAAACAACAACAAGTGCTGGCGAGGATGTGGGGAAAAGGGTACTCTTGTGCATTGCTGGTGGGACTAGAAACTGGTGCAGCCAATTTGGAAAGCAGTATGGAGATTCCTGGGAAAGCTGGGAATGGAACCACCATTTGACCTAGCTATTGCCCTTCTCGGACTATTCCCTGAAGACCTTAAAAGAGCGTACTACAGGGATACTGCCACATCGATGTTCATAGCAGCACAATTCACAATTGCTAGACTGTGGAACCAACCCAGATGCCCTTCAATAGATGAATGGATAAAAAAATGTGACATTTGTACACCATAGAGTATTATGCAGCACTAAAAAATGACAAAATCATGGAATTTGCAGGGAAATGGATGGCACTAGAGCAGATTATGCTTAGGGAAGCTAGCCAATCCCTAAAAAACAAATACCAAATGTCTTCGTTGATATAATGAGAGCAACTAAGAACAGAGCAGGGAGGAAGAGCAGGAAGAAAAGATTAACATTAAACAGAGACATGAGGTGGGAAGGAAAGGGAGAGAAAAGGGAAATTGCATGGTAATGGAGGGAGACCCTCATTGTTATACAGAATTACATATAAGAGGTTGTGAGGGGAATGGGAAAATAAACAAGGAGAGAAATGAATTACAGCAGATGGGGTAGAGAGAGAAGATGGGAGGGGACTGGAGGGGGGATAGTAGAGGATAGGAAAGGTAGCAGAATACAACAGTTACTAATAGGGCATAATGTAAAAATGTGGATGTGTAACCAATGTGATTCAGCAATCTGTATTTGGTGTAAAATTGGGAGTTCATAGCCAACTTGAATCTAATGTATGAAATATGATATGTCAAGAGCTTTGTAATGTTTTGAACAACCAATAAAAAAATCCTAAACCTGAACCTAAACCTAACTCTAACCATCAAACAAACCCTAAACCTAAACCTAACCCAAACCATAACACAAACTTAACTCCAACCCTCACCATAAACCTAATCCTAACCCTAAACCTAACAGTAAAACTAACCTTAACACTAACACTAACTTAAACCCCAATCCTAAACCTAACCCTACACTTAACTCTAAAACTAACCCTAAACTTTAAACAAACCCTAAACCTAACCCTAAAACTAACACTATCCCTAACCCTAACACTAACCCCAAATCGGACCCTAACACTAACCCTAACCCTAACCCTAAACCTAACCCTAAACCTAACCTTGGCAATAATCATAACATTATCCCTTACACTAAACATAACCCTATCCCTAAACCTAAACCTAAACCTAAAACTAACACAAACCCTAACCCTTAAAATAACCCTAAATCTAACCTAAATGCTAATCCTTACACTAAACCTAAACATAACCAAAACCTTAACACTAACTCTAAACATAAGCCCTAATCAGAACACCAACACATAGCCTAACCCTAACCCTAACTCTAACAGTAACACTAAACCTAACTCTAACACTAATCCTAACCATAAGGCTAACTTTCACCATAACCGTAACAAGAATTGTAACCCTAACACAATCCTAACACTAAAACTAAACCTAAACAAAACCCAAACCCTAACACTAACCCTAACCCTGTCACTAACCCTAAACCTAACCCTAACCCTAACACTAATCCTAACACTAACACTAACACTAACTCTGATCCTAACTGTAACCCTATCCCTAAATCTATACCTAACACTAACAATAACCCTAACCCAAACCGTAACACTAAACATAACCTAACTCTTAACCTAATGCTAACCTTTACACTAAATCTAATGCTAATTCTAAAACTAACCTTAAACCAAAACCTAACACTAACACTAACAATAAAACTAATCCTAAAATAAAATCTAACCCTAACACAAACCCTAAACCTAAACCTAAACCTAACCTAACCCTATCCCTATCCCTAAGCCTAACCCGAATACTAACTTTAACTATAAGCCTAACCCTATCCCTAACCCTAACATTAACACAAACCCTATCACTAACCCTAACACTAACACTAAACCTAAACCTAACCCTAAACCATACACTAAACCTAACCATAACCCTAACACAAAATCTAACTGTAACCCTAACAATAACCCTAACACCATAAACCTAAACGTAACCCTAACCCTAACACTAACACTGACCCTAACCCTAACCCTAACACTAACACTAACCCTAAGCCTAAGCCTTAACATAACCCTAAATGTAACACGAACTCTATACCTAACCCTAACCCTAACCCAAACACTAAACCTAACCCTAACCCTAACCCTCACACTAACCCTAATTTTAACCCTAAATGTTATACTAAGCCTAAACCTAAGCCTAACACTAACACTAAATCTAACTGTAACACGAAACCTAACTCTACCACTAACCCGGACCTTAAACCTAACACTAACCTTAAGTCTAACACTAATCTGAACCCGAACTGTAATCCTAAACATAAAAATAAAACTCAACTTAACACCAACCCTAAACCCAAACTTTAACCCTAAACCTAACCTAACCTACCCCTAACCCTAAAACTTACCTAATTTTAACACTAACTGTAACCCTAACACTAACACTAAATCTAAAACTATCCCTACCCTAACAATATCACTAACCATATACCCAAAACTAAACCTATCACTAACCCTAACCCTAAAACTAACCCTAAACATAACAATAACCCTAACATTAACCCTCACCATAACCATAATCCTAACACATAGCCTAACGCTAACCCAAACAATAACACTAACCCTGACCCTAACACTAACAATAACCCTAAACTTAACGCTAAACTTAACCTTAATCCTGACACAAATCTAACCCTAACCACAACCCTAACACTAACACTAACCCTAACCCAAACATGAATCCTAACCTTCAACCTAAAACTAACCCTAACACTATCTCTAACACAAATCCTAACACAAACACTAACCCTAACTGTAACATGAAGCCCAAACCTTACCATAACACTAACACTAACCCTAACACAAACCCTAAACCTAACAATAACCTAAATGTAACACTAAATCTAACCCTAACAACAAAACTAACCGTAATCCTGACCCTAACCTAAGAGTAACCCTAAACCTAACCAGAATCCTAATCGTAAACCAAACCCTAACCCTAACCCTAACTCTAACACAAACCCTAACCTTAACCCTGACCCTAACCTCACCTTAACCCTAATCCTAACCCAAAACCTAACCCTAACTATAAACGTAACCCTAACCTTAACCCTAACACAAACCCTGACCCTAAACCTAACACTAATCCTTAACCTAACCCTAACACTAACCTTTACACTAACCCTAACCCTAACACTAATTCTAACTCTAACACTAAAGCCAACCCTAAAACACATCCTAACCCTAAACCTAACATTAACCCTAAACCTAACCCTTACACTAACTCTTACCCTAACCCTAACTCTAACACTAACTCTAACTGTAAACTTAACAATAACCCTAACACTTACCCTAACACTAACCCTAACTCTAACACTTACCATAAACATAAACCTAACACTAACACTAAACGTAACCATAACCCTACCTCTAATCCTAAAACTAACCCTAATTCTAACTCCAACCCTAACGCAAACATTTACCCTAATTCTAACACTAACCCAATCCTTACCCTAACCCTAACCCTAACACAAACCCAAACCGCAACCCTAACCATAACCCTAATCCTAACCCTAACCCTAACACTTACCCTAAAGTAAACCCTCATCATAACACTAACTCTAACCTAACACTCACCATAACTCAACTCCTAACACTAACCCAAACACTAACCCTAACCCAAACTGTAACACTAACCCAAACCGAATTCTAAACCTAACGCTAATCCTAACCATAATAATCCTTAACATTAACCCTAACCTAAACCTAACACAAACCCTAACACTAACCTTAACTTTAACCCAAACCCTAAAACTAACCCTTACAGTAACCCTAAGCATAACCCTAACCCTAATCATAACCCTAATTCTAAGGCCAACCCTCAATCTACACCTAATCCTAACACAAACCCTAACTCTGACCCTAACCCTAACCATATCACCTACCCTAAACTTAACCCTAAACCTAACTCTAAAAATACTCTAACATTAACAATAACACAAACCCAAACCCCACTCAAACCCTAACCCTAACCTAATACTAAACCTAACCCTAACTCTAATTATAAAAATAACCTTTACTGGGGCTGGGTATGTGGCTCAAGTGGTAGCGCATTCACCTGCCATGTGTGCGGCTGTAGTTCGATCTTTAGCACCACATACAAACAAAGATACTGTGTCTGCCAATAACTAAAAAAATAAATAGTAAAATACCCCTCTCTCTCACTCTTTAAAAAAAATAACCTTAACCAAAAACCTAGCCCTAAACCTAACTCGAACACTAACCCTAACACAAAATCTAAACCTAATGCAAACCCTAACCCTAACCCTAACCTAACGCTAACACTATAACTAAACTTAACACAAATCCTAACCGTAACCACACAACTTACTTTAACCCTAACCCTAACATTAACACAAATCCTAACCCTAACCCTAATATTAAACCTTATCTGAACCCAAACTCTAATACTTACACTAACACTAACCCTAACCCTAAACCTAACACTAAATTTAACTGTAACCATAACCCTAAACCTAACAGTTACCCTAACCTTAACGTTAACCCTAACCCTAACACTAACCCTATCCCTAATATATATCTTAACCCTAACCCTAACTCTAACACAAACCCTAACCCTAAACTTAACTCTAACCCTAACACTAACCCTAAGCCTAACCCTAACACTAACTCTAACTCTAAATCTAAACCTAACACTAACCCTAACACAAACACTAACCCTAACCTAAACACTAACACTAACCCTAACTCTAACACTAAGCCAAATCCCAACCCTAAACCTAATGCTATACCTAACTGTAACCCTAACCTTAATGGCAACCCTAAAACTAAACGTAACACAATCCCTAACCCTAAAACCTATCCCTAAACCTAACACTAACCCTAACAGTAACATTAACACTAAGTATAACACTAACTCTAATAAAAACTCTAATCCTATCCCTAAACCTAAACATAACCCTAAGCCTAAACCTTACCCTAACCCTACACATAATCCTAACACAAAACCTAAGCATAACCCTAACACTAATAGTAACACTAACCATAACCGTAACCTAACCCTAAGCCTAACACAAATCCTAACACTAACCCTAACCTACAACTAACACTAACATGAAAACTAACCCTAACCCTAAGGCTAATTCTCAACATAACCCTATCCCTAACACTAACCCTAACTCTAAACCTAACCCAAACCTAAATCTAACCGTAACTCTAACCCAAACCTAACACTCCCCCTAAACTTAAACCTAACACTAAACCTAACCCTAACCTTAAACCCTACACTAACACTAACCCTAACCCTAACTCTAACCCTAACACT
The DNA here is from genome assembly GCF_021218885.2 of Marmota monax. Taxonomy (NCBI): domain Eukaryota; kingdom Metazoa; phylum Chordata; class Mammalia; order Rodentia; family Sciuridae; genus Marmota; species Marmota monax. The sequence goes on from NW_026694560.1 coordinate 318,476, forward strand.
TACCTTAATTCAAACCCTAACCCTAACCCAACACTAACCTTAACCCTAATCCTAACCCTAACATGAACCTTAAACCTAAACTTAAACCCCACACTAACTCTACCCTTACACTAACCCTAAACCTAACTTTAACCCTAACACTAAACTTAATGCTAACTATAACCCTAACCCTAAAACTATACCTAACACTAACCTTAACTCTAACCCTAACACTAACCCCAACCCTAACTCAAACCCTAACCAAAACTCTAAACCTAAACAAAACCTAACACTAACCTTAACCCTTACATAACCATAACTATAACCCTAACCCTAACACTAGCACTAACCCTAACACTAACCCTAACCTAACCCTAACTCTAACACTAACCCTAACACTAATATTATCACAATTCCTAACCCTAAATTTAAACCTAAATCTGATATTAACCCTAACCCTAAACCTAACACTAAACCTTATCCAAAACCTAAACCTAACAATAATACTAACAATAACCCTAACCCTAAATCTAACCCTAATCCTAATTGTAACCCTAACACTAACCCTAACCCTAACACAAACACTAACCCTAACCCTAATATTAACCCTAACACTGAACCTAACACTAACCCTAACTCTAAAACTAAACCAAAACCTAACCATAACCATAACCCTAAACCTAAAATTAAACGTAACACTAACCCTAACACTAACGCTAACCCTTACCTTATAACTAACCCTAAACAAAACCCAAAACCTAATACAAACCCTAACCCTATCACTTACGCTAACCCTAACCCTAACTCTAACACTAACAGTAAATCTAACTGTAACTCTAATCCTAACCCTAAAACTTACACTTACCCTAACACTAACACTTACCATAAATCTTACCCTGACACTAACCCTAACCCTAACACTTACCCTAACCCTAACTCTAAGAGTACCACTATCCCTAACACTAACCTTAAATTTAAATCTAAGCCAAACCCTAACCCAAAACCTAACCTTAAGAGTAAACTTAACCCTAACCCTAAACATACTACTAAACCAAACCCCAATCCTTAACCCAATGCTAATCTTATCAATAACCCTAACATTAACTCTATCCTTAACCCTAACACTAAACCTAAACCTAATGCTAACCATAAACCTAACCCTAATAATAACCACAACCCTAACCCTAACCCTAACCATAACTCTAACACTAACACTAAACTTAACACTAAACCTAACTATAATGCTAATCCTAATTGTAACTGTAACACTAACCTTAACACTAACTTTAACACAAACCCTAACACTAACCTAACCCTTACTGTAATACAAATGGTAACACTATCCCTAAACTAACTCTAACACAAAACCTAACCCTAACCCTAATCCTAAACCTAACCCTAACCCTATCACTTACACAAACTTTAACCCTAACCCTAACTCGAACAATAACCCAAACCTCAACCCTCACCCTAACACTAATTCTAATCATAACCCTTACACTAACCCTAAACCTAACCATAATCCTAAAATAACCTAAAACTAAACCTAGCCCTATTTGTAACAAAAGTTTTAACTCTAACTTTAACCCTAAACTTAACACTAACACTAACCCAAATCCAAACACTCACCCTAACTCTAATCCTAATCGTAACCCTAACACTAACCCTAAACCTAACCCTAATCCTAAAACAAAACCTAAACCTAAACCTAAGCCTATTTGTAACAAAACCTTTAACTCTAACCCTAACCCTAACCCTAATACTAAATCTAACCCTAAACCTAATCTTAACACAAACCCTAAGCATTACCATAACAGTAACCCTAATCTAACCATAACCCTAACACTAAACTAATGCAAACCCTTACCCTAATCCTAAAACTTACTCTAAAATTAATGTTAAACTAAAATCTAACCCTAACACTAACCCTAATCCTAACACAAAATGTAACCCTAACACAAACCTTAACCCTAACCCAACACTAACCTATTCCTAAAACTAATCCGAATTCTAACTGTAACCATAACCCTAACCCTAAACCTATCCTTACCATTAACACAAACCCTAGCCCTAACCCTAACACAAACCCTAAACCTAACCCTAACCCTAAACCTTACGCTAATCCTAACCCCCAAACTAATTCTATCACTAACCCTAACCCTAAGCCTAAACCTACCATTAACCCTAATCCTAACACTAACCCTAACACTAAGACTAACCCAATCCCTAACACTAACTCTAACCCAAACAGTAACACCCTAAAACTTACCCTAATCCTAACTCTAACCCTTATTCTATTCTTAACTCTAACACTATTTCTAAATCTATATTTAACCCTAAAAATATCCCTAACCATAAACTCAACCCTAACCCTAACCCTAACATTAACCCTAACCCTAACCTTAACCCTCAGCTTAACACTTACACTAACCCTAATCCTAAATGAAATCCTAACACAAACCCTAACCGTAACCCTGACCCTAACGTAACCCTAAATTTAAACCTTACCCAAATCCTAAACATAATTTTAACCCTAACTCTATGCCTAACCTTAACAAAAACAATAACCCTAATTCTAACACTAACCCTAAACCTAAACCTAACCCTAACCCTTAAACTAACCCTAACCCTAACACTAATCCTTACCCTAAACCTAATTCTAACCATAAAACAAACACTAAACCTAACCCTAACCCTAAACCTAACCCAATCTCTAACCCTAACCGTAACCCTAACCGTAATACTAACTATCACCCTAAACCTAACACTAATTCTAAACCTACCTCCATCCCTAACACTAAATATAACCTTAACACAAACACAAACACTAACACAAACCCTAACACTTACCCTAACCCTAACTGTAACCTTAATTATACCATAACCATTTAAAAAATCCAAATAAAAAACATAAACATAACCAGAAACCCTAACTTTAACCCTAAAGCTTACAGTAACTGTAACCCTAACCCTAACCCTATACCTAAACTAATCTTAAATGTAATCATAACCCTAATTCTAACTCTAATCCTAAACCTTACACAAACCTTAAACCTAACCCTTACGTTAAACTTAATCCTAACCCTAACACTAACACTAACACTAACCCAAACCCCAAAAGTAACCCTAACACTAAATCTTACTGAAAACCTACCCCAACCCTAAACCTAACCCTAACACTAAAACACACCCTAAACTTAATCCTGACCCTAATCCTAACAAACCCTAACACTAACCCTAACACTAACTCTATCCCTAACTCTAACCCTAACAAAAACATTAACCACAACCATAACAGTAATCCAAACCTAAATATAACCTAGCCCTAACCTAACCTTAACACTTACCTAACCCTATCCTTAACCCTAAACCTAACCATAACTCTAACCCTAACACTAACCCTAAGCATAACCCTGACCCTAACCTAACCCTAACCCTAAATATAAACCAAATCCTAACAGTAAATGTAACCCTAACCCTAACCATATTTCTAATACAAAAATTAACCCGAACCCTAACACAACCCCTAACCCTAACCGTAATCCTAAAATGAACCCTAACACTCAAACTAACCCTAACACTAACCCTAACCCTAACATAAACCTCAAACTAACCCTAATTCTAACCCTAACCCTTATACAATCCTAAACTCAACTTTAAATCTAACACTAACCCTAACACTAACCCTAATTCTAACACTAACCCTGAACCTAAACCTAAAACTAAACTTAACTCTAACACTAAACTTAACCAGAACTGTAACCCTAACCCTAAGATTAAACCTAACCCTAACACAAACACAAATCAAAAACATAACCCTAAACCTATCCTAACCCTAACCCTTACACTAACCTTAAGCCTAAAACAAAAACTAACCCTAACACTAACTGGAACCTAAACCTAACACTAAGCCTAACCCCATCACTAACCCTATCAATAAACATAAACCTAAGCCGAACCCTAAAAATGACATTAACCCTAACCCTAACCCTATCTCTAATAATAACCCTAACAGTAAGCCTAACCCTAACTCGAATTCTAACCCTAACCTTAACAATAACACTAACCCACACACTAACGCTAACCCATATCTGAACCCCAAACTAACCATAAACTCACACTAACCATAATTCTAACCCTAACACATATACTAATGCTAAATTTAACTTTAAGCCTAACACTAAACCTAAACCTAACACTAAACCTAACCCTAACACTCACCCTGACCTTAAATCTAACATTAAACTTAACTCTAACCCTATTCCTAACCCATACTGTAACCCTAATCCTAAGGCTAAACCTAACCCTAACACAAACCCTAACCCAAAATATAACGGTAAACGTAACCTAAACCTAATCCTAAACCTTACCTAAACCCAACTCTAAATATAAACTTAACCCTAACCCTAACCTTATACCTAACACTAACCCTAACCCTAACCCTAACACTAACATTAAACTTAAACCTAAACTTAACTATAACCTTAATCCTAATCATAACCCTAACCCTAAACCTTACCTTAACCCTAACTTTAACACAAACACTAACCCTATCCCAACCCTAACCCTAATAGAAACCCTAACCCTATCTTTAACCTAACAGTAACACAAACACTAACCCTAATCCTCTATCTAACCCTAACCATAACCCTAACCTTAACCCTAACCTTAACACACAACCTAACCCTAAGCTAACACTAATCCTAAACCTAACAGTAAATGTAAACTTCACACTAACCCTAAACATAAACCTAACCCTAACACTAACTCTAAACATAACCCTAAATAGCACCCTAACACATAGCCTAACCCTAACGCTAACCCTATCCCTTACACCAATCCTTACTTTAACCTTAACACAAACCCTAACCCTAATCCTAACCTTAAGACTAAAACTAACACTAATGCTAACTCTAACCCTAACCGTAATCCTAAACTTAATACTAACCATAACGCTGAACCTAACACTAATTCTAAACCTAACCCTAACCCTAACACTAAACATAATCCTAACCCTAACACTAACACTAACACTAACCTTAACTCTAATTGTAAACCTAACCCTAACCCTAACACAAACCCTAATCAAAACCATAACCCTAAACCTCAATTAACCCTTACCCTAACCATAATGCTAACACTAACCCTAACGCTAACCCTAACAAGAATCCTAAAGCTAACACTAACACTTACATTAACCTTAAGACTAACCACAAAACTAACCCTAAACCTAATCCAAAACCTATCCCTAACACTAACCCTAACCGAAACCATAACGCTAAACCTAACCAAACCCTTATCCTAATTATAATTCTAACAATAAACCTAACCCTAAACCTAACATGAACCCCAAAACTAACCCTAACACTAACCTTAACCTTAAACCTAACCCTAAAACTAACACTAAACCTAACACTAACAAACTAATCCTAATCACAAACCTAACCCTAACCCTACACCTAGACCTAACCCTAAAACAAACCTGAAACCTAAACCTAACCCTGATCCTAACACAAAATTTAAACCTACCCGTAACCCTAACCTTAACGCTAACTCTAAACTTAACCCTAACCCTAACCCTAATGCTAACCCTAACAAAAAGCCTAACCCTATCAATAACAGTAATCCTACCCTAATCCAAACCCTAACCATAAAACTAACCCAGACCCTAAACCTAACCGTAACCTTAACTCTAACCTTAAACCTAACCTGAACATTAACCTTAAACCTAACACCAAACCTAACACTAACAGAAACCATAACTGAAAACATAACCCTAAACCTAACATAACCCTAACCATATCCTTTATCTAACCATAACACTAACCCTAAACCTAAAACTAAAATTATCCCCAACACTAACCCTAACCTAACCCTAACATTAAACCTACCCCCAACACTAACCGTATCACTAAAACTAAAACTACACAGAAACCTAAACCTAACATTAACCCTAACCATAACCTTATTCTTAACACTAACTCTAGCACTAAGCCTAAATCTAACCCTAACCCTAACCTTAAGTGTAACACTAATCCTAATGCTAACCCTAACCCTAACTCTAAACCTTTTCCCACTCATAACCCTAATACTAACCCTAAACCTATCTTTAACCCTAAAAGTATCCATAACCCTAACCATAATTCTAATTCTAAACCTAACACTAAACCTAATCTTAATCCTAACTCTAACCATATCCCTAAATGTAACATGAACCCTATCCCTTACCCTAACACTAACCCTAACCCTAACCTTAACCCTAACATTAAAACTAAACCTAACACTAACTTTAAATCTAACCCTAACACCAATCTTAAACATATCCCTGAACCTAACCTAACCCTAACCCTAACCCTAGGTCAAATCCTAACCATAATTATAAACCTACCCCTAACCCCAACACTAACACTAACCCTAAACCTTACACTAACCCTAACCATAAACCTTATACTAACCCTAAACCTAACACTAATTCTAACTCTAACCTTAGTGGTGACCCTATAACAACCATAACGCTACAACTATCCCTAACACTAATCCTAAACCTAACCCTTACACTAACCCTAAACCTAACCTAACAATAAATCTAAACATAACCTTAACACTAACCCTAACACTTACCCTAACCATAAAACTAAATCTAACACTTAGCATAATTCTAACCTTAAACCTAAACTTAACCCTAACCTTAAAACTAACCCTACAAATAACCCTAGCCTGAAACCTAAACCTAACAGTAACACTAACAAACCCTAACCCCACCCTTACACAAACCCTAACCCTTTCCCTAACCATAACACTAACCCAAACCCCAAACCTACCATTAACCTAATCCTATCCATAACCCTAACCTTGACTCTAACCCTAATGCTAACCCTCACACAAACACTAAAATGAAATCTAACCCTTACCTTAAGCCTAACCCTAACCATAACACAAACCTAACCCTAAACATAGCAGTAATCCTAACCTAACCCTAACCCTAAGCCTAACCCTAACTTAACACTAACCCTTACTCTAACCCTAACCTGAAATATAAAACTGACCTTAAACCAAAACACAAGACGAACCCTAACACTAATGCTAATCCTAACACAAAATTTACCCCTATAACTAAACCTACCACTAACCATAAGCTTAACCCTAACCCTAAATTGAACCATAACACTAAAACTAACCCTAAACCTAAACCTAAACCTCACATTAAACCTAATTCTAACCCTAACACAAACCCTAAAACTAAGTTTAACCATAACACTAAACATAACCCATACTGTAACTCTAAGCCTAAAACTAACCCTGACCCTAAACACTAAACTTAACTCTAACCCTAACCCAAAATTGAACAGTAACTCTAACCCTAACACAAAACCTAACCCTAACACAAACTTCAACCCAAAACTTAACCCTAAACATAAACTAACCCTAACCCAAAAACTTACATAAACCTAACACTAACCCTAAAAATAACACTAAGACTAACCCTAACACTAACCCTAACTAAACCCTAACACTAAACCTAACCTCAACCCTAAACCTATCACTAACCCTAACACTAACCCGAAACCAAACATTAACCCTAACTCTAACACTGACCCTAAGACGAAGCATAAACCTAAGCCTAATCCTAACAGTAACACTAACCCTAACACTAACCTTAACCCTAACATTAAGTCTCAGCCTATTCATATCCCTAAACTAACCCCAAACATATTTTTAACCCTAACACTATCCCCAAACCTAACCCTAACCCGAAATCTAAACCGAACACTAACACTAAACATAACACTAACCTTAACCCTAACCATAACATGAACCCTAACCCTCAATCTAACACTAATCCTAACACTAACCCTAACAAAAACTTAACACTAAACCTAACACTAAACCTAACCCTAAATATAACCCTAACACCAATCCTAACCATAACCCTGAACCAAACCTAACCCTAACACAAACCCTAACCCAAACCCTAACCAAAAACCAAAACCTAACCTTAACTCTAACCTTAACACAAAACCTAAGCCTAACGCTAACATTAACCCTAAACGCAACCCTAAACCTAACCATTACACTAACACTAAATCTAACACTAATTCTAACCCTAACCCTAATCGTGACCCTAAAACAAATGATAACCCTAAACCTAACACTAACCTCAAACCTAACCCTAAACCAAACCCTAACACTAAATCAAAACGTAACCTTAAACTAAACCTAACATTTTACTAACCATAACCCTATCTCTAACACTTACTCTAAACCTAACCCTAAACCTAACACTTACCCTAACCTGAACCCTAAAACTAACCCTAGCCCAAGCCCTAACCCTAACTCTAACCCAAACACAAACCCTAACCCTAATTCTAATACTAACTTAAGCCCTATCCCTAAACATAACACTAAACCAAACCTCAAACCTAACCCTAACCCTAATCCTAAATGTAACACTAAACTTAACCCTAACCCAAACTTTATCCTCACAGAGGCCCTAAACCTAAACCTAACCCTAAAACTTACACTAACCCTAACCCTGACAATAAATCTAACCATAACCCTAAAGAGAACACTAACACATAGCCTAACCCGAATTATAACACTAATACTAACCTAAACCCTAACCCAAACATTAACCCTAACCCTAACAATAAACTTACCCCCAACCGAAACACAAATTTTAACCCTAAACCTACCCTTAACCATAACACTAACCCTAACCTTAACCCTAACCATAACACTAACCCTAACCCTAACACTAACCCTAATACTAACCCTAAACCAGTCCCTAAACCTAAGACTAAAAATAACCCTAAACCTAACAGTAACCCTAACACTAAACCTAGCACTAACTTTAAAACTAACACTAACAATCACTGTAATCCTAACTGTAACTGTAACCCTAACACTAACACAAACCCTAACCCAAACCGTAACCCTAAACCTAACCTAAGCCTAAACCTAAACCTAATTCTAACACTAAACCAAACTCTAACCCTAAAATGAACCCTATCCCTAACCCTAACACTAAACTTAACCCTAACTCTAGCCCTAACAATAACACTAAACAAAACCCTAAAACTTGCCCTGAGCTAAACTTAACATGTTCCCTAACACTAAACCTAACCCTAACCCTAAAACTAACCCTAAACCTAACCCTAACACAAACTTTACCCTAAACCTATCACTAAAAATAAACCTAATAGTAACCCTAACCCTCACATTTACCCTTACCCTAACCCTAACCGTAACACTATCTCTAACCAGAACCCTAACACATAGACTAAAGCAAACCCTAACCCTAACACTAACACTAAACCTAACCATAACCATAAAACTAAAACAAAACCTAACGCTAAACTTAACCCTAACCCTAAAATGAATTGTAACCCTAAAACTAATTCTAAACCTAACATTAACCCTGAATGTAACCCTAACCCTAACACTAACCCTAACACTAAACATAACCCTCACACTAAACCAAAACCTAACCCTAACCCTAACACTAAATCTAACCCTAAAGCTAACACTAACACTAATATTAATGCTAACCCTAATACTTACCCTAAACCTAACCCTAACCCTAACATTAATTCTAACTGTAACACTAACCCTAAACCTAAACCTTAACCTAACCCTATCCCTAACCGTAACAGTAACCATAACCCTAACCCTAACCCTAATACTATCCCTGAAACTAGCATTAAAACTCACTCTAACACTAACCCTAACAATATCCTTAACACCAAACCTAACCCTATCCTGTACCTAACCTTAACCCTAACCCTAACACAAACTCTAAAATTAAACCTAACATTAACCCTAAAACTAACCCTGATCCTAACCCTTATTCTAACCCTAACCTTACACCTAACCCTAACACAAACTCTAAGATAACCCTAACCAGAACTCAAAGACATAACCTAACCCTAACCCTAACATTCACAATAACCCTAACTCTAACCCTAACACTAACCCTAACCCCAACACAACCTTAACCCTAACCCTAACACGAATCGTTACCTTAACACTAATCCTAACACAACACAAACCTAAACCTAACCCGGAAAATGAAGTGAAACCTAAAAAATCAAACTGTTCCTGCAAACGAACGCTTCAGCCTAGAAGAACTAAGTTTGTGGAGCCAAGTGCAACAGGAGTCCTGATCATTTTGGCCAAGTATCATCAAAATTGGGTGAAAAAAACATTTGCTGGTATTTCAGGAAACTCGGAGTTCTGTGGAATATTGGCAAACACTTTCAGATGAAAGTGATGTTTTCCCTGCCTGTCCTTCAGGCTACTTCTAGAAGGAACAAAACATAGAGAGAGCACTGAGAACAAATTCAGTGTGTCAGGTTTCAAGCAGCTATCTCAAACCGTATTTGATTTAAATTTTCAACAAGGAATATACCTATAGGGGAAAACGAAGTGAAAACTAAAATATCAAAGTGTTCCTGCAAACGAACGCTTCAACCTAGAAGAACTAAATTTGGTGGGCCAAGTGCGACTGGAGTCCCAATCATTACCGCCAAGTATCACAAGATCAAGTGAAAAAATAATTGCTGGGATTTCAGGAAACTCGGAGTTCTGTGGAAGCTTGGCAAATGATTTCAAATGATTTTTTCCCCCAGCCTCTCCTTCAGGCTACCTCAAGAGAGAACAAAGCATAGAGAGTGCTCTTGGAACTTATTTCGTTTGTAAAGTTTAAAGCGGCTACCAAAAACCATGCTTGATTTCAACTGCATCTCTCCCTATAGGGAAAAACGACGTGAAACCTAAAAATTCAAAGTGTTCCTACAAACGAATACTTTAACCTAGAAGAAGGAAATTTGGAGAGCCAAGTGTTGCTGGAGGACCGATTATTCCTGAAACATAACAACAAGATAGGGTGAAAATATGTTTGCTGAAATTTCAGTAAACTCGAAGTTCTGTGGAAGCTTGGCAAATGCTTTCAAATGAAATTGTTTTTTTCCTGCCTCTACTTCAGGCTACCTCAAGAGGGAACAAAGCATAGAGAGCGCTCTTGGAACTTATTTAGTTTGTAAAGTTTCAAGCTGCTAGCACAAACCATGCTTGATTTCAACTGCATCTTTCCATATATGGGAAAATGAAGTGAAACCTAAAAATTCAAAGTGTTCCTGCAAATGAATGCTTTAACCTAGAAGAAGGAAATTTGGAAAGCCAAGTGCCAATAGGTTATCAATTATTCCTGCGTCATAACAACAAGATCAGTAGAAAAAATGTTTGCCTAGATTTCAGTAGAATGGAGTTCTGGGAAAGCTTGGCAAACACTTTCAAATTAAAGTGTTTTTTGCTTGCCTCTGCTTAGGGCTTCTGCAAGAGGGAACAAAGCATAGAGAGAGCACTTAGAACTAATGGAGTTTGTCAAACTTTAATCAGCTAGCACAAACCGTGTTTGATTTAGAGTTCCAACTGCATCTGTCTGTATAGGGGAAAACAAATTGAAACCCAGAAATTCAAACTGTTCCTTCAAAGGAATGCTTCAACCAAGAAGAAGGAAATGTAGGGGACCAAGTGCAAATGAGGTACCAATTTTAACTACAAATTCTTATCCAAATCAGGGGAAAAAATCTTTGCTAGATTTTCAGAAACTCAGAATTCTGTGTAAGCTTGCCAATGCTTTCAAATGAATGTATTATTCCCTTGCCTCTACACAGGGCTACTGCAAGAGGGAAGAAAGCAAAGAGACTGAACTGAGAACTCATTGAGTGGGTCAAATTTCAAGCAGCCAGCAGGAACCGTGTTTCATTTAGAGTTCCAACTGGGAGTATACCTATAGGGGAAAATGAAGTGAAACCTAAAAATTCAAACTGTTCCTGAAAACAAACGCTTTAACCTAGAAGAAGGAAATTTGGAAAGCCAAATATTGCTGGAGTACTGATGATTCCTGCAACATAACAACAAGATTGGTTGAAAAAATATTAGTGACATTTCAGTAAACTCAGAGTTCTGTGGAAGCTTGGCAAACGCTTTCAAATGAAAGTGTTTTTCACTTGCCTCTGCTTAGGGCTTCTGCAAGAGAGAACAAAGCATAGAGAGAGCACTAAGAACTAATGGAGTGTGCCAAGGTTTAAAGAGCTTGCACTAACCATGTTTGATTTACAGTTTCAACTGCACCTGTCCATATTGGGGAAAACAAAGTGAAACCCAAAAATCCAAACTGTTCCTTCAAAGGAACGCTTGACCTATAAGAAGGAAATTGGGGGGGGGGGGCAAGTGCGACTGAGGTACTGATCTTTACCGCCAAATATCATCCAAATTGGGTGAAAAAATTTTTGCTGGGTTTTCAGGAAATTCAGAGTTCTGTGGAAGCTTGGCAAATGCTTTCAAATGAAATTGTTTTTTCCTGCCTCTCCTTTGGGCTACCTCAAGAGGGAACAAAGCATAGAGAGCGCTCTTAGAACTAATTTAGTTTCTAAATTTTCAAGTGGCTAGCACAAACCATGCTTGATTTTAACTGCATCTCTCCCTATAGGAGAAAACGAAGTGAAACCTAAAAATTTAAATTGTTCGTGCAAATGAACGCTTAAACCTAGAAGTACGAAATTGGCAGAGCCACGTGCAGCTGGAGTAAGATGATACCTGGAATGTATCAATGTATCAACAAGATGGGGTTAAAAAATATGAACACTTCAAACTAGTAGAACAAACTTTGGGGGGCCATGTGCAACTGGACAAGTGCAACTTTGTTCAGGGGATCTAGTTGATACATGGCAGAAATGATCGGTACTCAGGACACACTTGCCCCTTCAATTTGTGTTCTTCTACATTGAAGTGTTCATTTGAAGGAACACTTTGAATTTTTAATTTTTTTGTTTCCCCCTATAAGGACACATGCAGTTGCAATTATAATTCAAACACGATTTTTGCTAAATGGTTGAAACTTGAAACACTGAATTAGTTCTCAGTGTGCACTGCAACCTTTGTTCCCTCTTGAAGTAGCCCTAACCAGAAGCAAGGAAAAAAATCCCTAACCCTAACCATATCCCAAACCTAACCCTAAGACTAACCCTGACACTAATATTAAACCTAATCCTAACCTAACCCTAACCCTCAACCTAACCCTAACAATAACCTGAACTATAGCCCTAACGCTAACACTAACCCTAACTGTAACTTAAAACTTACACTAACCTTAATCAAAAACTAAACCTAAATCTAAAACTAACCCAAACACTAACCTAACCCAAAAGGCAACTCTAACCATAACACTAAACCTAACCTTACTGAAACACAATCCCTAACACTAAATTACATTTAATCCAACCTTAACATAACATGAACCATAACCCTAACACTAACACTAACCCTAACACTAACACTAACCATAACCCTAACATTAACACTATTCCTTCCCTAAACATAACCATAATCATAGCACTAACACTAACCCTAACCCTAACCCTAAACCTAAACCTATCCGTAACCCTAAGCCTAACACTATCGCTAATACAAAACCTAACCCTAACATTAACCCTAACCCTAAAACGAACACTAACCCTAAAACTAACCATAATCTAAACCTAACCCTAATCCTAACACTAACCCTAAACTTAACCCTAACCATAACCCTATCATTAACCCTAACCTACCCACACTGCTAACCCTAAAATTAAAGCCAATCCTAACCATATCTGTAATCCTAACCGTATCTGTAACCGTAACCCTAACACTAACACTAACTCTAAACCTACCCTAAACCTAAATGTATAATTAACCCTAACCCTAAAAAAAACCTAACCCTAACCCTAACCCTAAAACTAACACCCTAAACCGAACCCTAACACAAACTCTAATTCTAACACTAACACTAACCCAAACCCTAATCGTAACACTTATCTTAATCCTAACACTAACCCTAAACTTAACATTAACTTAATCCTAACATAAACCCTAAACCTAACCTTAAGGGAACCATAATCTTAACCCTAAACTTAAACCTAACTCTAACCCTCACCCTAACCCTAAACTAAACCTAATACTAACCTTAAACCTAAACCTAAACCTAACACTAAACCTAACCATAAACCTAACACTAACCCTAAACCTAACACAAACCCTAACTCTAACCCAAAACCTAAAGCTAACACGAACCCTAACCCTAACACTAACACTAAACCCAACCCTAACACAAACCCTAAACCTAAAAAACACAAATATTAACCCTAAAACTTAACCCTAAACCTAAATCTAACACTAACACTAACCCTAACCCTAACCCTAACTCTCACCCTAACACAAAAAATAAACCTAACGCTAACACTAACGCTAACCATAACCGTAATCCTAACCTTAATATTAAGCATAACTCTACCCCTAACCCTAACTCTAACACTAACTTGAACACTAACTCTAATGTAACACCAAGCTTACCCAAACTCTCATTTAACCCTAACCCTAAACCTAACCAAACACTAGCCAAACCCTAATCCTAATGCTAAAACTCAACCTAACCCTAAACCTAAACCATATCCAAACACTTACCCTTACAAAAACTTTAAACATAAATATAAACCTCACACAAAACCAAACCCTAAACCTAACCCTAAGCTAACCCTAACACTAACACTAACCCATAGGCAACACTAAACCTTATTGTTAATACTAAAAGAAATCCTATTTCTAACACTAACCCTAACCCAAAACCGAACATGAACCCTGAAACAAACCCAAACCCTAACTTTAACCCTAACAATAACCCTCAACCTAACCAAAAACCTAACACTAACCCTAACCCTAACCCTAATCCTTATCCTAACTCTAACCCTAATCGTAATCATAATGGTAACTCTAACCCTAACCCTAACCCTAACACTAATCCTAACACAAACCCTAACATTAATCCTAACCATAACACTCACCATAACCTATTCTTAACCCTAAAACTAACCTAACTCTAAACCTAAACCTAACTCTAAATCTAATCTTAACCCTTACCCTAAAACTAACCCTAACACTAATCCTAACCCTAACAAGAACACTAACCCTAAACCTAACCCTAATCTAACCCTAACCCTAATCATTACACTAACCCTAAACTTAACCATAACCCTAAACCTAACATTAACCCTAACCATACCCCTACTTATAACCCTAAATGTAACCCATTCCTAACTGTAACTGTAACAGTAACCCTAACACTAACACTAACTCTAAACCTAGCCCTAACATTAAAAGTATAATTAAACGTAACCCTAACACAATCCTAACCCTAACCCTCACCCTACAACTAACACCCTAATCCAAACCCTAACACAAACTCTAATTCTAATACTAACACTAACCCTAACCGTAATCATAACCCTTTCACTAACCATAAACTTAACATTAACCTAATCCTAACACAAATACTAAACTTAACCTTGAACCAAACCCTAATAAAAACCCTAAGTTTAACCAAACTCTAACCCTCAAGCTACCCCTAACAATAAACCTAACACTAACTCTAACCCTAACCCTAACCCTAAACCTAACACTAAACCTAACCAAAACCCTAACACTAAACATAACACCAACCCTAAACCTAACTATAAAACTAATCCTAACTGTAACCATAAACCTAACCCTAACCCTAACCCTAACACAAACCCTAACCCTAACCCTATACCTAACCCTAACACTAACCATAATGCTAACACTAACACTAACCCCAACCCTAACACAAACCCTAAACCTAAACAAACACAAATCTTAACACTAAACCTTAACCCTAAACCTAAAGCTAACACTAACACTAACCCTAACTCTAACCCTTACCCTAACACGAACACTAAACCTAACCCTAACACTAATGTGAACCATAACCGTAACCCTAACCCTAACATTAAACATAACCCTACCCCTATCCCTACCCCGAACATTAACTTTAACACTAACTCTAATGTAACACTATCGTAACCCTAACCCTAAACCTAACCGAACCCTAACCCAAACCCTAACCCTAATTCTAAAACTAACCTTAACCCTAACTCTAAACCTAACCCAAACACTAACCCTAACATTAACCCTAAACCTAAATATAAATCTAACACAAAACCTAACCCTAACCCTAACCCTACCACTAACCCATAGACAAAACCAAACCTTATTGTGAATCCTAACCGTAATCCTATTCCTAACCCTAACCCTATCCCAAAATGGAACGTAAACTGTAACACAAACCCAATTACTAAATTTAACACTAACAATAACCCTAACTCTAAACAAAAGCCTAACACTAAACCTAACCCTAACCCTAATTCTTATCCTAAATCTAACCCTGATCATAACCATAATAGTAACCCTAACCCTAACCCTAACACAAACCCTAACCCTAACACTAATGCTAACACAAACCCTAACATTAACCCTAACCATAACACTAACCATAACCTATTCTTAACCCTAAAACTAACCTAAATCTAAACCTAAACCTAACCCTAAAACTAACCTTATCTTAACCCTAAACCTAACCCTAACACTAACTCTAAACCTAAACCTAAACCTTAGCCTAAATCTAACCCTAACACAAACCCTAACCCTAATCCTAACCCTAACCCTAACCCTAATCCGTATCCTAACCATGACCAAAACCCTAAACTTAACCCTAAATCCAACAAAAAAGCTAACCCAAACCCTACACTAAATCTAAAACTAACCTTAACCCTAACCCTAAAACTAACCCTAATCTTAATTCTAACCCTAAAACAAACTCTAATCGTAACCTAACACTAACCCTAACACTTACCCTAACCCTCACCCTAACACAAACCCAAAAACTAACCCTGACACTAACTGTAAACCTAACCCTATCCCTCAACCTAACTCTAAACCTAATTCAAACCATAACCCTAAACCTAATCATAATTCTTACAATAACTCTAACGCTAACCCTAACACTAACATTAACCTTAAAACTAACCCAAACCCTAGAACTAACCCTAACCCTAACTCTAAACCAAACCTGAACCTTAACCCTAACCCAAACCCTACCCTAATACTAACCCTAACACTACCCTTTACACTAACAGTTACCTAACCCTAAGCATAACCCTAACACTAAACCTAATACTAACCTTAACCATAATCATAAAAATACCCTAACTTAATACTAACACTAACCCTATCCTAACTCTAACCCTACCTTAACCCTAACCCTAAAACATAACATTAACACTAACCCTTACCATAACACTAACACTAAACCTATCCCCAATCCTAAATCAAACCATAACACAAACCCTAACCCTACCTCTAACCCTAACCTAATGCTAAACATAAACCTAAACCGAATCCTAAATGTAATCATAACCCTAACCCTAACCAAACACTAAACCTAATGCAATTCCCAACCCCTACCCTAATACTATGTCTAAACATTACCCTAAACCTAACACTAATCCGAACCCTAACCCTAACACTAACCCTAAAGTTAACACTAATTCTAACACTAACCCTAACACTAACCGTAAACCCAAAGCTAACCGTAAAAGTAACCCTAACCTTAAGACAACCAAAACACTAACACTAACACTTACTTAAAACCTGACACTATCCCGAACCTTAACCTTAACCCTAACACTAATCAAAACCCTAACCCCAACCTAAAGCTAATGTGAACCTTAATCCCAACTGGAACCCTAACACTAATATTAACACTAACACAAACCCTAAAACAAACACTAACCCTAACTGTAACCCTAACCCTAAACCTAAGCCTAACACTAACCCTAACCCTTAATCTAACCATAATCAAAACCGTGACCATACAGTAACACTAACCCTAATTCTAACCCTAACCCTAACAGAAAACCTAACTGTAACCCTAAACCTAACCCTAACACTAACCCTAAACATAACCCTAACACTAACCCTAACATTAACCCTAGCACTAACACTGACTCTAGCCCTTAACCTAACACTAATCCTAAACAAATCTCTAACACTAACCTAATCCTAAACCTAACCCTAACACGAATCCTAAGTCTAACCCTAAACTTAACACTAAATCTAATTTTAACCCAAACACTAATAGTAACCATAACCCTAACCCTAACCCTAACCCTAACAATAACCCTAATCCTAACACTAATACTAAACCTAATCCTACCCCTTACCCTAACATTAACACTAACTCTAACTCTGAACCTTAACGTAATCCTAACACTAAGCCTAACCCTAATTCTAACCCTAAATATAACCCTAATCCTATTCGTAACCCTAACACGAATCCTAACCCTAACACTAATCCTAACCCTAACACTAACAAAACCCTACCCTTAAACTTAAACCTAACACAAACCCTAAACTTATCCCTAATACTAAACCTAACTCTAATGTTAACCCTAATTCTAACCCTAACTCTAAAACTAACACTAACCCTAACATTAACATTAACAGTAATCCTAAACCTAAACCTAAACCTAACCATTATTTTAACACTAACCCTAACTGTAACCCTAACACTAACTCTACAACTATCACTAACCCTAACACTGTAATTAAACCTAAACCTAACCATAACACAAACACTAACACAAACATAACCCTAAACCTAAAAGTAATGCTAATACTCACCCTAAACCTAACCCTAACACTAATACCAACCATAAAAGTAACCCTAATACTAACACTAACCATAAAACTTACCCTAACACTATCACTAAACCTAAACCTAATCCTAACTATTACCTTAACCCAACACTAACCCTAAACTTAACCATAACCCTAACACTAAAACTAATCCTAACCCTAACTCTACCCCTAATTCTAACACTAACCCTAAATCCAAACCTAATCTAACACTAACCCTAACACAAAAATTGACACTAATATTAACCCTAATCTTATTCTAATACTAAGTGTAACCCTAACCTTTACAATAATCCTAACCCTAATCCTAACTCAAACCCTAAACCTAACTCTTACAATAAAACTAAACCTAACCATAACCCTAAACCTAACCCTAACACTAACCTTATTCCTAAACCTAACCCTATCACTAACCTTAACCCTAACCCTAACACTAATCATAACACTAACCCGAAACCTAACCTAAGCCTAACACTAACTGTAAGCCTATGCCTAACTCTAACAGTATAATAAACCCTAGCCCAAACCCTAACACAAGCACTAACACTAAACCTAACCCTAACCCTATCCCTAACCCTAACCCTAACCCTAATCCTAACCCTAACACTCACGGTAACCCTAACACTAACAGGAATAGTAATTCTAACTTTAACTTACACTAACCCTAACCCTAATCCTAACCCTTAACTTAACCATTAAATGAACCTTAAACTTAACCCTAAACCTAATCCTAAAACTAATCCTAAACCTAACTCTAAATATAACCCTAAACTTAAACCTAAACCGAAACCTAACCCTATCACTAACACTAACCCTAATCCAAAAAGTAACCCTAACTATTACACGAACCTGAAGTCTAAACCTAACCCTAACACTAACAATAACACTAACACTAACCCTAACACTAACAATAACCTTAACACTATACCTAAACCTAACCCTAACCCTAACAATAAAACTAAACCCAAAACTAAACCTATTACTAATTCTACCCCTAACCATAACCTATAAATTAAGACTAACCCTAACACTAAACATAATCCCAAATCTAAAACTAAACCTAAACCTAACCATAACGCTAACCCTAACACTAACACTAACCCTATCTCTACCCCTAATACTAACATTAACATTAAATCTAACTCTAAACCTAATCATAGTCCTAACACTAAACCTAACCCTAATTCTAACCATAAATATAACCCTAATTTTATCTGTAACCCTAACACTAACCCTAACCGAAACACTAACACAAACCCTAACCCTAACCCTGATCCTAATCCTAACAAACCCTAACCCTAACACTAACCTAATACTAACCCTAAAACTAACCCTAAACCTAACCCATACCCTAACACTAACCCTAACCATAACCCTAACTCTAACCCTAACACTAACGGTAAACCATAACACTAACACTAACAATACACCTAACCGTAAACCTAACCATAACCCTAATCCTAAACCTAACACTGACTCTAAACCTATGCCTAACCCTAAAAATATAATTAACATTAACCCTAACACTTACCCTAAACTTAACATTAACCCTAACCCTAAAACTAACACAAACCCTAATCCTAACTGTAATCTTAAACTTAAACCTAACCATACACCTAATCCTAACACTAACCCTAACACAAAAGTTAACACTAACATTAACTCTAACCTAATCCTAACTGTAACCCTATCCCTAACAATAACCCTAAACCTAATCCTAACTCAAACCCTAAACCTAGACCTTAAACTAACCTTAACCCTAACTCTAACACTAACCCTTACCCTAAAACTAACCTTAACCCTAAACCTAACCCTGTCACTAAACTTAACCCATAACCTAACACTAATCTCAACCCTAACACTAATCATAACACTAACCCTAAACCTAACACTAACCCAAAAACTAACTCTAAACCTATCCATAACCCTAACAGTATAATAAGCCCTAACCCTATCCCTAACACAAACACTAACACTAAACCTAAACCAATCCCTATCTTTTACTCTCAACCTAACCCTAACCCTAAAATTCACCATAACCCTAACCCTAACATGACCACTAATTCTAACCCTGACACTAACCCTAACCCTAACCCTAACCCTACCATGAACCTTAAACTTATCCCTAAACATAAGTTTAAAATTAACCCTAAAACTAACCCTAAACCTAACCCAAAACCCAACCCTAAACCTAACCCTAACCTAACCCTAACACTAAACCTAATGCAAACCATAACCCTAACTCTAACACGATCCCTAAGTCTAACCCTAACCCTAACACTAAACCTAACACTAACCCTGAACCTAACCCTAACACTAACACCGACCATAACACTAAACCTAATACTATACATTACCCTAAAAATAAACCTAACTCCAATTCTAATCCTATCACTAATTTTAAACCTAAACATAACCGCAAACCTAACTACAACCCTAACTCTAACAATAACCCTTACCCTTACACTAACCCTAACTCTACCCCTAAAACAACATTAACTGTAAATCTAAAACTAATCATAAACCTACCACTAAACCTAACTCTAATTCTAACCCTAAATATAAACCTAATCTTAACTGTACTTCTAACACTATCCCTAACCCTAGTCCTTACACAAACTCTAACCCTAACCCTAACCCTAACTATCCCTAACCCTAACACTAACCCTAACACTAACCCTAACACTAACCCAAACCTAACCCTAAACCTAACACTAACCCTAACACTAAACCTAAACCTAACCCTTACCGTAACACTAACCCTAAAAATATCCCTAACACTTAGACTAACCATAAACCGAAACATAACCCTAACTAAACACTAACCCTAACCCTAACACTAACTCTAAACCTAACCCTAACCCAAAGTCTAACTTATTCTGAACCCTAACACAATATTTAATCCAAACCCTAACCCTAACACAAACCTAACACTAACACTAACCCGAACCCTAACACAAAGCCTAATTTGAACACTAACCCGAACACTAACACTAACCCTAACCCTAATCCCAACCCTTACCATAACTCTAACAGTAACCCTACACTTATCCCAACCCAAACCCCAAAGTAACACTAACCGTAACCCTAATCATTATTCTAACACTAACCCTCACCCTAAACTTAATTTTAACACTAAACCTAACACAAAATTTAACACTAACTTTAATCCTAACCCTTACATAACCCTAACTCTAACCCTAAACCTATCCCTAACACTAACCCTAATCCTGACTAAAAACCTAATCCTAACCCTAATGCTAACCCTAACCCTAAACCTAACCCTAACCCTTACCCTAACACTAACCTTAACACTAAACCTAACCCTATCACTTACCTTAATCCGATCCCTAACCCTAACCAAACACTAACCCTAAACCTAACTATAACTGTAATACTAATTCTAAAACTATCCCTAACCCTAACACTATAATTAACCCTATCCCTAACCCTAAAGCAAACACTAACACTAAACTGAATCCTAACCCTAACCCTCACCATAACCCTATTCTTAACCCTAACACTCACCCTAAATCTAATCTTAACATGAACCCTAATTCTAAGCCTAACACTAAACCTAACACTAACCCTAAGGCTAATACTAACCCTTACCTTAACCCTAACTCTAACTCTAACTCTAAACTTAACCCTAACCCTAAGTCTAACCCTAACTCTAACCCTACTTTTAACCCTAATCTTAAACATAACACAAAATTTTACACTAAGACTAACCCTAATCCTAAGGTAATCCTAACCATAATCCTAACATGAACCATATTCTAAACCTAACACTAACTCTAATCCAAATCCTAACCCTTAAATTAACCATAACTCTAAAACTAAACTTAACCCTAACCCTAAACCTAAAATTAACCCTAAGCCTAACCCTAACCCTAACATTAACCCTAACCCTAAACCTAATGCAAAATTTAAAACCAACAATAACCCTAACCCTAATCCTAACTCACATTCTAAACCTAACCCTAAAACTAACCTACCAAAGCCTAACCCTAATCCTAAACCATACCCTAACACAAACCTCAACCGTAACCCTTACCCTAACACTAACCTTATCCCTAAACATAACCCTAACCCTAACACTAACCCATACCTATTCCTAAACCTAACACGATCCCTAACCCTAATCCTTACCCTGACCCTAACACTAACACAAATTAAAACGTTAACCCTTACCCTAGCCATTACACTAAATCTAACCCTAACCTTAAGACAAAACATAACCCTAAGTCTAACTCTAATCCTAACCCTACTCTAACCCTAACCCTAACCATAATACCAACCCTAAACCTAACCCTAACACTAAACCTAACCTTAACCTTAACACTAAACCTAATGCAAACCCTAACACTAACACTAGTCCTAACACTAAATCTAAACCTAACCGTAAACTAAACCCAAACCCTAACCCTAACATAACCCTAAGCCTAACACTAAACTTAATGCTAACACTTACCCTAAACCTAAACCTTACCCTATCCCAAACACAAAACTTAACCCAAACCATAACCATAACACTAACCCTAACACTAAACCTAACCATTCCACTAAGCCCGACCCTAACCCAAACCCTAACTCAGGCCTTACCCTAACATTAATCCTAAACCTAATTCTAACCTTAACACTAACACTAATCCTAACCCTAACACTAACACTAACACTAACATTAACTGTAAACCTAACACAAACACTAACCCAACCAAAATCCTGACCCTTATCTATGCCTAACCCTCACCCTTCCCTAACACTAAGCCTAACCCTAAAACAAACACTAACCCTAACCCTAAATCAAACCCTAACAATAAACTTAATCTTAACTCTAACCCTAACAATAACCATAACACTAAATCTAACCATAATCCTAAACCTAACCCTCACCCTTACCCTAAACCTAACCCTATCAGTAAAACGAAGCTTAACCCTAAACCTAACCCTACACCTAACACTAACCCTAACACTAACCCTAAACCTATTCCTAACCCTAACCCTAACTCTAACCCTAATGCTAACCCTAACCTTAAACATAAAATTAAAAATAACCCTAAACCTAACCCTAAACTTAAACCTAACCATAAACCTAATCATAACACTAAGCCTAACCCTATCCCTAACACTAAACCTAAACCTAAATGTAAACCTAACCCCAAAACTAAATGTAACCCTAAACTTAACCCTAACCATAACACTAACCCTAACCCTAATCCTTAACATAAACTTAACACTAACCCTACATTTAACCCTAACATGAACCATAACCCTAACACTTACTATAACCTAACCCTAACCCAAACCCTAACCCTAACATAATCCTATCCCTAACCCTAATCCGAACCATAAAACTAATCATAACCGTAACCCTAACCATAAAACTAACTGTAACCCTAACAGAAAACCTAACCCTAGTCCTAAATCTAACACAAACCCTTACCCTAATACTATACATACCAAAAATCCTAACCCAAAACATAACCCTAACTTTTACCCAAACCTAACACTAACACTTACCTAAACAAACCCAAATCCTAACACTAAAAATAACCCTAACACTAACCCTAACCATAACCCTAATACGAACCCTAAACCTAAACATACCATTAAGACTAACTCTCACCCAAATCATAACCCCAACCCTAACCCTAATCCTAACCTTAACACAAACCATAACCCTAACAAAAATCATAACCTGAACCCTAACACTAACTCTAACACTAACCACATACCTACACTTAACTGTAAAACTGGCGATAAACATAACCGAAACCCAAACCGTAACAATAACCCAAATCCTAACCCAAACCCTAATACTAACACTAACACTAACACACTAAATAGAAACCTAAACCTAACACCAAACCTAACACTAAACCTAACACTAACCCAAACACAAAACCTAACCCTAACCCTAACACTAACTCTAATTCTAAACCTAACACTAACACTAATCCTAATCCTAACTCTAAACCTAACCATAAAACTAACCCTAAGCCTAACCCTAAACCTAACACTAATCCTTACTGTTACCCTAACACTAACAATAACACTAACACTAACACAAACCCTAACTCTAAACCTAACACTAACCCTAACTCTAAAACTAACCCTAACACTAACAAGTAACCCAGACACCCAAACCGAACCTTAAACCTTACCATAACCCTAAACCTAACCCTGACCCTAACACAAACCCTAATGCTAACCCTAACACTAACTCAAACACTAACCCTAAACCTAAACTTTGGTTTAACCCTAACACTAACCCTAACCCTAACCCTAAATCTACACTAACCTTATCCTTAACCCTAATACTAACTCTAACACTAACCATAACCCTAACACTAACACTAACCCTAAATCTCATCCTAAACATAACACTAACCTAACACTAACCATAAAACTAACCATAAACCTGACTCTAACCCTAACCCAAACAGTAATTTTAAACTTAAGCCTAACCCTATCCCTAACAGTATCCCTAACCTTAGCCCTAATCCTAAACCTAATACTAACAAAACATTAACCCTACCTACCCCTAAAAATAACACTAAGCGTAACCATAAAACTAACTGTAATCCTTACCAAAAACCTAACAATAAACCTAACCCGAAACCTAACTGTAACCCTAAACCTAACACTTACCCTAAAACTAACCCTAACCATAATTTAAGCCTAAAGAAACCCTAACCCTAATACAAACTCTAACCCAAACCACAACCTTAACCCTAACCTAAACCTAGCCCTAACCCTTACCTAACCCTAACCCTAAACCTAAACCTAACACTAACCTTAACACAAACCCTAACCCAAATCTTAACACTACCACTTATACCTACCCTAACCCTATCATGAACCCTAATCCTAAACCTAACCTTAAACCTAACCCTAACCTTAACATTAACCCTAACACTCACCCTAATTCTAAGGGTAACCCTAAATCAAACCTAAGCCTAAGCCTAACCCTCACTCTAACCCTTACCCTAACACTAACCCTAATGCTAAACCTAAACCTAAGACTAACCTTAACCCTAAAACTAAACTTAAACCTAATCCTAACTGTAACTCTTACCCTAATCCTAACCCTAATCTAAACATAACCCTAACCCTACCCCTAACCTAACAGTAACCCTAAACTTTATACTAACACAAACCCTAACTCTAACCCTCACCCTAAGCCTAACACTAATCCTAACACTAACCCTAATCCAACCCTAACTCTATATCTAAACCTAAATATAAACCTAACACAAATAATAATGCTAATGCTAACCCTAACACTAACACTAAACCGAAACGTAAACTAAACCTAAAGCTAACCTTCACCCTAACCCTCTCCCTAACACAAACCCTAACCTTAACCCTAACCCTAACCTTACCATAACCATAGCACTAACCCTAACACTAAACAAAATTCTAACCCTAACCTTTACCCTAAACTAACCCTAACCCTAACCATAACACTAACCTAACACTAACACTAACTCTAACTCTAACCCTCACACTAAACCTAAAGCTACCACTAACCCTAATCCTAAACTTAACACGAACAATAAACCTAACCGTAACCTGAATTAACCCTAACATTAAATTTCACAATAACACTAAACCTAACCCTAACACTAACACAAAATCTAAACCAAATCCTAACTTTAACCTAAAGCTTATTGTAACACTAACCACAAACCTAACCCTAAACCTCACCCTAACCCTAACCCTAAACCTAATACTAACACTAACAGTAATCCTAACACTAAACCTAAACCTAAATCTAATCCTTACCCAAACACTAGTCCTAAGCCTAACCCTAACCCTAACATAACACTAACCCTAACCCTAATCCTAAACCTAAACTTAACCCTAACACTAAACATAAACCTAACGCTAACCCTAACACTAACTCTAACCATAACCCTAACCCTATCCATAAAACTTAACCTAAACCTCACCATAACCAAAACCCTAACCCTAATACAAATCTAAATCTAACCCTAATCCTAACACTAATCCTAACACTAACCCTTACCCTAACCCTAACAAAACCCTAAAACTAACCCTAACTCTATCCCAAACCCTAATGCTAATCCTAACCCTTACCCAAACCCCAACCCTAACCCTAAACTAACGCTAACCACAACCCTATCCCCAACCCTAACCCTAACCCTTACCATAACACTAACCCTAACCAAACCCTGTCTCAGCCCTAACCTAACACTAACCCACACTTAAATTTTATTCCTAAAAATAACCCAAACCCTAACCACAACACTAACACTAACCATACCCTTACCCCTAAACCTAATTTTAACTCTAACCCTAACCATTAAACTAACCATAATTCTAACCCGAAAACCATGCCTAAACCTAAATCTAAACCTAAACCTAAACTTAACCCAAAGACTAATACTAACACTAAACCTAACACTAACACTAACATTAAACTTAAACCTAAAAGTAACTTAAACCCTAACCCTAAGCCTAACTCTAAACCTAACCCTAACCCTAACCCTTACCCTAAGTGTAACCCTGTCACTAACACTAACCCTAACCATAACCATAACTCTAACCTTTACCTTAAACCTAACACTAACCCTAACCATAACCCTAACACTAACCTAACACTAACACTAAAGTTAACCCTAACTCTAACCCTCACCATAAAACTTACAATAACCCTAACCCTAACCCCAAAAGGAACCCTATCCCTAAATCTAACCCGAACAGAACTCTAACACTAAACCTCACTGCAACACTTACCCCAACCCTAACCCTAACACAAACACTAAACCAAATACTAATCTTAACCACTCTAACCCTAATCCTAACAACAACCCTAAACCTAACCCTATATCTAAACCTAACCCTGATACTAACCCTAAGCCTCACCCTAACCCTTATTCAGATCCTAACACTAACCCTAACCCTAACCCTAACCCTATACCTAACTCTAACCTTAACCCAAACACTAAACCTAACCTTATCCCTAACTCTAACCATAACACTAACCCTAACTCTAACCCTAACCCTAACACTAACACGACCCCTAAACCTAACCCTAACACTAACTCTAAATGTAACCCTAAACCTATCCCTAACACTAACCCTTACCCTAAACCTAAACCTAAAACTAACACAAACCTTATTCCTTACCCTAACACGAACCGTAACCCTCACCCTAACCCTAATTTAACCCAAACACTAGCCCTAATCTTAACACTAATCCTAATCCTAACCCTAACCCTAACACTAACCCTAACACTATCTCTAACCCTAACCCTAACCCTAAACCTCAACCTTACTCTAACCCTAATCTTTACCTTTATCATAACCCTATCTATAACCCTAACCATAACCCCTACACAAACTCTAATACTATACCTTAAACTAACCTAAACAGTAATCCTAACACTAACACTAAGCCTAACACTAACACTAACACTATCTCTAACCATAACCCTAAACCTAACCTTAAATTTTGCCCTAAGCATAACCCTAACCTTAATCCTAACAGTAATTCTAAACCTAATCCTAACACAAACCCTACTATAACCCTAACCCTAAAAGAAACCCTAACTGTAACCCTAAACTAACGCTAACACTAACACTAATCCTAACTTTAACCCTAACCCTAATCCTAAACGAAACCTAACAGTAACAATATCTCTTAACATAACCCTAAACCTAAAGCAATCCCTAAACCTAACCCTAATCCTAAAACAAACTCTAAACCTAAGTATAACCCTAACACTATCCATAACTGTAACCCTAGCCATAAACCTAAAGCTAACACTTTTGCTAACCTTAAGCCGAACACGAAACATAAAGCTAACACTAACCCTAACCTAACCCTAAACCTAATCCTAACTCTAACATTTACCCTAATCCTAACACTTACCTGAACCCTAACACTAATCTTAACCCTGCCCAACCCTAACCTAACCCTAACCCTAACCCTAATGCTAATCCTATCCATAACCATAACCCTAATCATAATCCTAATTGTAATCCTAACACAAATCCTAACCCTAACCCTAACACTAACTCAAATCCTAATTCTAACTCTAACACTAACCATAACCCTAAACCTAGTCTTAATACTTACCTAAACCTAACCCTTACTCTAACCCTAACACTAACCCTAGAACTAACCCTAACCGTAACACTAACCCTAACCCCAACCCTAACCCTAAAACTAACCCTAACGCTAACCCTAACCCTGAACCTAACACTAACTCTAACCCTAACTGAAACCTAGCCCTATCCCTTTTCTAACCCTAAATCTTACCGTAACCTAACACAAAGCCTAACCTAATCCTAACCCTAATCATAACCCCAACATTAACCCTATCACTAACCCTAGCCCTAAGCCTAACACTAAACCTAACACTAACCCTAATCCTGACCCTTACTTGAACCACCCTAACACTAACACTAACCCTAAGCCTTACCCTAACACTATACCTAAAGTACCCATAACCCTAAAACTCTCCCTAACCCTAACCCCATGCCTCACTCTAACCCTCTTTCTAATCATAACCAAAACCCTAATTTTAACTCTAATCTTAACACAAAACCTAACCCTTACACTAACACAAACCATAATTCTTACCCTAACACTAAACTTAACACTAACCCTAACCCAAACCCTAACACCAATTCTAAAAGTAACCATAACCCTAACTAGAATCCTAACCATAACCCTAACCCCAAACTAACCTTAACCATAAACATAACCCTAACCCTAACACTAACCCTAACCATAACACTAACCTTAAACCCAATTCTAACCGTAAACCTAAAAGTAACCCAATCCTATCCATAACCCTAACACTATCCCTAACTCTAAACCTAACACTAACATTAACACTGAACCTAACCCTAAACCTAAAACTACCCCTAACACTCACCCTAAACCTTACTCTAACACAAACACTAACCCTAACCCTAACACTAATCCTAACCCTTACCCTAACATTAACCCTAACCTAAAAGGAACCCTAAACTTAAGCCCAAACCTCACCCTAACACTAGCCCTAAACATAATGCTAATTGGAAATCTAGCCCTAACCCTACTCTAGCCCTAAAACAAAACAGAGCCATAATCCTAACCCTAACCCTTAACCTAAACCAAACACTAACCTTACACCTATCCCTAAACTTAGCCCTATTTTGAGTCCTAACCCTAACCATAGAATAACCCTGACCCTGAGTTGGACCCTAACAGTACCCCTAGCTCTAAATATTGCCAGAACGCTAACCCTATAACTAGCCCTAATCAGAAAATTAGTTCTTTCATTAGCCATAGCACTAATGATAGCAAATTCTAGCCCGAATCTGAGCCCTGACTCTAACCCTAACCATAACCGTACCTCTTACCCATTGCTTACTCTAAGCCAAACACTCACCCAAATGCTACTCTAGTCCTAACCTTAATCCTTAGCCTACCCCAAACTCTAACTCTATTACTAGTCCTAAACCTAGCCCTAATTCTACCTTTAACCCTAATCCTAACAATGACCCTCATTCTGACCCTAACACTAACCCTAGATCTAAACCTGACCCTAACCCTAAACCGAACCCTAACACTACCCTACTGGTAAACCTATACTTAAACCTAATGTTAACTCTAGCACTAGACCAAACATAATCCTTAATAGAGTCATAAATCTAGACTTAGCCCTAAACAAAAACCTAGCACTAGCCCTAACAATAACCCTTAACCTAATATAAAGAATAAACCTATGACTAGACAAAACGCTATCCCTAATTGTGGCCCTAACCATAAAATTAACCCTAAACCAACAATGACCCTTAATCTAATAGAAGCCCTAGCTCTAAACCTTATCCTAAACCAAAACCTAAACCTAACACTAGACTTATCCATAATCTTGACCCTAACACTAGCCATTACCATATCCCTAGCTCTTAAATTACCCATTGCCCTAATGTTAGCCCTAAACATCACACAAAACTTAGCCCTTATCCAAGACCTAAACCTAGCCCTAATCATAACCCTAACCATAACCTTAGACCTAACCCTAATGCTAATGCTTGCCTTAACCCTAACCCTAGCTAAAACTCTAATCCTTAGTCTAAACATAACCCTAACCCTAAACCTAACCCTAGCCCTGACTCAAAACCTAAATCTTGCCCTAGGCCTAACCTAGCTCAAATGCCTACACTTACCTTAATCCTAAACCTATCATTAAACCTATACCTAACCCTAAACCTAACCCTACACCTAACCTTAAGCCTAGCCCTAACCTTAGCTCTAACCCTATCCATTACCCTAAAGATAAGCCTAATCCAAATGATACCCCTAGGCCTAATGATAACCCTATCACTAACACTAACCCTATCCATTACTCTAAACCTAACCAGAACCATAAACCTAATTGTATCCATTACCCTAATCCTAACCCTAACCCACTGCTAATTCAAGCATTAACCCTAAATCTTAACCTAAACCAAACCTTACCCAGAATTGACCCTAATAATACACCTAGCTCTAAAA
Source organism: Marmota monax (assembly GCF_021218885.2). NCBI lineage: Eukaryota > Metazoa > Chordata > Mammalia > Rodentia > Sciuridae > Marmota > Marmota monax. The sequence goes on from NW_026694560.1 coordinate 349,566, forward strand.
CTGACCCCTACCCTAAACGAAACCCTTATATTAGACATAGCCATAACCAAACACTAAAGCTAATACTAACCATGAACCTAGACCTGACATTAGCCCTAGCCTTAATCGAAGCCCTATCCCTAACACAAACCCTCAGCTAAACCCTAAACCTAGGCTTAATCCTAACCCAAAACCTAACCTTAGTCTTAACCCTAATTCTAACCCTCACCCTAGCCCTAAACCTAGCTATAACCCAATTCCTTCCCCTAAACCTAATCCTAACCCTAACACACTAACCCTAACCCTAGGCCTAAAACTAATGCTAGCACTAATCATAGCCCTAATTTAGCCCTAACCCTAAATCTACCCCTAACCCTAGCCCAAAGACTAAAACAAACTCTCGCCCTAGCCCTATTTCTAGTTATAACCCTATCAGTTACCATAACCCTAACACTAGCCTTAACTTTACACTTAACCATAGCCATAGACCTAACCCTAGATCTAACCATAACAATAAATCGAAGCCTAAACTTCACCCTACCACTAATCATAAAACTAGCCATAAACCTAGGCCTAGTTCAAAAAAAAAAAAAAACTGAGCCATATCCCTATCCTTAACCCTAGTCTAAACTTAACCCTAGACCTGACATTTGCCCTATCCCTAGACCTAATCCTAGTTCTAAGCCTAGCCTTAATCCTATCCTTTATTTTAAACCTAGCCCTATCACTAATTTTATCCCTTGTCCTAGCACTAAATATAGCTGTAACATCATACCTTACCCTAACCCTAATGCTAACCCTAACCCTAGCCCTAAACCTAGGCCTAAATCTAACACTAACCCTAGCACTATTCTTAGTCCTAATTTAGCCCTAACAGTAAACCTAACCCTATCCCTATCCCTAAGACTAACTCTAACTCTCACCCTAGCCCAATCCCTAGTTCTAAACCTATTACTTACCATAACCCAAAAGCTAGCCCTATCCCTATCCCCAAACTTAGCCCTAACCTTCGCCCATGGCTTAAACCTGGATCTAAAACTAAAATTAAGTATAAACCTCACACTAACACTAGCCCTAACCCTAATGCTAATTGGAAAACTATCTATAAATCTACCCTAAACCTAAAACAAAACCAAGCCATAACCCTAAACCTTAACCTAAACCAAACACTAAAGCTACACCTAGTCCTAAACTTAGCTCTAATTTGAGTCCTAACCCTAACCCTAGAAATAACCCTGACACTACCTCGGCCCCTAACACTAACCCAGCTCTAAACATTGTCCTAACACTAACTCTAGAACTATCCATAAACAGAAACCTAGTTCTTTCATTAGACGTAGCCCTAATGATAACACAAATCCTAGCCTGAATCCGAGACCTAACCCAATTTTAGCTCTAATCCTAACCTTAACCCTAGCCATAAACCCAACACTAACCCTAACCCTACCCTATCCCTTTCCCTAAGTCAAACACTATCCCTAATGCTACCATAGTCCAAAAATTAATCCTTCGACTAACCCAAACCCTAACTCTATTACTAGTCCTATTCTAGCCCTCATTCTAGCTCTAAACCTAACCATAACCCTGACCCTTATTCTAACCCTAACACTAACTCTAAGTCTAAACCTGACTCTAACACTAAACCGAAACCTAACACTTCTCATACCAGTAAACCTATACTTAAACCTAACAGTAACACTAGCACTAGATGAAACCTAATCATAAATATTGTCATAAATCTAGCCCTAGCCCTAAACAAAAACCTAGCACTAGCCCTAACAATAACCGTTAACCTAACTTGAAGACTAACCCTATTTCTAGATGCAACACTAGTTGTAATTCTGGCAGTCACCCTAAACCTAACCCTATCCTGAACAATGACCCTTGACCCTAAACAAACTCTTGCTCTAAATCTAATCCTAACCCAAATTCTAACCCTAACAATAGACATATCCATAACCCTGACCCGAAAACTAGCCATAAACATATACCTTGCTGTTATATTTCCCGTAGCCCTAATGTTAGCCCTAAACCTCACACAAAACCTAACCCTTATCCTAGCCCTAAACCAAGCCCTAATCATAAACCTAACCCATAATCTTAGATTTAAGCCTAATCCTACACTAGCCCTAGCCCTTAACCTAGCTCAAACTCTAACCTTTACCCTAAATATAACCCTAACAGTAATCCCAGCTCTGACTCTAACCCTAATCCTCGCTTAAGACCTAACCCTAGCTCAAATGCTAATATTTACCCTAAATCTATCTCTGACACTATCCTTAGGCCTAACCCTAACCCTAGCCCTAATAGTAACCTTATCCCAAGCCCTAACCTTAGCTCTAACACTATCCATTACCCTAAAGATGATCCTGACTCATATGCTAACCCTAGGTGTAACACTAACCATATTGCTAATACTAACCCTACACATTACTCTAAATCTAACCTGAACCCTAAACCTAATCCTATCAATTACCCTATCCATAACCCTAACCCTAAAGCTAATTCAATCTTTAACCCTAAAACTTAACCTAAACCAAAGCCTACCCAGACCCTGACCCTGATAATACACCTACCTTTAAACCTGACCCTTACCTACACCTAACCATTACACTAGATCTAGCCATAACCTAACCCTAAAACTAACACTAACTTTAAATCTAGACCTGACATTAGCCCTATCCCTAATCCTTGCCCTAGACTTCACACAAATCCTCATCCTAGCACTAAACATAGCCTTAATCCTAACCCTAGCTCTAATCCTAATTCTAACCCTTGCCCTAGCCCTATAACCTAGCTATAACCCCATCCCTTTCCCTTACCCTAACCCTAAACCTAGGCCTAACCCTAACACTAACTCTAGCCCTAAATCTAGCCCTAATTTAGCCCTAACCCTAAACCTAACCCTAACCCTAGCCCTAAGACTAACTATAACTCTCGCCCTAGCCCTATTTCTAGTTCTAACTCTATCCGTTAATGACCCTAACACTAGCCCTAACCTTAGCCCTAAACATAGCCATAGCCCTAAACCTAGATCTAACCATAAAAATAAATCTAAGTCCAAACCTCACCATAACACTACCACTAAAGCTTTCACTAATCATAAAAGTAGCCTTAGCTGTAAAACAAAACTGTGACAAAGCCCTAACTCTAACCCTAACCAAACCATGATCCTAGACTTGACATTAGACCTATCCCTAATTCTTACCCTAACCCTTACACAAACCCTAATCCTACACCTAGCCTTAACCCTAGTCCTTTTTCGAGTCTATCTCTAACTCTGATCAGAAACAGTGAACCTGACTCTGATGGTAACACCAACCCTATCTCTAATCATCACCCTAAACCTAAACCTAATCTACACCCTAGATTTAGACATAATGCTAAACTAAACACTAGCCCTAATTATAACCATATTTCTAACATTACCCTAGTCATAAATAGCCCTAACCTAACTCAATACCTAGACCTAATCAGAGCCCTAACTCTAGATTTAAACCTAGCCCTAACTGTAACCCTAGGCCTAATACTTAACCTAAACCTAACAATAAACCTAAACCTTGTCCCAACCCGAAATCTAAACCCAAACAATAGCCCTAATCCTCACCATAATCCTAGCCCTATACCTAGATCTAATCTTATCCATTACACTAACCATAACCCTAACCAAATTCTAACCCTAGACCTAACACTAACCATGGCTCTAACCTAAACATAACCCAAGTCCTAACTATAGCTCTAATCCAATCTATTATCCTAACCATAACTCTAACTGAATTCTATCCCTAAGCCTAAACCTAACCCTATCCCTAACCCTAAACCTGTCCTTTATTCTAAATCTAACCTTAACCCTAAACTTAACCATATCCATTACCCTAACCCTAATGCTAATTTGAGCCCTAAGCCTAATCCTTAACCTAATATATACCCTAACCCTGACTCTGACCTTAATAATACCACTAGCTGTAAACCTGACCCTAACCTTCAATCTAATACTTACAATATACCTGGCCATAATCCTTAGCCGAGAACTATCCCTAACCGTAACCCTAGACCGGACATTAGCCCTATCCCAATCCTAGCCCTAACACTTACCCAAATCCTAGCCCTAGACGTATACCTAAGCCTAGCCTTAAGCCTTACCCTAATATTAACCCTCACCCTAACTCTGATTTTATGCTTTGCCCTAGCCCTAAATATAGCTGTAACATCATATCTTACCCTAACCCTAATGCTAACCCTAACCCTAGCCCTAAACCTAGGCCTAAACCTACAATTAACCATATATCTAATCTAGTCCTAATTTAGCCCTAACCCTAAACCTAACATGATCCCTAGACCTAAGACTAACTCTCTCACCCTAGCCCTATCTCTAGTTCTAAACCTATCCTTTTCCATAACCCAAAACCTATCACTATCCCTAGCCCCAACCCTAGCCCTAACCTTCACACTAGCCCTGAACCTGGATCTAACCCTAACCTTAAGCCTAAAGCTCACTCTAACACTAGCGCTAACCCTAATGCTAATTGGAAAAATAGCCCTAACAGTATCCTAGCCCTAAAACAAAATTGAGCTATAACAATAACCCTGACCCTTAATCTAAACCAAAAGCTAACCCTACACCTAGCCCTAAACATAGCCCTATTTTGAGTCCTAACCCTAACCCTAGAAGAAACCATGACCCTTACTCGCACCCTAACAATAACCCTAGCTCCTAAAGCTAACCCTAGAACTAGCCCTAATCAGAATCCTAATTCTTTCATTAGCTGTAGCCCTAATGTTAACACAAATCCTTGCCCTATTCTGAGGCCTAAACCTAGGTATAAACCTAAACCTAACTCTAACCCTACCCCAACCCTAACTCTACCTCTAACCCTATCCCTTTCCCTGAGCCAAACCCTCACGCTAATGCTACCCTAGTCCTAAACATAATCCTAAGCCTAATTTAAACCCTATCTCTATTACTAGTCCTAACCCTAGCCCTCATTCAAGCTCTAACCCTTACTCTAACCCTGAAACTTATTCTGACCCTAACACTAACCCTAGGTCTAAACCTGATACTTACTCTAAAGCAAACCCTACCCCTACATGTACCGGTAAACCTATACCTAAACCTAACTGTAACACTAGCACTAGATCAAAACTAATCCTAAATACAGTCATAAATCTAGCCTTAGGCCTAAGCAAAAACCTAGCACTAGCTCTAACAATAACCGTTAACCTAACATAAAGACTAACTGTATGCCTAGACCCAATGCTAGTCCTAAATCTAGCCCTCACCCTAAACCTATCCCTCCCTAACCTGAACAATGAATGTTAGCCTAAAACAAACCCTAGCTTTATATCTTATACTAACCCAAAACCTAACTAGAACACTAGACTTATCCATAACCCTAAGCCTAAAACTAGCCATACCCATATCCCCAGCTCTTACATTACCCATAGCCCTAATGATAGCCATAAGCTTCACAAAAACGTAGCCCTTATCCTACCCCTAAACCTAGCCTTATTTTAACCATAACAAGAAGCCTAGACCTAACCCTAACCATAACCCTCGCCCTAACCCTAATTCTATCTCAAACTCTAACCTTAATCTAAACATAACCCTAACCCTAACCCTAACATTACACCTGACTCTAACCCTAACCCTCAAGCTAGCCCTAATCCTAGCTCAAACGCTAACACTTACCCCAAACCTAACCCTGACACGAAGCCTAGGCCTAACCCTAATCCTAGTCCTAAATCTAACCTTAAACCTAGCCCTAAACTTAGCTCTAACCCTATCCATTACCCTAAATATAAGCCTAACCCAAATGCTAACCCTAGGCCTAAAGCTAACACTATTGCTAACACTAACTTTATTCATTACGATAAACCTAACCTGAACCCTGAACCTAAACCTATCCATTACCCTAACCCAAACCCTAACACTATCCTTAACGCTAATTCAAGCCTTAAGCCTAAATCTTAACCTAAACCAAACCCTACTCGGACCCTGACCCTAATAATACACCTAGCTTTAACCTGACCCTTAACCTAAACCTAACCCTTACACTAGACCTAGCAATAACCTAACCCTAAAACTAACCATAACCATAAACCCAGACCTGACATTAGCCCCAGCCCTAATCCTAGCCCTAACCCTAACACAAACACTAGTCCTCACCTTAGGCCTATACCTAGCCTTAATCCTAACCCAAACCCTAACTCTAGCCCTATCTCTAACTTTAACCCTCTCCATAGACCTGAACTTAGGTATAACCCCATTCTTTCCCCTAACCCTATCACTAACCCTAACCCTAACACTAACCATATCTCTAGCCCTAAACATAGGCCTAACCTTAACACCAACCCTAGCAGTAATTCTAGCCCTAATTTAGCCCTAACCCTAACTCCACCCCTAACCTTGGCCTAAGACTAACCAACATTATTCTAAAACTAACCCTAACCCTAATGAAAACTCTAGCCCTAAACCCAAAGCTAACCATACCCATAATTATAACCCTAATCTAGACCTAACACTAAACCTAACACTCCCCCTAGCCCTAACCATAGCTTAAACCCTAACCCTTACCCTAACCCTAAAGCTGGCCCTAGCCCTAATCATAATCCTGACTCTAGCCCTAACCCTATCATTAAACCTAGCCCTAATACCAGACCTAACATAGACCTATTCCTAACCCTAACCCTAACCCTAGAATTAAGACGAACTATAATTTCCACACAAGACCTATCCCTACTTCTAACCCTATCCCTTACCTTAAACCTAAACAAAGCCCTAACTCTAGTCATAACCCTTACACTATCCTTAGCCATAGCACGAACTGTAGATCAAAACCTATATCTAAAACTAACCCTAACCTGATGCCTCAGCCTAACCCTGAAACTAGCTCTAACCCTAATGCTAAAACTAAAATTAGCCCTAACCCTAGTCCTAGACCTAAAACAAAACCGAGCCATACCCCTAACACTAACCCTTACCCTAGACCAAACCCTAATCCTACACCAACCCTAACCCTAGCTCTAATTTGAAACCTAACCCTAACCCTAAATCAAACCATGACCCTGACACATATCCAAACACTAAACCTAGCTCTAAACATCACTATAACCTTAAACCTTACCCTAACACTAGACCTAGCCCTAAACTTAACCCTAAAACTAACTTTAATCGTAACCCTATTTTTTACAATACCCATAGCCATAATACTAGCCCTAACCCTAATACAAAACTAGCCCTAATCCAATCCCTAACACGAGCTTTAACCCTAAAACTAACTGTAACCCTAGTCCTAACCCTAGCTCTAACCCTATCCCTTACCCTAAGGCAAACCCTCACCCTAAAGCTAACCTTATTCTTAGCACTAATCCTTGGCCTAAGCAAAACCTAACTTTATAACTAGTCCTAACCCTAGCCTTCATTCTAGATCTAACCATAACCCAAACCCTAACCCTATCTCTGACCATTATTCTGACCCTAACACTAATCTTAGGTCTAAAATCTAAACCTAACCCTAAACTGAACCCTAACACTAGCTCTACTGGTAAACTTATACTTAAACCTAACCCTAACACTAGCCCTAGACCTAAACCTAATCTTAAATCTCGCCATAACTATAGCTCTAGACCTAAAGACAAATTAGACCTAGCCTTAACAATAATCCTTAACCTAACCCAAACTCTAACCCTATATCTAGACCTAACCCTAGTCCTAATTCTAGCTTTAACCCTAACCATTACCCTACCCGAACACTGTCCCTGACACTAACACTAACCCTAGCTCTAAACTTCACCCTAAACCTAAAACTAACCCTAAAACTACACCTAGCCCTAACATTAACCATAAAACTAGTCTTAATCATTACACTAGTTCTTACATTACCATAGCCCTAACCCATCACAAAACCTAGCCCTAATCCAAGCCCTACCTTAGCTTTAAGCCTAAAGCTTATCCTAACAATAACCCTAGCCCTAACTATAACCCTAAGCCTAACCCTAGACCTAATCCTAACCATAACCCTACACCTAAATCAAGTTCTAACCATATTCATTAAACTAAGATAACTATAATCCTTATGCTAAACCTAGGCAGAACCCTAATCCTAGCACTAGCCTTAATGCTATCCATTAATCTACACCTAACCTGAACCCTAAACCTAACTGTGTTATTACCCGATCCCTAAATATAAGATAAATTTGAGCCCTAAACCTAAATCTTTTTTTTAAATATATATATATATATATATATATATATATATATATATATATATATATATTATATTATATTATAGGTGGACACGATGTCTTTATTTTACTTTATGTGGTGCTGAGGATCGAACCCCGTGCCTCATGCATGCTAGGTATTCGCTCTACCTCTGAGCTACAACCCCAGCCCAAACTAAACCTAAATCTTAACCTAACTCTAACCCTAACCTGACCCTTACTCTAATAATACCCATAGCTCTAAACCTGACCCTAGCAAGAAACCTAAACTTTATAATAGACCTAGCCATAAACCTAACCCTTAAACTATCCCTAACCGTACCCTAGACCTGACATTATCCCTATCTCTAATCCTAGCCCTAACCTTAATACAAAACTTAGCCAACATTCTAGCCATGAACCTCGACTTAATCATAAACCTATCCCTAACGTTATATTTATCCTTAACCCTAAATCTCACCCTAGTCCTAAAACCATCTATATTCCCATCCCTTACCCTAAACCTAACCCTAGGCCTAAAGAAAAAACTAACCCTAGTCCTAAACCTAGGCCTAAAACTAACACTAACCCTAGCCCTAACCCAAGCCCTAATTTAGCTCTATCCCTAACCCTAACCCTAGCCCTAAGAATAACTCTAACTCTCACACTAGCTCTATACCTAGTTATAACTCTATCCCTTACCATCAACATACACCTAGCCATAAACGTAGCCTTACCCTAGCCCTATACTTAGGCCTATCTCAAAAGATAGATCTCAACCTGACTCTAAATTTAACTCTAACCCTAAGACTAAATCTAGCCATAAATCTACTCCTATCACTAACCCTTAACCTAAGCCTAAATCTCACACTTACATTAGCCCTAACCCTAAGAATAATCTTAAAACTTGCCCTAACCCTACCCCTAGCTCTAAAACAAAACCCTGTCATAGCCCTAACCTTAACCCTTAACCTAAACCAAACCCTAACCCTACACCTAACCCTAACCCTATTCCTAATTATAGTCTAACCCTACCTGAAAACTAACCCTGACCCTGAAACTGACCCTAACACTATCCCTGGTTCTAAACATCATCATCACCATAAACCTAACCTTAACACTAGACCTAGACCTAACTCTAACCCTATAACTAGCTGTAATCATAAACCTACTTCATACATTAGCAGTAGCCTTAACCCTATCCCTAACTTAACCCAAAACCTAGCCTTAATCCAAATCTTAAACCTAAGTTTAACCCTAAACTTAAACTTAAACCTAACCCAAACACTAGCCCTAATCCTGTATATAACCCTAGCCCTAACCTTAGGGCTAACCCTATCCACTACCCTAACGATAAACCTAAGCCTTCTGATAACCCTAGGCCTAATCCTAACACTATACATTATACTAAACAAAACCTAAACCTTAAATCTAACCCTGTCATTACCCTAACACTAAATCTAATACTAATTTGAGCCCTGCACCTAAACACTAACTTAACCCAAACCCTAATCCTGGCCCTGATTCAACCTTAGATCTAAACCTGACCCTAACCAAAAATCTAACCTTTACACTGGACCAAGCCATAAACCTAACACTAAATCTATCACTAAATGTAACCCTAGACCTGACATTAGCCATAGCCCTAATACTATCCCTAACCTTAAAACAAATCCTAATCCTCATTGTAGCTCTAAACGTAGCCTTAATAATAACCCTAACCCTAACCCTAGTTGTAACCCTAATACTAACCCTCACACTTGCCCTAAACCTAGCTATAACCATATCCCTTACCCTAAACTTAACCTTAACTCTAACCCTAACCCTAGTGGTAATGCTTGCCTTATCCTTAGCCCTAGCACTAACCCTAGCACTAACTCTAAATCTAACCCTAACTCGATGCCTAAGCCTAATCCTAAAACTAGCCCTAACCCTAACCCTAACATAACCCTAACCGTAATTTAGCCATATACCTAAACCTAACCCTAACCCTAACCCTAGCCATAAGAGTAACTCTAACTCTCACAATAGCCCTATCACTCGTTCTAACCCTATCCCTTTTCATAACCCTAACCCTAGTGCTAAGCCTTTCCCTATCCTTATCAATAGCATAACTTAGGCAGAACGTAACTCTAAATCTAAACCTAACCCAAAGCCTAATCCTAACAATAACACTAGCCCAAACCATAACACTAATCCTAAAATGAGCCCTAATGCTAGACTTATCCCTAAAACAAAACCGAGCCATAGATCTAACCCTCACCATTAACCAAAACCAAACCATAACCTTACACATAGACATAACCATAGCCCTAATTCAAGTAGGAAGCCAAAGCCTAAAACAAACCCTGAACCTGACAATGACCCTAACACTTCTAGCTCTAAAAATCACCCTAACTGTAAACCTAACCCTAACACTAAACCTAGCACTAAAACTAGCCCTAAATATAAACCTAGTACTTGCATTAGCTGTAACCCTAACCCTAGCCCTAACATAACCCAAAACCTAGCCTTAATCCGAGCCCTAACACTAGCTTTAAACCTAACCTAACCCTAGCACTGGGCCTAATTGTAACCATAACTCTAGCCTTAAACTGATCTATAAATCTATCCATTACCATACCATAACCCTAAACATAATGATAACCCTAGGCATAAACCTAACCCTATCCTGAATCCTAAACCTTCCATTACCTTAAACCTAACCTGAATCCTAAACCTAACCCTATCATTACCCTAACCCTAATTCTAAAACTAATTCAAGCCCAAACTTTAAACCTAAACCTTTCCTAAACCCTAATCCACACCTTGACCCTAAAAATACCCCTAGCTCTAAACTTGACCATAAACTAACACCTAACTCTTAGCCTAGACATAGCCATAAACCTAACCCTAAAAATATCTTTAACCATAATTCTGGACCTGAAATTTTCCCTAGTCCTAATGCTAGTCCTAACACTAAAAACACATCTAGGCCTCATCCTAGCCCTAAACCTAGCCTTAATCATAACCCTAATTCTAGCCCTACTCCTAACCCTAATTCTAACCCTCACCCTACCTCTAAACCTAGCTATAATGTCATCCCTTACCCTAAATTTAAACCTACCCCTAACCCTAACCCTAGGCTTAAGCTAAACACAAAACCTAGCCCTAATCCTAGACCTAATTTAGCTCTATCTCTAACTCTATCCTAACCCTAAGACTAACTCAAACTCTTGCCCTAACCCTATCTCCATCCCTAGTTCTATCCCTATCCACTACCGTGAACTTAACACTAGCCCTAACACTTGCCTTAAAGTTAGTCCCAGGCCTAACCCTAACTCTAATTCTAACCTTAAACCTAAGCCTAGGCCTAACACTAAAACTAGCCCTAACCCTAATGATAATTGCAAAATTAACACTAACCCTAATCCTTGCAGTAAACCAAAACAGAGCAATAGCCCTAACCCTAAACGTTAACTTAAACCAAACACTAACACTACACCTAGACCTAAACCTAGCCCTAATTTGATTCCTAAGCCTCAATTTAAAACTAATCCTGACCCTCATATCCTAACACTCACCCTAGCTCTAAACACCGCCCTAAATTCAAACCGAACACTAACATTAACAATAGCCCTAATTCGAATCTTAACGCTAGTCCTAAAACTAACCCTTACCCTGACTCCTATCCTAACAAGAAACATAGCTATAAATATCACCCTAACATTAAACCTAACCCTAGCACTCAAACTACCCCTACACCTAACCTTAAAACTAACCCTAATGGTAACCCTAGTTCTTACATTAGCCGTTATCCTAATCCTAGCCCTAAAGCTAACACAAAACTAGTTCTAAACCGAGCCCTAAACCTAATTTTAACTCTAATTCTAACCCTAACCATAGCTCTAACCCTAGATCTAAATCAATTCCTTACCCTAAGCAAAACCCTAAACCAAAGAGTAAACATAGACCTATCCCTAGTCCTTAGACTAAAACCCTAACCCTATTAATAGTCCTAATCCTAGCCTTCATTTTAGCTCTAACACTATCCCACACCCTAACCCTAACCCTGACCCTTATTCTTACACTAACATTAAACCTAGGTCTAACCCTAACCCCAACCCTAACCCCAAATTTACCATAATTCTATCCCTAGACCTAACTCTGAACCTAACTCTCAGCCTAGCCCTAGCCATAGCTCAGAACCTAACCCTTACGCTAAACATAACCCTAAACCTAATCCTATTTCTAACCCTCACCTTAACCCGAACACAAGACCTAATCCTAACCATAACCCTAGCCATAAACTCAACTCTAACTGGACCCATTACCCTAAATATAACCCTTAACATCATGTTAAACCTAGGCTTAACCCTAACCCTGTCACTTTCCCCAAACCTATCAATTACCCTAAACGTAACCCTATAATTACGCTAACCCTAACCCTAATGTTAATTCAAGCCCTAAACCTAATCTCAAACCTAACCCAAACCCTAACACTGACCATGACGATAATAATTCCCCTAGCTCTAAACCTTACTCTTACCCTACCTAACCCTTACACAAGACCTAGCCATAAACCTAACTTTAAAACTATTCCTAACCTTAACCCTAGACCTGATATTAGCCCTAACCCTAACACAAACCCTAGCCCTTATAGTAGCCCTAAATATAGCCTTAATTTTATACCTAACCCAAACCCTAGGCCTGAACCGAACATTAATACTAGCCCTAATCTTAGCCCTAATTTAGCCCTTTCCCTAACCCTAAACCTAACCCTAGCCCAAAGACTAACTGTAACTCTCACTATAACCCTAACTCTAATTCTAACATTATCCCTTACTAGAACCCTAATCCTAGCCCTAACCCTTGGTCTAACTCTAGCCCTATTCATAGCCATGGCCATAACCCAAGATCTAACCCTAACTCTAAATCTAACCCTAACAATAAGCGTAAATCTATACCTAACATTAGCCCTAATGCTAACACTAAGCCTAAAACTAGCCCTAACACTAGCCCTAGCTGTAAAACAAAACCGAGGCATAGCCGTAACCCTAACCCTTAACCTAAACCAAACCCTAACTCTACACCTAGCCTTAACCATATCCCTAATTCTAGTCCTAACCCTAACCCAAAAACTAACCCTGACCCTTACTCTTACCCTAACACTAAACCTGGCTGTAAACATCATCATCACCATAAACCTCAACCTAACATTAGACCTAGCCCTAACCCTAACCTTATAAATAGTGCTAATCATAACCCAACTTCATACATTAGCCTTAGCCTTAACCTTCACCCTAACCTAACACAAAACCTAGCTTAAACTGAGTCCCAAAACTAGCTTTAACCCTGAACTTGAACATAACCCTAACCCAAAACTAGCCCTAATACTATACATAACCCTAGCCCTAACCTTAGATCTAAAACTATCCATTACCCTAACAATAACCCTATCCCTTAAGCTAACCGTAGGCCTAACCCTAACCCTATCCATTACACTAAACCAAACCTAAACCCTAAAACTAACCCTGTCATTCCCCTAAACTTAAACTCAAACCTAACCCAAACCCTAAAACTGACCCTGACCCTAAAAATAACCCTACATATAAACCTGAATCTTACCCTAAACCTAATCCTTACACTGGACCAAGCCATAAATCTAACACTAAATCTAGCCCTAACTATAACCCTAGACCTGACATTAGCCCTAGCCCTAATACTATCCCTAAACCTAACACAAACCCTAAACCTCATTCTAGCCATAAACCTAGCCTTAATCATAACCCTAACCCTAACTAAGCCCTAACCCTAATACTAACACTTGCTCTAGCCCGAAACCTAGCCAAAACCACATCCCTTACCCTAAACATAACCGTAACTCTAAGTCTAACCCTTTTGTCACAATTGCCCTATCCTTAGCCCTAGCTTTAACACTAGATCGAAACCTAACTTTAAATCTAATGCTAACTCAATGCCTAAGCCTAAAACTAGCCCTAAACCTGATGCTAGTTCAAAAACTAGCTCTAACCCTAGCCCTAAGAATAACTCTAACTCTCACATATGCCCTATTATTCATTCTTATCCTATCCCTTCACATAAACCTAACCCTATCCCATATCCTAGTCCTAACCCTTGCCCTATCCTTTGCCCAAGCACTAATCTTAGATAAAAACCTAACTCTAAATTTAACCCTAAACCAAAGCCAATGCCTGAATCTGACTAGCCCTAACCCTAAAACTAATTTTAAAAATTTCACTAACCCTAACCCTAGCCCTAAAACCAAACCCAGCCAAAGCTCTAACCATAACCCTTAACCTAAACCAAGCCCTATCCCTACACCTAGCCATAACCCGAGCCCTAATTCGAATTTTAAGCCAAACCCTAAAACTAACTCTGACCCTTACTCTGACCATAACACTAACCCAAAGTCTAAACATCACCCTAACCCTAATCCTAGCCCTAACAGTAAACTAGCTGTAAAACACTAAAATTAGCCATAATCATAACCCTAGTACTTACATTAGCCATAACCCTAACCCTATAACTAACTTAACCCAAAACCTAGTCCTAATCATAACCAGAACATTAGGCCTAAACTGATTTCTAACTCTATCCATTACCATAACCATAACCCTAACCCTAAAGCTAATTCAAGCCCTAACTTGAAATCTTAACCTACCCCAAACCCTACCCGAGAACTTGACCATAATAATAGCCCTAGTTAGAAATCTGACGCTAACCCTAAACCTAAACCTTACACTAGACCTACCCATAATCCTAATCCTAAAACCATTTTCAACCATAGTTTTACCTGAAATTAGCCCTAGCACTAATCCTATCCCTAACCCTAAAAAAAAAAACCCTAGCCCTCATCCTAGCCATAAACCTAGCCTTAATCATAACCCTAACCCTAACTACAGGCCGATCCCTAATTATAACATTCACCCTACCTCTAAACCTAGCTATAAAGCCATCCCTTACCCAAAACTTTGCCCTTACATAGCCTTAATTATAACCCTAACCATAACCCTAGGCCTAACTCTAACAGTAACCCTAGACCTAATTTAGCCCTATCACTAATCTTAACCCTAACCCTAGCCCTATCCTTTACGTTAAACCTAACCCTAGCTCAAAGACTGACTCTAACTCTCACCTTAGTCCTAACCCTAGTTCTAAACCTTTACTTTACTGGAACCCTAATCCTAGCCCAAACCTTAAGTCTAACACTATCTCTATTCATAGCCCTAGCAGCAATCCTAGAGCTAACCCTAACTCTAAATCTAACCCTAACCCTTATCCAAAACCTAAACCTAATCTTAGCCCTAACCCTAAGGCTAATCCTAAAACTAGCACTAACCCAAGCCCTAAAACAAAACCAATCCATAGACCTAACCCTAACCCTTAATATAAACTAAGTGCTAACCCTACACTTAGCCATAACTCTGGCCCTAATTCGAGTTTTAAGCCAAACCCTAAAACTAACCCTGACCCTGACTCTGACCTTAACACTAATCCTATCTCTAAACATCCACCTACCCCTATACATAAACCTAACAATAGACCTAGCCCTAACTCTAACCCTAAAATTAGCCCTAATCATCACCCTATTACTAGTCCTAACCCTAGCCCTCATTCTAGCTCTAACCATAATCCAAACCCTAACCCTAACCCTGACATTTATTCTGACACTAACGGTAACTGTATGTCTAAACTTGACCCTAACCATAAACTGAACCCTAACACTAGCACTAGCAATAAACCAATACCTAAACCCAACCCTAACACAAGCCCTGGGCCTAAACCTAATCCTAAATCTAGCCATATCTCTAGGCCTAGACCAAAAAAAAAAAAAAAAAAAAAAAAAAAAAAAAAAAAAAAAAAAAACTAGCCCTAGCCCTAATGATAAATCTAAACCTAACATAAACACTAACCCTACCCCTAGACCTAACTCTAGTGATAATTCTGGGTTTAACCCTAAACCTAACTATAACCCAAACACTGACCCTGACCCTAACACTAACCCTAGCTCTAAATATCATGCTAATGGTAACCCAAACCCTAACACTTGACCTAGTCATAATACTTACCCAAAAACAGCCCTAATGAAAACCCTGGTTTATACATTAGTTGTAGGCCTAACACTAGCCCCAACCTAACCCAAAACCTGGCCCTTGCCTCAGTCTGGCTGGGCACAATCAGGAGCCACTTGTCAAAAGAAACTAACTTTATTTTTAGAACCACACATGCCAAACAAAACAGCCTCTCAGGAAAAACCCTCAGAGCCTCAACTGCCACCACCGGCTTTCCACAAGCCTCTCTCTCCCCCACAAGCTTCTCTCCACCTCCCACAATCCTCCTGCTCTTGAGGCCTATTGGCTGGGTCATGTGGGTGGAGCCAAAAAAGTTCCCCAATGAGCAGCTCCGTGGTCTGAAAGGGCAGGGAAACAGCCCAATGAGCATCAGCGCAGAGGAGCCAATCAGCTAGATGTTGCTGGGGCCGAGGAGCCAATCAGCTAGATGTTGCTGGGGCCGCTGTGAGCCAATCATCAGCCGGCAGCTGGAAGTTTGCTGGCAGCTGGAAGTTTGCTGGGGCCCCTTCGGCTGTGGCTCTCAACAGGCATAATCCAAGTGCTAACCCTAGTTTTAACCCTAGTTCTTACCCTAGCTCTTACCTTATCCATTACCTTAAGCTAAAATTTAAACCTAATGCTAACCCTAGTACTAACCCCAAGCCATATCCAAACCCAAATCCTAACCCTATTACTAGTCCTAACCCTAAACTTCATTCTAGCTCTAAACCTAACCCAAACCCAAACCCTAACCCTGACACTTATTCTGACCCTAACACAAACCGTAGGTCTAAACCTGACCCTAACCCGAACCTGAACCATAAAATTAGACCTACCGGTGATTCTATAATAAACCTATACCTAACAGTAGCCCTAGACTTAAACCTAATCCTAATCTAGCCATATCTCTAGCCCTAGACCTGAACAACAACCTAGCCCTAGCCCTAACCATAACCTTTAACCTAACTCAAACACTAACCCTACCCCTAGACCTAACCCTAGTCCTAATTCTGGCACTAACACCAACACTAACTCTAACCTGAACACTGTCCTGACCCTATCAAAATCCTAGCTCCAAAGCTCACCCTAAACCAAAACCGAATTCTGACACTACACCTAGCCATAACCCTAGCCCTAAAACAAGCCCGAATCATAACCCTAGCTCTTACATTACACATGGCTCTAATCCTAGGCCTAAACTAACACAAAACCTAGCCCTAATCCTAGGCCTGAACATAGCCCTAAGAGTAACCCTAAACCTAACACTAGCTCTAACCCTAACCCTAAGCCTCGCTTTAGACCTAACCCTAGCTCAAAGCCTAACCTTTACCCTTATCATAACCCTAGCCCTATCCCAAACCTTAACCTAACACTAGCCATAATCAGAAACTTATCCATAGCCCCAAACATAGCTCTAATTATATCCACTACCTTAACCCTAGCCCTAATCCTAACCATAATCCTAGCCCTAAACCTAGCTCTAATTCTATCCATTACCCTTACCATAATCCTAAACCTAATGCTAACCCTAGGTTTAACCCTAACCCTATCGCAATCCCTAAACCTATCCATTGCCCTAAAACTAACCTGAACCCTAATTCTTTTTTTTTTATTTTTTTATTGTTGGCTGTTCAAAACATTACATAGTTCTTGATATATCATATTTCACAATTTGATTCAAGTGGGTTATGAGCTCCCATTTTTACCCCATATACAGATTGCAGAATCACATCAGTTACACATCCATTGATTTACATATTGCCATACTAGTGTCTGTTGTATTCTGCTGCCTAACCCTAAACATCACCCTAAGACTAACCCTAAACCTAACCATAACCTTAACTGTAACCCTAAACCTATCTTTAACCGTAATTCTAACCATAATCCTACCCATAACCCTAACCATAAACCTAACCCTAACACTAACACTAACACAAACCTTAACCCTACCCTAAACCTAACCATAACACAAACTCTAACCATAACACTAACCCTAACCCTAACACAAACCCAAAACCTATCACTATCCCTAACACTATTCCCTAACCCTTCCTCTAGAATCAACCTTAACCCTAACCCTAACAGGAACCCTAACATGAAACCTAAGCCTAAACCTAACATTAGCCCTAATCCTAACCCTAACCCTAAAACTAATGGTAAACCTAACCCTAATTCTAACACTAACACTAACCCTAAACCTAAGCCTAACCCTAACCCTAGTCCTAACCCTTAAACTAACCCTAACTGCTGAGAGCCATAGGTGAGTCAGAATGATGCATGGTATTTTTGCCAGAACAGAGTGGTTGAGAGGTGATGCCAGCATGCTATTGAGATGATAATGGTTATGTTAAGCTGTGTATTCAATTGCATATTAGACCCCTGCTCTCTGCATGGCCTGCTACTTTGGAGTTCTTGTGCTACTTTGTAGTTCTTGAGGGGATTCCCGGAGAGTTCCCATTGGTTGGGGAATTACCAGAGGAGGGAATTCCGGTTGGTGTGTGGTGTGTCCCGTGGGGAAGGCGGCGCGTGTGGCATTCCTGGGAGTGCAAAGAAGAAAGGAGTTCCTGTTTTGAACCTACAAGGCTGTGTGGCGGCTCGGTTATTTTGTGCCCAGCCAGACTGTGGTATTTGGTGTCCCGTGCAGGGAACGCCTGAATCTTAAGGGTAAGTGAAATTGCTCTCCCCTGAGGAAGAGCGAGAGAATGGGTGACCATTTCAAAAAACAATGTGTTCTTGTTTTGATTTATTTTGTTTTTGTTTCAAGCTGCCTATTCCTAGAACTTTCTCAGGCAAACTGGAAAAAATGGTTGGCTCAAGGTATGAAGTTGTTCGGCCTTGAGGAAGAGATAGAGATAGACCACAAATATACATTTCAAAAAATAGGAAAATTGATACAACAATTTTTGTTCTCTTTTTGTTTCATTGTGCTCCGGTTTTGTTTTGAGTTATCTGTTTGAGTTGTGTTATCCTTGTAGCAGAAATATGGGGTCAGAAATTAGTAAAAAACATACCAAAAGAATGATAAGTAAATTGTTAGAGGAAGCAGGCACCCCAGTAAAACCAAAAAGAGTCAGGGCATACGTTGATACAATACAAAAATGCAGCCCATGGCATTTTAAGGAGGAATTGTTAAATATATCACAATGGGACTATCATGGTGAAGATTTAAGGGACAGGGAAAAGAAAAACCCAGGAACTTTGCCAGTTGGCACATTGCCATTGTGGATGATGATATGATTTTGTTTGCCTAGTCCAAAACTTTCAGTTCAGATTATGGTAGAAGACATTTTAGATCAGGAAAAAGAGGAGGCTTCTAGGGATAGTCAGAAAGGGGAAGAAAGTTTAGAGCAGAAAAAGCAATCAGGGGAAAAGTTACAACAGGAGGCTGCTACTAACACCTTTCTATCACGAGAGGGTGTAAGTGTCCAACCAACAGTGCTGCCTATGGGACGCTCAACCCCCGTAGTTGATAGATGGGATCCTGAGACAAGATCTCAAATATTAACATGCCCTGTATTTGAGGCAGGAGGGCAGCGATTTTACCAAGTTTTAAATTTCAAAACAGTGAAGCAGCTAAAAGAGGCTGTAACAACCTATGGTCCTCAAGCACCCTTCACTGTAAGCATGGTCGAATCCATTAACAACTTGAACATGACGCCAGCAGATTGGGCTAATATGTGTAAAGCTGTGCTAAATGGAGGACAATACCTGTTATGGAAGGTTGCCAATGAGGAATTTTGCAAGGAGATGGCTAGGCGAAATGCAGCAGCTGGTTATCCTCAGAGAAATCTAGATATGTTGTTAGGAAAGGGACCTTATGAGGATCAGCAGCAACAAATTGCATATGATCCTGGCGTATACTTACAAATTCCTGCAGATACACTTAGGGCATGGAAGACTTTACAAGGACATGGAGATTTACAAGGTCAATTATCTAAGGTAATACAAGGAGCTAATGAACCTTATGCTGAATTTGAAGGATAGGCTTATTCAAACAGCTACCAGAGTTTTGGGGGATGCAGAGCAAGCAATGCCATTAATTAAAGAGCTAGCCTTGAACAAGCAAACAGATGGTGTAAGGAGGACATTAGATCATGGAAACATGGAGATTTAAACACATATATCAAATTATATAGAGACATTAATGAACAAGGGCAATTCCTGGCAGCTGCAGTACAACAGGCTTTAGATACCAGGCCAAAAACATGCTACAATTGTGAACAAACAGGACATTTTAAAAGGAGTTGCCCCATAGGAGGAGGGTTTAACAAAGCTAGGTATCAAAGGAGTAGAATACCGTGTATGTGCCCTCGATGCCATAAAGGGAGACACTGGGCTAATGAATGCCATTCTCAAACCATCATAGAGGGTACTCCATTATCAAAAAACAGACAAGGACCAGGTGTTTACCCATGATGTCATGGAAAAAAACATCGGGCTCCATTGCCAAAATACAGACAGGGGGGCCTGATGCTCCGGGGCCCACAACCCCAAATATACAGGGCAATGGAGGAACCCAGCAACACCATCAGGGTAGTGCCCAGGACACATTATCCATTAGATTTCTCATCAGACAAACCAGAGAGAGTGCAGGGTTGGACATCTGCACATCTGCAAGAGCAGTACTAACTCCAGAGATGGGAGTTCAAATCATTCTCACAAAAGTAAAAGGACCTCTTCCCCAAGGAACAGTAGGCTTATTATTGGGATGCAGTTCTTCCACTCTAAAAGGACTTATGATAAGTCCTGGGGTAATTCATTCCGATTATGAAGGTGAAATAAAAATTATACCTAGTTCTCCAAGGGGTATATTAGTAATTTAACCAGGAGATAGAATAGCACAGTTATTAATAATACCCAGCCTACATGATAAATTTTCCAGTCGTACTGTATAAAGAGGTTCCAGGGGATTAGGTTCCACAGGTGTAGATTGGGCTATGCTCTCTTTAAATTTAGATTCTCGCCCCATGCTAAACCTAAATATTCAAGGACATGAATTTAATGGGCTACTTGATACAGGTGCTGACCTTAGCATCATATGTCGTCATGAAAGGCCAAAACATTGGCCATTACAACAAGCCAATCAAACGCTTTGAGGCCTAGGAGTGGCGACTAATCCCCATAGAAGTGCAATGGTATTAGACTGGAAGGATCCTGAAGGATGTGAAGGAACTATACAGCCATATACATTGGATCATCTTCCTATAAATTTATGGGGACGAGATGTT
Organism: Marmota monax; assembly: GCF_021218885.2. Classification (NCBI taxonomy): domain Eukaryota; kingdom Metazoa; phylum Chordata; class Mammalia; order Rodentia; family Sciuridae; genus Marmota; species Marmota monax. Next base: position 371,029 of record NW_026694560.1, read on the forward strand.
CTAGATCACTTAGGTTTGACATTAACAAATAACATCAATCCTAATGTGCCCACTATTAGGGCTACACAAGGTTTTTGGTAAGAAAAATTATTAGGAGAACAAGAACAAGGTATAACAGCACAAATTCAAATAGATCAAGACATGGATTGGGTTTTCAGAAGGGGTCACTGAGATAGTAAAAATTAGTTGGAAATCAGAAAGACCAGTATGGGTTCCTCAGTGGCCCCTGACTAAAGAAAAGATACAAGTAGCTCATTACCTGGTCAAACAACAATTAGAGGAGGGAAATATACAACCTTCCATATCTCCCCATAATACTCCCATTTTTGTCATAAAATAAATCTGGTAAATGGAGATTATTGAAAGGTTTAAGAGCACTTATAATGAGATGGTTACTATGGGACCTGATCAATTGGGGATTCCCCAATTGTCTGCTTTGCCAAAAACCTGGTATGTTTTAGCTATAGATATTAAAGGTTGTTTTTTTTTTCAATTCCAATTCATCCTGAGGATAGTCCATGTTTTACATTTTTACTATCCCTGCACTAAATCATGAAGGTCCCAATCAGAGATATGAATGGAAAGTACTCCCTCAAGGGATGGCTAATAACCCAACTATGTGTCAAATTTATGTTAACAAAGCAATCCATCCACTTAGAAATCAAAATACTGAACTACAATTATTTCACTATATGGATGATGTATTATTAGCACACAAAGATAAAAACACATTGCTAGAATGTTTTGCCACACTTACAAACTTATTAAAAAATTATAATCTAGAGATAGCAATAGATAAAGTACAATTAAATCTTCCAATTAATTATTTAGGAGTTCTATTATCCTCAACCATGGTTCATCCACCAAAAATTTAAATACGAGTAGATCAACTCAAATCACTTAATGACTTTCAAAAGTTATTAGGAGACATAAATTGTATAAGGCCTTATCTAGGCATACCAACAGGAGAGTTGGGACCTTTATTTGATATCCTAAAAGGTCCATCAGATCCAAATTCACCCCACATGTTAACATCTGAAGCAAGAAAGGCATTAAAAATTATTGAAACATATATGGAAATCATGCATTTGGATAGAATTGATACAAGTTTGCCTTTATTATTTATTGTAATACCAACAAAAATATTCCTACAGGAGTATTTTGGCAAGAAGTTCCATTATTGTGGATACATTTATCTTATTCTCCTAATACTATTCTTACTAGGTATCCTGATGCTGTAGGACAATTAATACTCCAAGGAATAAAAGCAGCAAAGGGACTGTTTGGAATTTCTCCCAATAAAATTATTACTCCATATACTATGGATCAAATTGATGAGTTAGCTAATGAGTTAAATACTTGGGAAATAATGATGTGTAAATCTAATGTTTCATTTGATAATCATTTACCATCTAATCTTTTGTTGTCTTTTTGGTTTTCGCATCCTGTAGTTTTTCCAAAATTGACAAGAAAAACACCTATCATGAATGCTCCAAATATATTCACTGATGGGTCAAATAATGGTACAGCAGCAGTAGTTATCCCTGATCAAACTTTTACATTTTTAGTACCCAAACAGTCAGCTCAAAAGGTAGAGCTTAATGCAGTATTACAAGCTTTTGTGATGTTTAAATAGTCTGTATTTAATTTATTTTGTGATAGTCAGTATATAGTTAATGCTATAGTATCCCTTGGAGATGCTGGTAGGATTTCCCCTTCCTCTACTGTTTTTTCTTTGTTTTCCACTATACAAGTCTAATCTGGGACAGAAAAGATCCATTCTTTATAGGACATATCAGGGCACATACAGGATTGCCTGGATCCCTTAGTTTGGGTAATGATTTAGAAGATAAATCTACACATGACATACATATTTTCTCCACAATAGAAGAAGCTATAAATTTTCATAAAAGGTTCCATGTCAATGCTAATACTTTACAAAAGCATTTTAAAATAACTAAGGAACAAGCTAGAAAAATAATAAAACAATGTCAAAATTGTGTGACCTTTTTATCACAAGTTAATATTGGAGTCAATCCTCGAATACTGATACCTAACCATATTTGGCAGATGGATGTCACACATTTGCCAGAATTTGGTAAATTAAAATATTTGCATGTTACAGTTGATACTTCTTCTGGATTTTTCATGGGCTCCCTTCATGCTGGAGAAAAAACTAAAGATATTATAGCTCATTGCTTACAAAATTTTGCCACTGTGGGAGTTCCAAAACAGTTAAAAACAGATAATGCCCCTGGTTATACTTCTAACTCTTTTAAACAATTTTGCTCCTCATTTGGCATTACTCATATAACAGGAATCCCATACAATCCATAGGGACAAGGCATAGTTGAAAGAGCTCATCAAACTATTAAAATGTACTTATTAAAGGAAAAAGAAGGAATTGGAAAGGGGTATCTATACCCCAAAGATAAACTTAAAATAACCCTTTTTACTCTAAACTTTTAAAATTTGGATTCATCAGGGCTAAGTGCTATAGAAAGGCATATGTGTCCAAAAAATGTACATAAGCCTAAGGTACTTTGGAAGGTTATTCTAACAGGACAATGGAAAGGTCCTGACCCAGAGATTGTCTGGAGTCTGGGTTCTGTTTGTGTGTTTCCACAGGGAGAACAGCAGCCGATTTGGATTCTAGAGAGACTAACAAATGCAAATTCTACAGATCAAAAAAAAGATGATTTGACTCAAATCCATAACAGCTGATATCCAGAGCTCCAGCTTGGCTATTCTTACATCTGCAACAGTGGTTCTCCCACACCTGGAGGCTAATGAATAATGAACCACATTAAAGCCTATTTCAAATGTAAAAAACTTGGGGCTTGCTTGTGGGAATACCTTCAGACTCATTATGCAAGTTACAGGAAAAAGGATGGGATATCCAAAAAAGAGTCAAACCCAGGTGGTAACCAGGATGTCTTTTTCAATATCTATTTTATTATTGTCTTTTCCCACATTATAAAGTTCTCTTTTATTTTTTGAGCTCATTCAGACCTAGGTTAATGTTTTTTCTGATCAGTTTTATTTTTTGACTGTGGAGTTTTTAAACATTGCAATGGAGATTTCACCTGTGTAAAGCTACAAGGCCCTTACTATTGTCTTATGTGTTGTATGTTATGTGTGCACACTTGTGTTTTGTTGTTTGTCTGTATATGCGTATGTCCATATATCATATATGAAGAGTGCTCATGAAAAATGGATCCAAATATTTTTATTATTCACGTTATTTAAATGGTTTAATTTAAATTAGGTAAACAACTGTTGAGGATTGTTTTAATATGTGAACAAATAAGGAGGTTAACAGATCTGTTTGTTTACTTTCACATTTCCTTTTCATTATATTTAATAATTCTGTTCAGGATAATGTAAATTGTTCAGAAAATTGTTTTCTTAGTACCTGTTGGAATGTTACATATTTTTTTTTAGCCAAGACAAAGATAAAACCAAACTACAGCTTCTTCGATAGCTATCACAGTAAACTGTATAAACTGATGCATCAATGAATAATAACTCAACAAGTAATGCTCAATCAAGGAGTCAATTTACTTTTGGAGGAAATGGACATATTGATAGATTCCTCTGCTTTGAACTGCTTTCAGAACTTGCCTGGACTCTGCATCACTTGTATACATGGTGAACTATCTGTTGGTGCAGTGAATTGTGGTAATGCTGGAATATCTTTGCTAATGGTGTCACTGGTGGTACAATTTTTCCAAAGGAGCCATCAATTGACTTAGTGTCATGGCATTTCTGTATCCTCCTCCCTTCTGCTGCTGATGGTCTAAAATTTGGGGGCCAACAGAGGTGAGGAAAAGAACCTCACCCCCCACTGGTGCAAAGGCCAAATTTGGGTGCCAACAGAGGTGAGGCAAAGAACCTCACCCCCCACTGGTGTACTGCTGGACCGGTAGTCAGTAATGGGTAAGATCCAATTGCAGTGGTACCAACATAAGACAGGAGGCTGGCACCTTGAGGTCAGCTCACGGATGACGGGTAAGGGCCATATGTAGTATTGGACAGCCTAACAGGCACGGTCCCTAAGCCACATGCTTGGTGTTTAATTAAACAGAAGGGGGGAGATGCTTAGAGCCATAGCTGAGTTGGAATGACGCATGGCATTTTTGCCAGAACACAGTGGTTGAGAGATGATGCCAGCAAGCCATTGAGATGATAATGGTTATGTTAAGCTGTGTATTCAATTGCATATTAGACTCCTGCTGTCCACCTTGGCCTGCTACTTTGGAGTACTCCTGCTACTCTGGATTTCTCAAAGAGATTCCCGAAGAGGTCCCATTGGTTGGGGAAGTGCCAGAGGAGGGATTTTCAAGAGGAGGGATTACAATTTGGTGTTTGGTGTGTCCCAGGGGGAAGGCAGCGTGTGTGGCGTTCACAGGAATGCGGAGAATAAAGGAGTTCCTGTTTTGAACCTACAAGGCTGTGTAATGGCTCGGTTATTTTGTGCCCAGCCAGACTGTGGCACGTAACATAAACCCTAATGCAAACACTAACACTAAACCTAAACTTAACCCTAATACTTCCCGTAACCCTAACCCTAACACTAACCCTTACCCTAAAGCTAACACAAACCCAAATCCTAAACCTAAAACTAACCATAACCTTAATCCTAACCCTACCAGTAACCTAACACTAACCCTAACCCTAATTCTAATCCTGATTGTAAACGCAACCCTAACACTAACGCTAACCTAAGACAAAACCTAACACTAACCCTTACCCTAACCCTAAACCTAACACTAATTCTAACCATAACCATAACCCTAACCCTAACACTAAAACTAACCCTAACCCTAAACCTTACACTAAACCGAACTCTAACCCTATCACTAACTATAATCTTAATCCTAACACTAAGCCTAACATTATCCCTAACCATAACTATAACCATAACCATAATATTAACCATAACCTTATCACTAACCCTGACACTCAACGTAATACTAACCCTAAACCTAACCCTAAAACGAACTCTAAAATTAAACCAAACCCTAATTCTAACCCTATCGCTAACCCTAAACCTAACAGTAACCCTAAATCTAATCGTAAACCTAACCCTAAAAATAACCGTATCCCTAAACCAAAATATAACACTAAACATAACCCTAAACCTAACCCTAAAACAAATCCTAAATCTATTTATAAACCTAACACTATCCCTACCCTTAACTCTAACCCTATCCCTAACACTAACACTAACCCTAAACCTATCACTAATCCTAGCATTATTTCTAACCCTAACTGTACAACAAACCATAACCCTAACCATTACCCTAACCATAACTTAACTCTAACCCTAACCCTAACCTAACCCTAAACTTATCCTAACCTTAACTGTAACCCTAGAACTAACCTTAATCCTAACTCTAACGCTAAACATAACACAAACTCTAACACTAACCCTAACACTAAATCTAACCCTAACACAAACCTTAACCCTAAACCAAACCTAACCCTAAACCTAATATGAATACTAATCCTAACCATAACCCTAACCCTAAAAAAGCCCTAATCCTAACACAAATTGTAACCCTAACCCCAACACTACCTCTAACCATTACCGAAGCCTAACACTAAAACTAATCATAACCCTAACACTAAATCTAACCCTAATAATAACAATAACTCTAACCCTAACACTAATCAAACCCTAACCTAACACTAAAAGTAATCCTAACACTAACCCTAACCCTAAACCTAACACTAACTTTAACCCCAACCCTAACCCTATCACTAAAACTAAACCTAAACCTAACCCTAAACATAACACTAACCCTGTCCCTAACCCTAACGCAAGCACTAACACAAACCCTAAACTTAAATCTTACCCTATAACTAACCGTAAGTCTAAACCTAACCGTAACCCTAACACTAAACATAAATCTAACCCTAATCCTATCTGTGACACTAACCATAACCCTAAAACTAACGTTAACACAATCTGTAACACTAACCCTATTCCTAATACAAACACTAATCCTATGCCTAACACTAAGCCTAACCAGAACCCTAACCTTAAACCTACCCTTTACTCTAAATCTAAACCTAACCCTAAATCTAACCCTATCTCTAACACTAAACCTATCCATAACCATAACACTATTTCTAACCCTAAACCTAAAACTAAACCTATCTAAGAGTAACACTAACCCTAACCCTAACCGTAACCCTAACACTAACACTATCCCTAACCCTAATTGTAACCCTAACACTAATCCTAACCCTAAACCTAACCAAACCCTAAGACTAACCCTAAACCTAACTGTAACACAAAGCCTAACCTTAAACCTAACACTAAACCTAACACTAACCCTAACCCTAACACTAAACCTAACCCTAACCCTAACCAAAACACTAACTCTATACCTATCCCTAACCTTATAACTATCCTTAACCCTAAACCTAAATGTAAACCAAACACTAACACTAAACCTTACCCTAACACTAAGGCTAACCCTAAACCTAACACAAACACAAACCCTCACCCTAACACGAAGCCAAACCATAACCCTAACACTAAGCCTAAGAGTAACCCTAAACATAAACGTAACCCTAAATCTAACTCGAACACTAATGCTAAACCTAACCCTAACCATAACACTAACCCTAACCCTAACTCTAACACTAAACCTAAGCATAACCCAAACACAAACCCTAATTTTAAACCTAAGACTAACCCTAACACTAACCTTAACCCTAACAATAACCCTAACCTTAACCTAACCCTAACCAAAACTCTACTCTATCCCTATCCCTAACCCTATAACTATCCCTAATCATAATCCTAACCATAAACCTAACACTAACAGTAAACCTTACCCTAACACTAACACTAACCCTAAACATAACACAAACACAAACCATAACCCTAACACTAAACCTAACCTTAACCCTAAACGTAACCCTAATAATATCCTATTCATAACCTTAACCATAAAACTAGCACTAGCCCTAAACCTAACCCAAACCATAATATTAACCCTAACCCTAATTCTAACACTAAACCTTAGCCTAAACCTAACACAAAACTTAAAACCAGCACTAAACCTAACACTAACCCTAACCCTAACAGTAACCCTAACCTAACCCTAACTGAAACACTAACTCTATCCCTATCCCTAACCCTAACACTATCCCTAGCCCTTAACCTAAACCTAACCCTAACCCTAACACTAACTCTAACCCTAAACCTAACCCTAATACTAACCCTAAAGCAAACCGAAAAACTAACCCTAACCCCAACACTAACCCTAACCATAATGCTAACCCTTACACTAACCCTAAAACTGACCATAACACAAACCCTAACCCTAACACTAAGCCAAATTCTAATTGTAATCAGAACCCTAACCCTAACCCTAACCCACAACCTAACCCTAACCATAACAAAAACCTAACCCTAAACCTAACCCTAACCATAACAAGAACCTAACCCTAAAACTAACCCAAACCCTATCTCTAAATCTAACACGAACCCGAACCCTAACCCTAACATAATGGGAACCCTAAACATAATTCTAACAATAACTCTAAACTTAACCCTAAACTTCACCCTAAATCTAACCCTAAACCAAACACTAACCCTAACCATAAACCTAGCACTAACCCTAACCCTAACCCTAATACTATCCCAAACCCTTACCCTAACCCTAAATCTAACACTAACCCAAACCCTAACCCTAACACGAACACTAACCATAAACCTAACCCTAACCATAAAAAAACTCTAACCTAACCCTAACCCTAACCCTAATACAAACCTATCCCTAACCTTAACTGTAACCCTAAACCTAATTGTAACCATAACCTAACCCTAACCCTGAACTTCAACCTAAATCTAACACTAAAGCTAACACGAAACCTAACCTTAGACCTAGCACAAACCCTAAAACTAAACCTAACACTATCCCTAGCACCACACCAATTTCTAACCGTTACACTGACAATAAGCCTAATTCTAACCCTAACCAATCCCTAACCCTATCAATAACCATAACCTTAACCCAAACACTAATCCTAACCCTAATCCTAACCCTAATGATAACACTAAACCCAACCGTATTCCTAACCATAAACCTAAAACTAATCCTAACCCTAAAACTAACCCTAACGGGAACACTAACCCAAATCCTAACCTTAATCCTAACATGATCTCTACTACGAAACCTAACCCTAACACTAACACTAACCATAAACCTAATCCTAACCCTAACACTAAACATAACACTAACCCTTACCCTAACCCTAATACTAACCCAAACCCTAAGCATAACACTAAACATAATGCTTAATCTAACCCTAACCCTAACCCTGACCCTAAACCTAACCCTTATATCAACACTATCCCTAATCCTAAACCTAACCCTAACACGAACCCTACACCTAACCTTTTCTCTAAACCTAAACCTACTCCAAACCCTAACACTAACCCTAACAGTAACCCTAACCCTAAATCTAGTACTAACCCTAACCCTAACCCTAACACTAACCCAAACCATAACCCTAACCCTAACACAAACACTAACCCTAATCTTAACCCTAACACTAACACTAACGGTAAACCTAAACCTAAGACTAACCCTAAACCTAACTATAACCCTAAACCTAACCCTAACCCGAACACTAGTACAAACCCTAAACCTAATGCTAACCCTCACACTAACCCTAACACTAACGGTAACACTTACCCTAATCCTAACCTTAAACATACACCTAACACTAACCCTAAACCAAATCATAACACGAACCCTAATCCTAAACCTAACCATAACACTAACACTAACTGTAACCCTAACCTAACACTAACTGTAACCTTAAACCTAACCCTGAACCTCACACTTAACCTAATCCTAACCCTAAACCTAACACGAATCTTAATCCTAACCCCAACCCTAATCATAATACCAAACCTAACTCTACCCCTAAACCTAACCATAACCCTAAACCTAAAAACAACCCTAACCCTAACACTCTCCCTAACCCTATCCCTAAACCTAACCCTCAACCAAACCTTAACCCTAACACTAAACCTAAACCTAACCCTAAATCTAAAGCTAACACTATCCCTAATCTTGAAACTAACCCCAACACGAAACCTAACACTAACACTAAACCTAACCTAACCCTAACCCTATCCCTAACCTTAACCCTAACATAATCCCATCCAAAAACCTAACCTAAACTCTGACACTAACCGTAAACATAATCCTAATCATAAAACTAATCATAACCCTAACACAAAATAAAACCCTAATACTAACCATAACCCTAAATTCTACAAACCCTAATGCTAATGCTTTTTTTTTTAAATTTGTTTTATTGGTTGTTCAAAACATTATAAAGCTCTTGACATATCATATTTCATACATTAGATTCAAGTTGGTTATGAACTCCCAATTTTACCCCAAATACAGATTGCAGAATCACATCGGTTACACATCCACATTTTTACATAATGCCCTATTAGTAACTGTTGTATTCTGCTACCTTTCCTATCCTCTACCATCCCCCCTCCCTCCCCTCCCATCTTCTCTCTCTACCCCATCCACTGTAATTCATATCTCTCCTTGTTTATTTTCCCATTCCCCTCACAACCTCTTATATGTAATTTTGTATAACAATGAGGGTCTCCCTCCATTACCATGCAATTTCCCTTTTCTCTCCCTTTCCATCCCACCTTATGTATCTGTTTAATGTTAATCTTTTCTTCCTGCTCTTCCTCCCTGCTCTGTTCTTAGTTGCTCTCATTATATCAAAGAAGACATTTGGTATTTGTTTTTTACGGATTGGCTAGCTTCACTAAGCATAATCTGCTCTAGTGCCATCCATTTCCCTGCAAATTCTATGATTTTGTCATTTTTTAGTGCTGCGTAATACTCCATGGTGTATAAATGCCACATTTTTTTTTATCCATTCATCTATTGAAGGGCATCTGGGTTGGTTCCACAGTCTAGCAATTGTGAATTGTGCTGCTATGAACATCGATGTAGCAGTATCCCTGTAGTACGCTCTTTTAAGGTCTTCAGGGAAAAGTCCAAGAAGGGCAATAGCTGGGTCAAATGGTGGTTCCATTCCCAGCTTTCCCAGGAGTCTCCATACTGTTTTCCAGATTGGCTGCACCAGTTTGCAGTCCCACCAGCAATGTACAAGAGTACCCTTTTCCCCACATCCTCTCCAGCACTTGTTGTTGTTTGACTTCATAATGGCTGCCAATCTTACTGGAGTGAGATGGTATCTTAGGGTGGTTTTGATTTGCATTTCTCTGACTGCTAGAGATGGTGAGCATTTTTTCATGTACTTGTTGATTGATTGTATGTCCTCCTCTGAGAAGTGTCTGTTCAGGTCTTTGGCCCATTTGTTGATTGGGTTATTTGTTTTCTTATTGTTTAATTTTTTGAGTTCTTTGTATACTCTGGATATTAGGGTTCTATCTGAAGTGTGAGGAGTAAAAATTTGTTCCCATGATGTAGGCTCCCTATTTACCTCTTTTATTGTTTCTCTTGCTGAGAGAAAACTTTTCAGTTTAAGTAAGTCCCATTTGTTGATTTTTGTTATCAACTTTTGTGCTATGGGTGTCCTATTAAGGAATTTGGAGCCCGACCCTACAATATGTAGATCGGAGCCAACTTTTTCTTCTATCAGACGCAGAGTCTCTGATTTGATATCTAGCTCCTTGATCCACTTTGAGTTAACTTTTGTGCATGGCGAGAGGAGGGGATTCAGTTTCATTTTGTTGCATATGGATTTCCAGTTTGCCCAGCACCATTTGTTGAAGATGCTATCCTCCCTCCATTGCATGCTTTTAGCTCCTTTATCAAATATAAGATAGTTGTAGCTTTGTGGATTAGTTTCTGTGTCCTCTATTCTGTACCATTGGTCCTAATGCTAATGCTTAACTAACCAATCCCAAATCCTAAAACTAAAACTAACCATAACACTAAACCTAACTGTAACCCTAACACAAACCCTAAACCTAATCATAACACTAAGTCTAACCGTCACCCAAACCATAACCCCAACCATAACGCTAACCCTAAATCTAAAACTATCCCTAACCCTAACAGAAACCCTAAACTTAATTCTAACCTAACCCTAACACTAAACCTAATCCTAACTTTAACCCTAAGCCTAACCCTAATCTAACCCTAAAAATAACCCTAAACCTAACACTTAACCTAACCCTCACTGTAACCCTAACTCTAAACCTAACACTAACCCTAACCCTAACACTAACACGAAACCTAAACCCCATTATAACCCTAAAACAAACACTAATGCTAACCCTTACCCTAACCCAAAACCTAAACCTAAACACAATACTTACCCTAAGCCTAAAACTATCATGAACCCTAACCGTAACCCTATCCCCAACCAAACCCTAACCCTAACCCTAACCCTAACAATAACAATAACTTTAACACTAACCTTAACATTAACCTACCCTAAGCCTATACCTAACTCTAACCCTAACAGTAGCTGTAACCCTATACAAAACACTATCAGTAACCCTAACACAAACCTAATGCTACCCCTAACACTAACCCTAACCCTAACTTTACACTAACACTAATTCTAACCATAACCCTAAACCTAACCCTAAACCTTAACATAACCCTAACCCTAAACCTAACACTAAATTTAACCCTAAATTTTAAACTAACCCTAAACCTTAACATAAACATAACCCTAACCCTAACACTAACTTTAACCCTAACTTTTAAACTAACCCTAAACCTAATCGTAACGGTAATACAAACCCCAAACCTAAACCACCGAACCTTAACCTAACCCTAACCCTAACCCCAACCTAACACTAACCATAACCCTAAACCTAACACCATCACTAATCCTAAACCTAACCTTAACCCTAACACTAACCCTAGCCTCACTGTAACCCTAACTGTAACACAAACCCTAACCATAACCCAAACCCTATCACAAAATTTAACACTTATCCTCAGCCTAACACTAACCCTAAACTTAACACTAACACACACCTTAACCCTAACACTAAAACTAAGCCTAACTCTAACACTAACCCTAACCCTAGCCCTATCATTAACCCTAATGTTAACACTAAACCTAACCCTAAGTCTAACATGAATTCTAATGCTAAACCTAAAACTAAACATAACACTAACCCGAACACTAATCCTAACCTTATCCCTTACTTTAATCCTAACACTAACCCTAAACCTATCCCTATACCTAACACTAAACCTAACCCTAACCCTAACCATAACACTAACACTAACCCTAACACTAACCATAACCATAATAATCCTAACACTAACAATAACCCTAAACCTCTCCTAAACCTAACCATAACCTAACAATAACCTTAAAACTAACCAAAAACCTAACTCTAACTCTATCCAAAACACTAATTTTAACACAAAACTTAATCTTAACCATAACACTAACACTAATCCTAACTGTAACCCTAACCCTAACACTAACTTGAACACTAACTCTAACCCTAACCTAACCTTAAACCTAACACTAAACCTAAAGCTAAACATAACCCTAACCCTAAACCTAACACTAACCCTAACACTAAACCTAAGACTAACTTTAAACCTAGCTTGAACCCTAACCATAACTGTGACCCTAACACTAAGCTAACCCTAAAATGAACACAAACCCTAAACCAAACCATAACCCTAATTCTAACCTAACCCCAACACTAAGCCTTAAGTAACCCTAACCCTAACCCAAACCTTAACACTAAACTTATAACTATCCCTACCCCTAACCCTTTTTTTATTATTAATTGTTCAAAACATTACAAAGTTCTTGACATATCATATTTCATACATTTGATTCAAGCGGATTATGAACTCCTATTTTTACCCTATATACATATTGTAGATTCACATCGGTTACACATCCTTTTATTTACCTACAGCCATACTAGTGTATGTTGTATTCTGCTGCCTTTCCTATCCTCTACTATCCCCCCTCCCCTCCCCTTCCCTCACCTCCCCTCCCCTCCCTTCCCATCTTCTCTCCCTACCCCATCTACTGTCATACATTTCTCTCTCTTGTGTTTTTCCTCTTTCCCCTCAGTTCGTCTTATATGTAATTTTGTATAACAATGAGGGTCTCCTTCCTTTACCATGCAATTTCCCATCTCTCTCTCTTTCCCTCCCCCTTGTCATCCCTGTTTAGTGGTTATCTTCTTCTCATGCTCTTCTTCTCTATTCAGTTCTTAGTTGCTCTCCTTATATCAAAGAAGACATTTGGCATTCATTTTTAAGGGATTGGCTGGCTTCACTTAGCATAATCTGCTTTAGTGCCATCCATTTCCCTGCAAATTCCATGATTTTGTCATTTTTTAGTGCAGAGTAATACTCCATTGTGTATAAATGCCACATTTTTTATCCATTCATCTATTGAAAGACATCTAGCTTGGTTCCACAGTATAGCTATTGTGAATTGTGCTGCTATGAACATTGTTGTAGCAATGTCCCTATAGTACGCTCCTTTAAGGTCTTTAGGGAATAGTCCAAGAAGGGGAATAGCTGGGTCAAATGGTGGTTCCATTCCCAGATTTCCAAGGAATCTTCATACTGCTTTCCAAATTGGCTGCACCAATTTGCAGTCCCACCAGCAATGTACAAGTTTACCCTTTTCCCCACATCCTTGCCAGCACTTGTTGTTGTTTGACTTCATAATGGCTGCCAATCCTACTGGAGTGAGATGGTATCTTAGGGTGGTTTTGATTTGCATTTCTCTGACTGCTAGAGATGATGAGCATTTTTTCATGTACTTGTACTTGTTGATTGATTGTATGTCCTCCTCTGTGAAGTGTCTGTTCAGGTCCTTGGCCCATTTGTTGATTGGGTTATTTGTTATCTTATTGTTTAATTTTTTGAGTTCTTTGTAAATTCTGGATATTAGGGCTCTACCTGAAGTGTGAGGAGTAAAAATTTATTCCCAGGATGTAGGCTCCCTATTTACCTCTCTTATTGTTTCTCTTGCTGAGAAAAAAACTTTTTAGTTTAAGTAAGTCCCATTTGTTGATTCTTGTTATTAACTCTTGTGCTATGGGTGTCCTATTAAGAAATTTGGAGCCCGACCCCACAATATGTAGATCGGAGCCAACTTTTTCTTCTATCAGATGCAGAGTATCTGATTTGATATCAAGCTCTTGATCCATTTTGAGTTAACTTTTGTGCATGGCGAGAGAAGGGGATTCAGTTTCATTTTGTTGCATATGGATTTCCAGTTTTCCCAGCACCATTTGTTGAAGATGCTATCCTTCCTCCATTGCATGCTTTTAGCCCCTTTATCAAATATAAGATAGTTGTAGTTTTGTGGATTGGTTTCTGTGTCCTATATTCTGTACCATTGGTCCACCCGCCTGTTTTGGTACCAGTACCATGCTGTTTTTGTTACTATTGCTCTGCAGTATAGTTTGAAGTCTGGTATTGCTATACCGCCTGATTCACACTTCCTGCTTAGCATTGTTTTTGCTATTCTGGGTCTTTTATTTTTCCATATGAATTTCATGATTGCTTTCTCTATTTCTACAAGAAATGCCGTTGGGATTTTGATTGGCATTGCATTAAACCTATTGAGAACTTTTGGTAATATCGCCATTTTGATGATGTTAGTTCTGCCTATCCATGAACAGGGTATATTTTTCCATCTTCTAAGATCTTCTTCTATTTCTCTCTTTAGGGTTCTGTAGTTTTCATTGTATAAGTCTTTCACCTCTTTTGTTAGGTTGATTCCCAAGTATTTTATTTTTTTTGAAGATATTTTGAATGGAGTGGTTGTCCTCATTTCCATTTCAGAGGATTTGTGGCTGATATACAGGAATGCCTTTGATTTATGCGTGTTGATTTTATATCCTGCCACTTTGCTGAATTCATTTATTAGCTCTAATAGTTTCTTTGTAGACCCTTTTGGGTCTGCTAGGTATAGAATCATGTCATCTGCAAATAGTGATAATTTAAGTTCTTCTTTTCCTATTTTGATGCCTTTAATTTCTTTCGTCTGTCTAATTGCTCTGGCCAGTGTTTCGAGAACTATGTTGAACAGAAGTGGTGAGAGAGGGCATCCCTGTCTTGTTCCAGATTTTAGAGGGAATGCCTTCAATTTTTCTCCATTCAGAATGATGCTAGCCTGAGGCTTAGCATAGATTGCTTTTACAATATTGAGGTATGTTCCTGTTATCCCTAGTTTTTCTAGAGTTTTGAACATAAAGGGATGCTGTACTTTGTCGAATGCTTTTTCTGCATCTATCGAGATGATCATATGGTTCTTATTTTTAAGTCTATTGATGTGGTGAATAACATTTATTGATTTCCGTATATTGAACCAGCCTTGCATCCCTAGGATGAATCCTACTCGATCATGGTGCACAATATTTTTGATATGTTTTTGTATCCGATTCGCCAGAATTTTATTGAGGATTTTTGCATGTGGGTTCATTAGAGATATTGGTCTGTAGTTTTCTTTCTTTGAAGTGTCTTTGTCTGGTTTAGGTATCAGGGTGATGTTGGCCTCGTAGAATGAATTTGGAAGTTCTCCCTCTTTTTCTATTTCCTGAAGTAGCTTGAAAAGTATTGGTATTAGTTCCTCTTTAAAGGTTTTGTAAAACTCTGCTGTATACCCATCCGGTCCTGGGCTTTTCTTAGTTGGTAGTCTTTTGATGGTTTCTTCTATTTCCTCAATTGATATTGGTCTGTTTAGGTTGTCTATATCCTCCTGACTCAATCTGGGCAGATCATATGACTTAAGAAATTTATCAATGCCTTCACTATCTTCTAATTTATTGGAGTATAAGGATTCAAAATAATTTCTGATTATCTTCTGTATTTCTGAAGTGTCTGTTGTGATATTGCCTTTTTCATCCCGTATGCTAGTAATTTGAGTTCTCACTCTTCTTCTCTTTGTTAGCATGGCTAAGGGTCTGTCAATTTTATTTATTTTTTCAAAGAACCAACTTTTAGTTTTGTCAATTTTTTCAATTGTTTCTTTTGTTTCGATTTCATTAATTTCAGCTCTGATTTTAATTATTTCTTGCCTTCTACTTCTTTTGCTGTTGTTTTGCTCTTCTTTTTCTAGGATTTTGAGATGAAGTATGAGATCATTTATTTGTTGGTTTTTTCTTTTTTTAAGGAATGAACTCCAAGCAATGAATTTTCCTCTTAGAACTGCTTTCAATGTGTCCCATAGATTCCGATATGTTGTGTCTGTGTTTTCATTTATCTCTAAGAATTTTTTAATTTCCTCCTTGATGTCTTCTATAACCCATTGATCATTCAGTAACCTATTGTTCATTCTCCAAGTGATGCATGATTTTTCCTTCCTTCTTTTATCGTTGATTTTCAGTTTCATTCCATTATGATCAGATAAGATGCATGGTATTATCTCTACTCCTTTATATTGTCTAAGAGTTTCCCTGTGACATAATATATGATCTATTTTTGAGAAGGATCCATGTGCTGCTGAGAAAAAAGTGTAAGTGCTTGATGTTGGGTGGTATATTCTATATATGTCAATTAAGTCTAGGTTATTAATTGTGTTATTGAGTTCTATAGTTTCCTTATTCAACTTTTGTTTGGAATATCTGAACCTGAACCCTAATTCTAAGTGTATTCATTACCCTAACCCTAACTCTAACCCTAATACTAATTTGAGCCCTAAACCTAAACCTTAACCTAAAACAAACCTGAAGCCAAACACCGACCCTAATAATACACATAGCTGTAAACTTGACCCTTACCCTAAATCTAACCCTTACACTAGACCTAACCATAAGCATAACCCAAAACCTATTCCTACCTATAACCCTAGACCTGACATTAGCCCTAGCCTTAATCCTAGCCCTAACCCTAACACGAACACTAGCTCTCATTCTAGCCCCAAACCTAGCCTTAATCATAACCTTATGCTAATTCTAACACTTTCCCAAGCTCTAAACCTAGTTATAACCCCACTGCTTACCCTAAACCTAACCCAAACCCTAACACTAACCTTAGCCCTAACATTATCCATAAAACTAACCCTAACACTAACCCTAGCCCTAATTCTAAACCTAACCCTAACCCTAGCTTTAAGACTAACTATAACTCTCGTCTTAGCCCTAGCCTTAATTCTAACCCTATCACTTACCATAACCTTTTTCCTAGCCATAGCTTAGAATAACACTAGCCCTAACCTTACACCTGGCCCTAATCCTAGATCTAAACCTAACTCGAAATCTAACCCTAATTCTACACTTAAACGTAACCCTAACACCAGCCCTAACCCTAATGCTAATCCAAAACCTAGCCCTAATTATAGGCTTAGTTCTAAAACAAAACTGAGCCATAACACTAACCCTAAACTCTTATCTAAAACAAACCCTAACTTTACATCTAGCCCTAAGCCTATCCCTAATTTGAGTCCTAATCTTAACCCTTAAAGTACCCCTGATCCTGTCTCTGACAGTAACACTAACCCTACCGCTAAACATCACCCTAAACTTAAACCTTACCATAACACTAGACCTGGTCCTAACCCTAGTTCTAAAACTAGTTCTAATCATAACCCTAGATCATATATTAGTCGTAACCTTAAACCTAATGCTAACCAAAACCTATCCCAAATCTGAGACCTAACTCTAGCTTTCACCCTAACACTAACACTAACACTAGCCCTAACCCTAACCTGAAACCTAGCTGTAACCCTAGCTCTAACCTTATCCTTTACCCCAGAAAAACCCCAACCCTAAAGCTAACCTTAGTCCTAAAACTAATCCTTAGTCTAACCCAAACCCTAACCCTATTACTAGACCTAACCCTTGCCCTCATTCTTGTTTTAACTAAAACCCAAATCCTAACCCTAACCTTGAACCTTATTCTGACCCTGAAACTAAACCAAACCCTAGCACTAGCCCTACCCATAACCCTATATCTAAACCTAACCCTAACACTAGCCCTATGTTAAACCTAATCCTAAATGTAGCTATGTCTTTAACCAAGACCTACACAAAAAAACTAGCGCTAGCTTTAATGATAACCCTTAACCTAAGCCAAACAACTAAGCTTAAATCTAGACATAACCAATCCAACAACAGACCCTGTAAACCTAATCCTAGACCTAACCCTAAACCTAACCCTCATTGTAGCCTTAACCCTAGATAAATCCCTAACCCTTACTCTAACACTAACCTTAGCTCTTACCCTAACACTAACCCTAAACCTAAAACTACCCCTAACCCTAACTCATAATCTAACCCTATCAATTAATGTAACTCTAAAGATAACCTTAGCCCTAATACTAACACTAACACTAAACTTAACTGTAAATCTAACCCTAGACATAATCCTAAACCTAACCCTCACCCTAGCACTAACCCTAGCTCAAAACCTAACCTGTACCCTAAACCTAACCCAAACCCTAACACTAGACCCAGCCTAACCCTAACCCTAAATCTAGCCCTAATCCTATCCAAAACCCTAGCCCTAACCCTAGCTCTAATGCTATTCATTACCCTAAAAATAATGCTAACCCAAATACTAACCCTAGGAATAACCCTAACCCTATCACTCACCTTAACCCTACAAATTACCCTAATCTTAACCTGAATCCTAAACCTAAACCTATCCATAAACCTAACCCTAATTCTAACCCTAACGCTAACTTGAGCCCTAACCCTAGTAATTAATCTAACACAAACCCAAAACCCGAACCTGACCTTAAAAATACACATTAGCCTTAACCCGGGCCTTACCCTAAACCTAACATTAGACCTAGCCATGAACCTAACCTTATAACTGTCCCTAGCCGTAACCCTAAACCTGACATTATCCCTATCCCTAAAACTTGCGCTAACCCTAACACAAAACCTAGCCCTCATCCTAACCCCAAATCTAGCCTTAATTCTAACACAAACCTAACTCTAGACCTAAACCTAATTCTAATCATCACCCCAGCCCTAAACCTAGCTATAAGTCCATCCCTTCCCCTAAACCTAACCCTAAACCTAATCCTAAACATAACCCTAACCCTAGGCCTAACCATAACACCAATCCTAGACATATCCTTAGCCCTAATTTAGCCCTAAACTTAACCTTAACCCTAGCCTTAAGACTAACTCTATCACCCTAGATCTATTCCAAGTTCTAACACTATCCCTTACTGTAACCCAAACACTAGACATAACCGTAGCCCTAACCCTGACCATAGCCCTAACCCTAGAATTAAGCATAACTCTAAATGTACCCCTAAGCCTAAATTTACCCTATCACTAGCAATAAAACTAACATTAATTTTAAAACTACCCTTAACTTTATCCTTAGCCCTAAAACATAATGAGCCATAGCAGTAACCCTAACCCTTAACCTAAACCAAATCTGAACCCTACATCTAGCCCTAAGCCTACACCTAATTCGAGTCCTATCCTCAACCCTAGTACTAACCCTGACCCTGACTCTGAACCTAACACTAACCCTAGCTCAAAACATCACTCTGAACTTAAACCTAACCATAAAACTAGACTTACCTTAACCATAACCCTAAATTAGCCCTAATCATAACCCTAGATCTTACAATAGCTGTATCCCTAAAACTAGCCCTAGTTTTACCCAAAACTTACCCTAATGTGAGCCCCAACCCTGGCTTTAACCCTAACTCTAAACCTAAACCAAGTCCTAACCCTTAGCCTAAACCTAACCCTAACTTTAAACCTTGCACTAACCCTAAACCTAACACTAACCCTAACAACAACACTAACCATAACCCTAGCCCTAACACTAGCTCTAATCCTATCCATTACCCTAAACCTAACCCTAATTTTAACCCTAATGCTAACACTCGGCCTAACCCTAACACATTCACTAACCCTAACCTATCATTACCCTAAAGATAACCCTAATGCTAAACCTAACCAAACACGAAACCTAGACATAACACTAATCCTAAAACTAGCCCTAATTGTAACCCTAGTTCTTACATTAGCTGTAGCCCTAAAGCTAACACAAAATCTAGCCTAGCCCTAATCCAAGTTCTAACCCTAGATTTAAGCCTAACACCAAACCTAACCCTAGCCCTAACCCTAACCCTAACACTAGCCCTAACACTAGCGCTAACCCTATTCCTTACCCTAAGCAAAATTATAACACTAAAGCTACCCTAGTCCTAAACCTTATTCTTAGCCTAACCCAAAATCTAACTCTATTACTAGTCCTAACCCTAATCCTCAATCTAGCTCTATCACTATCCCAAACCCTAACTAAACATAAACCTAAAACTAGCCCTAACCTACCCATAACCCTATACCTACACCTAACCCTAACCCTTATTCTGACACTGTCACTAACCATAGGTTTAAACCTGACCCTTATTCTGACCCTAACACTAACCATGGGTCAAAACCTGACCCTAACCCTAAACGACCATTAAAATTGACACTAAATGTAACCCTATACCTAAACCTTACCCTAACCCTAGACCCAGACCTACACTTAATCATTTATCTAGTGATAACACTAGGCCTAGCCCTACACAAAAACTTAGTCCTAGCCCTAATAATAACTCTTAAACTAACCCAAAAACTAACCCTACCCCTAGACCAAACCCTAGTCCTAATGCTGGTGCTAAAAATAAACCTAACCCTAAACCGAACACTGACCCTTACCCTAACACAAACCTAGCTCTAAACCTTATCCTAACAAAAAACATAACCCTAACACTAGACCTAGCCGTATCACTAACCCTTAAACTAGCCATCACCATAGGCAAAACCTACCTCTAACTCTATCCATTACCCTAACCGTGACCCTAAACCTAATGCTAACCCTAGTCCTAACCCTCACACTGACTTTAACCCTAATCCTCGTCCTAGTCCAAACACTAGCTCAATTCCTAACCCTTAAACTTAACCTAACCCGAACACTAACCCATGCCCTAAACCTAAACTTAACCTTAAACCTAGCCCTAATCCTAACCTTAAACCTATCACTAACCCTAGCTCTAAGCCTACATATTACCCTAACTCTAACCCTAAACTTATTGATAACCCTAGCCCAAAACCTAAATCTACCCTAACCCAAACCCTTGACATAACCATAAATCTAACCCTTGCCATACAGCTAACCCTTGCTCAAACATTAACCATTATCCTAAACCTAAGCCTAAACCTATCCCTAATCTTAACCTTAAGCCAAAACATAAACCTAACCCTAACACAGCATCAAACCCTATCCAATACCCTAAACTTAATGACAACCCTAGCCCTAAACTTAACACTAACCTTGAACCTAACCGTAACTATAACCTAGACCTAACCGTAACACTAACTTTTGCCCTAGTGCTAACCATAGCTCAAACTCTGAACCATATTCTAAACCTAAATCTACCCTATCCCTAGGCCTAACCCTAACTCTAGCCCTAATACAAACCATAACCCTAGCACTAACCCTATCCATTATCCTAAGCACAACCATAACCCTAAGGCAAACCCTAGGCCTAACCCTAACCCTTTGCTAACTCTAACCCTATCAATTACCCTACACACATCATGAACCCTAAACCTAAACCTATTATTACCCTAACCAAACCCTAATGCTAATTCAAGCTATAAACCTAAACCCTAACCTAAACCAAACACAAAACCTAATTATAACCCTAATAATACCCCTAGCTCTAAACCTGACCCTTAACCAAACCGAACACTTACACTTGACCTAGCCATAAATCTAAGCCTCAATCTATCCCTAACATAAGCCTAGCCCTAGCCCTAATTCTTGCCATAACCCTAAAACAAACCATAGCCCTCGTGTAGCCCTAAACCTAGCCTTATTACTAAACCAAAACATAACCCTAGCCCTAACCAAATTCTAACCTTCGACCTAGCCCTAAAACTAGCCCTAACCCCATCCCTTTCCCAAAACCTAACCCTATCCCTAAATTAAAACCTAAGCCTAAAACTAGGCCCAATCTTAATAAAAATGCTAGACCTAATCCTAGCCCTAATTTAGCCCTAAACCAAACCTAACCCTAGCACTAAGACTAACTCTAACTCTCGTCTTACTCCTATTTCTAGTTCTAACCCTATCCCTTACCATAATACTATCACTTGCCTTTACATTAGCCCTAACCCTAGCTCTAGCCCTAATCCTATATCTAACCCTAACTCTAAATCTAACCCTAACCCTAAGTTAAACTTCTCACTAACACAAGCTGTAACACTAATGCTAATCCTAAAACTAGCCCTACACTAGCCCTAGCCCTACAAAACAACCGAGCCATAGCCCTAACCCTAACCTTTAACATAAATCAAACCCTAAGCCTATACTTAACCCTAAACCTAGCTCTAATTTGAGTCCTATCCCTAACCCTACAACAAACACTTACCCTGACTCTGACACTAACACTCACCCTAGCTATAAACATCACTTAAAACCTAAACCTAAACCTAACCCTAGGCCTAGCCCTAACCCTAACTCTAAAACTAGTTCTAATCATAACCCTAGTTATTACATTGGCTGTAGCCCTAAAGGTAGCCCTAACCTAACAAAAAACCTATCATTAATCGGAGCTGTATCACCACCTGTAACCATAATCATAACCCTAATTCTAGCCCAAACACTTACCCTAAACCTAGTCCTAACCCTAACCCTTGCCATAACCCAAAACCTAACCCTAAACCTAGCCTTAATCCTAACCATAAACCTAGCCCTAACCCCAGTTGTAACCCTATCCATTACCCTAATCCTAATCCCAACCCTAATGCTAACCCTAGGATAACCCTAAACCTATTCCTAACCCTAAACCTATACATTACCCAAACCTAACCTGAACCCTAAACCTAATCATATCCATAACCCTAATCCTAACCCTAATAATCTTAACCCTAAAACTATCTCTAACCATAACCCTAGACCTGACATTAGCCCTAGCCCTAATGAAGCCCTAACCCTAAAATAAAACTCTAGCCCTAATCCTAGCCCTAATCTTAGCCTGAATTCTAAACCTAAACCTAACCATAGACCAAACCATAATTTTAACCATAGCCCTAGTTCTAAAGCTAGCTATAACATCATTTGTAACCATAACCATAACCATAGCCATAAACCTAGGCTCAGCCTTAATACTAAACCTAGCTCTAATCCTAGCCCTAATTAAGCCCCAATTCTAACCCTAAATCTAACCATAACACTAAGACTAACTCTAACACTCGCCCTAGCCCTATCACTAATTCTAACCCAATTCCTTATGATAACTCAAACCCTAGCCCTAACCCTAGCCCTAACCTTCACTGTAGCCCTAAACCTAGATCTAACCCTAACTCTAAATCTAAACCTAACCCTAAGCCTAAACCACACCCTAACACTAGTCCTAACCCTAATGCTAATTTGAAAACTAGTCCTAACCCTAGCCCTAGCCCTCAAGCAAAACTGAGCCATACCACTGACCTAAACCAAAACCTAACCCTACACCTAGCCCTAACCCTAGCCCTAATTGCAGTCCTAACTCTAACCCTAGAAATAATACTAAACCTGACTCCGACATTAACACTAACCCTTGCTCTACACATCAGCCTATCCCTAAACCTAATCCTAACACAAGACCTCAGCCTAAACCTAACACTAAAACTAGCCCTAAAGGTAATCCCAGTTCTTAAATTACCTATAGCCCTAAACCTAACACAAAACTTAGACCTAATCCAAGGCCTAATCCTAGCTTTAACCATAACCTAACCCTGGCCCTAACCTTTACCCTTATCCCTAGTCCTAATCTTAGCTGTAACCCTATTTCTTACACTTAGTCAAACCCTCAGCCTATTGCTACCCTAGTCCTAACCCTAATTCTATGCCTACCCCACACCCTAACTCTATTGCTAGTCCTAAACCTAGCCCTCATTCTAGCTCTAAACTTAACCCAAAACCTAAACCTATGCTGACCCTTATTCTGACCCTAACACTAAACCTATGTTTAAACCTGACCTTAACCCTTATCTGAAACCTAACACTAGCCCTACCAATAACCCTAACACTAAACCTAACACTAACACTAGCCCTAGACCTAAACCTAATCCTAAATATATCCATAACCCTAGACTTAGCCCTAACAATAACCCTTAACCTAAACCAAACACTAACTCTACCCCTAGACCTAACTCTAGTCCTCATTCTGGACCTAACCCTAAACCTAATCCTAACCTGAAACTTGACACTTACCCTAACAAAAACCCTAAATCTAAACCTTATCCTAACCCAAAAACTAACCCTAACACTAGACGAACTCTAAATCTAGCCATATCCATAACACTAGCTCTTACATTACCCATATACCTAACACTAGCCCTAAACCTCACACAAAACCTAGCCCTAATTGTAGCCCTCAACGGAACCTTAAGCATAACTCTAACCCTAAACCTAGCCCTAACCCTAACCCTAACCCTCATTCTAGCCCTAACCCTAGCTCAATCCCTAAACCTTACCCTAAACATAACCCTAGCCCAAACCCTAAACCTGACCCTAACTCTAGCCCTAATCCTAACTGTAAAGATAGCCCAAACCCTAGCTCTAACTACCCATTACACTAACCATGACCCTAAAACTAATGCTAACCCTAGCCATAAACCTAACCCTAACCCTAAATGAAACCCTAACACTAGCCCTACTTGTAAACTTATACTTTAACCTAACCCTACCACTAGCTTTAGACCTAAACCTAATCCTAAATCTAGCCTGAACTCTAGCTCTAGACCTAAACAAAATCCTATCCCTAGCTCTAAAAAAACCTTTACCTAACCCAAACACTAACTCTACCCTAAACCTAAACCTAGTCCTAATTCTGGCTTTAACCCTAACTTTAACTCTAACCCAAACACTCACAATGACTTTAATACTAAACCTACCTCTAAACCTGAAACTACCCAAAACCTAAACCTAATTCTAGACCCAGCCATAACCCTAATCCTGAAACTAGCTCTAATCATAACCCTAGATCTTACATTACCCATAGCCCTAACCCTAGGCCTAAAGCTAACTCAAAACCTAAAGCTAATTTTAGGCCTAAACCTAGCCCTAAGTATAATGCTAACCATAACACTAGCCCTATACCTAACCCTAGCCCTCACCTTTGTCCTAAGATAGCTCAAAGCCTAACCATTACCCTAAACATAACCTAGACCTGTCCCTAACTCTCACCCTAAACCTAGCCCAAATCCTAAATTTAACCTTGCCCTAAACCTAGCTTTAAACCTACCCATTACCCTAACCCTAAACCTATACTTATTGATAATCCTAGCCCAAACCCGAATGTTCACCATAACTCTTACCAGAAAACTAACAATAGATATATCCCTAAAATTAAACTCAGCATAGCCCTCACTCTAGATCAAACCATAAACCTAACCATAAACCTAAATATAACCATAGCTCTAATCCTAACCATATCACTAATTCTAACTCTAAACCAAATCTAAACCTAACCTACACCTATCTGTTACCTTAACCCTAACCATAACGTTAATGATAACCCCAACCCTAACTCTAAACCTAACCCTAAACCTACCGCAATCCTATCCCTAGACCTAACCCTAAACCTATCCCTAAACCTAGCTCAAAACCTAACCTTGATGCTAAACATAACCCTAAACCTAACGCTAAGCCTAATTCTAAAACTAACTCTAACCCTAACTCAAGGCATATTCCTAACCATAACTCTAGTTCTAAACTAATCTCTAGCCATATAAATTCCCCTAACCATAACCCTTACCCTAATGCTAACCCTAAGCCTATCACTAATGCTAACTCTATCAATTACCTGAAACAAAACCTGAACCTTAAAACAAACCCTAACTATACCCCTAACCCAAAACCTAATGCTAATTTGAGCCATAAACCTAAATACTTACCTAAGCCTAATCCTAAACCTAATACTTTTCCAAGCTCTAAACCTGACACTTACCCTAAAACTAACACTTACACTAGACGTAGCCATAAGTCTAACCCTAAAACTAAATTTAACCGTAACCTTAGACCTGATATTAGCCCTAGCACTAATCCTAGCCCTAAACTAATACAAACACTAGCCCTCATCCTAGCCCTAAACCTAGCCTTAATCAAAACCCTAACCCCAACCCTAGCCCTAACCCTAACTCTAACCCTCACCCTACGTCTAAACCTAGCTATAACACCATTCTTTATCCTAAACTTAAACCTAACCGTATCCCTATTGCTAGGCCTAAGCTGAACACTAACCCTAGCCCTAATCCTATCCCTAATTTAACCCTATCTCAAACCCTAACTCTTATATTAGCCCTATCACTAACTCTAATGCTCACACTAGCCCTATCCCTAGTTCTAAACCTATCCCTTACCATAACTCTAACCCTGGCCCTAACCCTTGCCCTATCCTTAATCCTAGCATAATCTTGAATCTAACCTAACTATAAATGTAACCCTAAATCTTAGTCTATGCCTAACACTAACACTAGCACTAACCCTAATACTAATTGTAAAACTAGCTCTAACCCTAACCTTCGGACTAAATCAAAACCTAGCAATAGACCTAAACCTAAACCTTAATTTGAACCAAAACCTAAACCACTACCAGAACTAATCCTAGCCCTAATTGAGTCCTAACCCTAATCTTAAAACTAACCCTGACCCTGACTCATATCCTAACACTCACCCTAGCTCTAAACATGATGCTAACCTTAAACAAAACCCTAACAGTAAACCTAGCCCTAATTTGAGTCCTAAATCAAACCCTAAAACTAACCGTGACCCTGACTCCTATCCTAAAAATAATTCTAGCTCTAAATATCATCCTAACCTTAAATCTAACACTAACACTAGAACTACCCCTAACTGTAACCCTAAATCTAGCCCTAATTTTCACCATGGTTCTTACATTACCAGTTGCCCTAACCCGAGCCCTAACACTAACACAAAAACTAGCCCTAATCCCAGCCCTACACCTAGCTTGAACCCTAACCCTAACCCTAACACTAGCTCTAACATTACCCCTAGCCCTAAGCAAATCTTTAACCCTAATTGTAACCCTAGACCTATCCCTAATCCTTAGCCTAATCAAAACTTTCACCATATTAATAGTCCTCACCCTAGCCCTCATTCTAGCTCTAACCCTATCCCAAAACTTAACCCTAACCCTGACCCTTATTCTGACCATAACACTAACCTAGGTCTAAACCTGATCCTAAAGCTAGACCAAACCATAACACTAGCCCAACCAGTAAACTTATACCTAAACCAGACCCTGAACCTAGCCCTAGACCTAAACCTAATCCTAAATCTAGCCTTAAATCTAGTTCTAGACCTAAACAAAAACCTAGCCTTAGCCCTAACAATAACCCTCAACTTAACACAAAGACTAACCCTACCCCTAGACATAAACCTAGTCCCAATTCTGGCTTTAACCTGAACACTGACCCTGCCTTTAAAATTAAACCTATCTCTAAACCTGACCCTAACCAAAAATCTAAACCTAACACTAGACATATTCATAACCCTAACCCTACAACTAGCCTTAATCATAATCCTAGCAATTACATTACCCATAGCCCTAATTCTATGCCTTAACCTAACAAAAAAAAACCTAGAGCGAATTCTAGGCCTAAATCTAGCCAAAAGCATAACATCATCCCTAACCCTAACCCTAAACCTAACCCTAGTTTCAGTCTTAAACCTTACTCAATGTCTAACCATTACCATAAATATAAACTTAAAACTATACCTTACTCTAAACCCTAACTCTAGCCCTAACCCTGAACTAAACCCTATTCCTAAACCTAGCTCTAAACCTACACCTTACCTAACCCTACATCTAACTGTATAGATAACCCTGGACTTAACCCCAACCATAACCCTAACCCTAACCAGAAAACTAACAATAGACCTAACCCTAAAGCTAACACTCGACATAGCCCTAACCCTAGCTCAAATCCTAACCCATACCATAAACCTAAACAAAACCATAGCCTTAACATTAACACAAAAACTAAATATAACCCTAAACCTAAACCTAAACCTACATATAACCATATTCATTACACTAACCCTTATCCTAACCTTAATGATAACCCTAGACCTAACCATAACCCTAACCCTAAACGTAACTTAATCCTGTCCCTAGACCTAAGGCTGAACCTAATCCTCAACCTAGCCCTAGTAACAACACTAGCTCAAACCATAGCCCTTACCCTAAACATAACCCTAGCCCAAAACCTAACCCCAATCCTAGCCCTAATCCTAACCATAACCATAGCCCAAAACCTTGCTCTAACTATAACCATTACCCTAACCATAACCCTAAACCTAATGCTAGATCTAGCCCTAACCCTAATTCTAAACCTAACTGTATCCCTAGCCCTGATTCTAACCTGAAGCCTCAAATTAGCCCTAATACTTACTCAATCCCTGACCCTTACCCTTAACCTAATCATAAGAAAATGAGAAGCTTAAACTTAACCCTAATCCTAGCCCTAATCATAAACTTAAAAATAGACTTAACCTTAGCTCTAATCCCACCCACTACCCTAACCCTAAATATAAACGTCATGATAACCCTACCCCTAACCCTAAACCTACTCTAACCCTAACTGTAAACCTAACCCTAGATCTAACCATAAAACTAACCCTTGCCATAGTCCTAACCCTAGCTCAAATCTAACAATTATGCTAAACTTAACACTAACCCTATTCCTAAACCTAAACCTAACTATAACCCTAACACTAACCTGACAACCTAACCTGTCCATTACCTTAACCCTAATGGTAATCCTATTCCTAATCCTAGACCTAATCATAAACCCAACCCTATCCTTAGCACTAACCCTAGCTCAAACCCAAACCCATACCCTAAACCTAACACTAGACTTAACCCTAACCCTAATCCTAACTCTAGCCATAATCCTAAACATAACACTATTTCTAACCCTAGCTCTAACCCTAGCTCTAACCCTATCCATTACACTACTGATAACCATAAACCTAATGCTAACCCTAGGCCTAACCCTAACCCTATCCATTACCCTAAATCTAACCTGAGCCCTAAACCTAACGTGAAGTCTAAACTTAAGCTTATCCATTACCCTAACCCTAACTCAAACCTAATGCTAATTTGAACCATATCCCTAAACCTCAATCTAACTAAAACTGAAAACCTGACTCTTACTATTATAATACCCCTAACTCTCAACTTGAACCTCACCCTAAACCTAACTCTGAAACTAGACCTAGCCATAAATCTTACCCAAAAACTATCCCTAAACATAACCCTAGACCTGATATTACCCTAGCCCTAATTCTTGCCATAACCCTAACACAAACGTTAGGCCTCATCCTAGCCCTAAACCTAGCCTTGATCCTAACCCAAACCCTAACTCTAGCCCTATCCTTAATTTTATCCCTCGCCCTAGTTCTGAACCTTGCTATAAACCCATCCTATCCCCCAAATTTAACCCTAACTCTAACACTACATTTAACCTTTACACTAATCAGAGACCTGATCCTAGCCCTAATTTAGCCTTAACCCTTCCACTAACAATAAGACTAATTCTAACTCTCACCCTAGCCCTATTCCTACATCTAACCCTATCCCTTACCATAACCCTAATACTGGTCCTAACCTTAGCGCTAACACTACCCTGAGCCCTAACCTTAGAACTGACCATAACTCTAAGTCCAACCCTAACTCTAAGCCTAAACCTCACACTAACACTAGCTCTAACACTAACACTAATCCTAAAACTAGCCCTAATCTAATTCAAGCCTTAAAACAAAACCGAGACATAGCCCTAACCCTAACCCTTAACCTAAACCAAAACCTAACCCTACACCTAGTCCTAACCTTAGCCCTAATTCCAGTCCTAACTTAACCCTAAAATTAACCTTGAGCCTGACTCTGACCTTACACTAACCCTAGCTCTAATGTCACCCTAAAAGT
Source organism: Marmota monax (assembly GCF_021218885.2). Classification (NCBI taxonomy): domain Eukaryota; kingdom Metazoa; phylum Chordata; class Mammalia; order Rodentia; family Sciuridae; genus Marmota; species Marmota monax. The sequence continues at coordinate 400,981 of NW_026694560.1, forward strand.
ATACCCAAACCTAAAATTAGTACTAGCCATAACCGAAACCATAAAAGTAGCCCTAATCATAACTCTAGTTCTTACATTACTCATAGCCCTAACCTAAGCCAAAACCTATCCCTAAACTGAGACCTACACCTCTTTTTATCCCTAACCCTAACCCTGGCCCTAACCATTACCCTAAACCTAACCCTAAGCCTAAAACTGGCCATAACCCTAAACCTAACCCTAGACATAATCCTAACCATAATCCTAGCCCTAACCATAGTTCTAACCCTATCCATTAACCTTAACATAACCCTAAACCTAATGATAACCCTAGCCCTACACTTAACCCTAATCCTAAACCTAGACCGGATACTAGCCCTAGCCATAACCCTAGCCCTAAACATATCTCAAACCATAACATTTACCCTAAACCTAATCTTAACACTAACCCTAGACCTAACTTTAACCCTAACACTAGCCCTAATCTAAACCATAACCCTAGACCTAATCCTATCAGTTACGCTAAACATAAGCCTAACCCAAACATAGCTCTAAACATAGCTCTAACCTACCCATTACCCTAACCCTAATTATAAACATCATGATAACACTAGCCCTAACACTAAACCTACTCTAACCCTAACTGTAAACTTAACCCTAGTCCTAACCCTAAACCTACACTAACCTTAACTGTAAACCTAACCCTAGACCTATCCATAAACCTAACCCTTGCCATAGTCCTAATCCTAGCTCAAACCCTAAGAGTTACACTAAATCTAACACTAAGCCTAGTCATAAACCTAAATCTAACCCTATCAATTTAGGCCTAACCCTAAACCTATCACTAAAACTAACCATATTCTTAACTAAACCTAAACTGAACACTTAACCTAACCCTATCAATTACTGTAACCCTGACTCTAACCTTAACCCTAATGCTAATTTGAGCCTTAAAACTAAACCAAAACCTAACCCAAACTCTGAGCAAGACACTCACTCTAATAACAAACCTAGCTCTAAACTGACCCTTACCCTAAACATAACCCTTAAACTAGACCTAGCCATAAAACTAACCCTAACAGTATCCCTAATTGTAACGCTAGACCTGACATTAGCATACAATTTAATTCTTGCCTTAAACCTAACACAAACCCAAGCCCTCGTTTTAGCCCTAAACCTAGCCTTAATCCTAACCTAAACCCTAACCCTAGCCCAAACCCTAATTTCAACCCTTGCCCTAGTTCTGAACCTAGGTATAACCACATCCTTTCCCCTATCCCTAACCCTAACCCTAACCCTATCACTAACACTAACTCTAGCCCTAACCCTAGGCCTAATACTAACACTAAACATAGCTCCAATCCTAGCCCTAACTTATTGCTAACTGTAACCCTAACTCTAACCCTAGCCCTAAGACTAACAATAACTCTAGCCCTAGACATATTTCTAGTACCAACCTTATCTATTGCCTAACCCTAACAGTAGCCCTAACTTTAGTCCTAACCATAGCCATAGTCCTAAACTTAAAACTAACCCTAACTCTAAATCTAAACCTAATTCTAAACCTAAACCTCACCCTAACACTAGCCCTAACTATAATTCTAATTTAAAAACTAGCCCTAAACCTAGCCATAGCCCACAAATAAAACTGAGCTATAGCCCTAATACTTACCCTTAACCTAAACCAAATCCTAATGCTACACCTAGTCTGAAACATATCCCTACAACTACTACTGACCCTGACTCTGACCCTAAAACTAACCCTACCTATAAATATCACCCTAACCCTAAACCTAACCCAAACACTAGACCTAGCCCTAATCAAAACCCTAAAACTATCCCTAACCATAAAGCTAATTCTTACATTAGCCACAGCCCTAACTCTCACAAAACCTAGCACGAACCTGAGCCTCAACCCTTGCTTTAACCCTAATTTTAACCCTAACCCTAACACTAACCCAAAACTTAGCTCTAAACTTATTGCTTACCCTAAGCCAAACTCTCACCCTAATGCTACCGTAGTTCTAAACCTAATCCTTAGCTTACCCCAAACACTAACTCTATTACTAGTCAAAACCCTAGACCTCATTCTATCTCTAACCTTAACCCGAAGCCTAAGCCTGAACCTTACCCTTATTCTGACCCTAACACTAACCCTAGGTCAAAGCCTGATGTTAACACTAAACTGAACCATAACACTAGCCCTACCAATAAACCTATACTTAAAATTAACCATAACACTAGCACTAGACCTAAACTTAATACTAAAAATAGCCATAACTCTAGTCCTAAACAAAAACCTAGCCCTAGCCCTAAGATAACCATTAAACTAATGCAAAGACTAACATTAGCCCTAGACCTAATTCTAGTTCTAATTCTGGCCCTAACCATAAACCCAATGATAACATGATACTGACACTTACCCTAACACAAACTGTAGCTATAAATCTTATCTTAATCCAAAACTTAAACCTAACACTAGACATATTGATTACCCTAACCCCAAAAAACTAGCCATAACCATAACACTAGCTCTTACATTACCCATAGCCTTAACACTAGCCATAAACTTCACACAAAACCTAGCCCTAATACAAGCTCTAAAGCTAGACCTAAGCATAACCTTAACCTTAACCCTAGCACAAACCCTAAAACTAATGCTTGCTGTAGACCTAACCCTAGCTCAAACTGTAACCCTCACTCTAAACATAACCCTAGCTATAACTCTAAACCTAACCCTAACCCTAATCCTAAGTGTAACATAGCCCAAATCCTAGCTCTAACTTTATCCATAACCTTAAACATATCCTTAACCCTAATTCTAAACCTAGCCCTAACCCTAACCCTAACCGTAGCCCTGATTCTAACACAAACCCTCACCATAACCCTAACCCTAGCTCAAACCCTAACACTCACCCTAAACTGAACCCTAACACTAACCCTAGGAGTAACTCAATCCCTAGCACTAATCCTAACCTTAACCTAAGCCCTAACACTAGCACTAAACCAATTTATTACTCTAAACATAAGCCTAAACCAAATGCTAACACTAGGCCTAACCCTAACCCTATCCCTAACACTAAACCTATACATTACTGTAAACCTAACCTGAACTGTAAACCTAACTCTATCCATTACTCTAACCCTAACCCTAACCCTAATGTTAATTTGAGCCCTAGCTTTAAACCTTAACCCAAACCAAACCCCAACCCAGACAGTGACCCTAATAATAACTTAGCTCTATACCTGACCCCTACACTAAACCTAACCTTACACTAGACGTAGCCATAAAACTATCCCTAACACTATTCCTAACCATAACCCTAGACCTGACATTATCCCTAGCCCTTATCCTGCCCTAACCCTAACACAAACCCTAGCCCTCATCTTAGCCCTAAACCTAGACTTAAACCTGACTCTCATGTTCACCCTAGCACTGAACCTAGCTATATAACCCCATCCCTTACCATAAAACTAAAACTAAACCTAGCCATAACCATAGGCCTAACCCTAAAACTTTTCATATCACTAATCCTAGCCCTATTTGAAACCTAAACTTAACCCTACACCTAATACTAGAAGTAAGACTAACTCTAACTCACACCCTAGCCCTGTTTCTATTTATAACCCTATTCATTACCATGAACCTCACAATAGCCATAACCTGAGCCCTAACCCTAGCCATAGTCCTAAACCTAACCCTAAAACTAGCCCTAATCCTAACCATAATCCTACACCTAACGCTAGCTCTAATCCTATCCATTACCCTAAGCCAAACCCTATACATAATGCTAACTCTAGTCCTAATCCTAATCCTTAGCAAAACTCAAACAACAACCTTATTACTAGTCCTAACACTAGACCTCATTCTAGATCTAACTCTAACCCAAAACCTCACCCTAACCTTCACTCTTATTCTGACCCTAACACTAATTATATGTCTAAACCAGAAACTAAACCGAAACCAAAACTTGAAACTAGTCCCACCACTAAAGTTATACCTAAACATAACCCTAACAATAGTCCTATACCTAAACCTAATCCTAAATCTAGCTATTACTCTAACCCTTGACTTAAACAAAAACTTAGTGCTAGCCCTAACAATAACCCTTAACCTAAACCAAACAATAACCCTACCACTAGAAATAACACTAGTTCTATTCTGGTTTCACCCTAACACTAACTTTAACCTAAACACTGGCCCTGACACTAACATTAAACCTAGCTCTAAACCTGACCCTAATCCAAAACCTAAACCTAACACTAGACCTAGCTGTAACCCTAACCCTAAAACTAGCTCTAATCAGAACCCTAGATGTTACATTACACATAGCACTAACCCTAGGCCTAAACCTAACACAAAACTTAAATAACCCTAACCCTAAACAAGGCCTAAACCTACACTAAGCATAATTCTCACCCTAACAATAACCCTAGACCTAACCCTAGATCAAAGCCTAAACCTTAGCCTAAACATAACCCTAGCACTATCAATAATCATAACCCTATCTGTAGCCCTAATCCTAACCTGAACCCTAGTCCTAACACTAGCTTTAATCCTAGCCATTACCCTAACTCTAACCCTAACCCTAATGATAACCCTATCCCTAACCCTAACCAAAAACCTAACCCAAACCATAAACCTAACCCTAGAACTAACCCTAAACCTAAATTTTGCAATAGCCTTAACCCTAACTCAAACCCTAACTCTTACCCTAAAATCAACAGTAAACCTAGCCCTAAAACTAAACTTAAACTTAAACTTAAACCTAACGTTAACCATAAAGCTAACCTTACATCTAACCCATTCTATTACCCTAAACCTAATCCTAACCCTAAGGAAAAACCTATCCCTAAGCCTAAACTTAACCCTGACCATATCACTAAACCTAACCCTCGTCCTAGACCTAACCCTAGCTCAAAACCTAACCTTTACCCTAATTATAACACTAACCCTAACCCTAAGCTAGGGTTACTAGCCCTAACCCAAACCCTAATGTAACTCTAGCCCTAATCCTAATCTAACCCTAGCCCTAACCATAAATCTATCCCTATATATTATCCTTATGGTAACCCTAATGCTGATGCTAACCCAGGTATAACCCTAACCCTTTTGGTAACCCTAAAGCTCTCCATTGCCCTAAAACTAAGCTGAAACCTAAACCTTACCCAATCAATTACCCTAACCCTAACTCAAACCCTAATGCTCATTTCAGCCCTATCCCTAAACCTTAACCTAAAACAAACCCTAACCCTGATCCTGACCCTAAAAATATACCCAGCTCTAAACCTGACCTTTACTCAAAGCCTAACACTTAAACTAGACATAGACACAAATCTAACTCTAAATCTGCCCCAAAGTGTAACACTAGACCTTACATTAGCCCTAGCACTAATTCTAAATCTAACCCTACAACACACCCTAGCCCTCATCCTAGCACCATACCTAGCCTTAATCATAAACTTAATCCTAACCCTAGCCTTAACCCTGATTCTAACCCTCACCCTACATCTAAACCTAGCTATAACACCATACCTTACCATAAAAATTAACTATAACCTTAGCCCTAACACTAGGCCTAAGCTGATCATTAACCCTAGCCCTAATCCTAGCCCTTACTTAGCTCTACCCATAAAACTAACCAAAACCCTAGGCCTAAGACTATCTCTAAATCTCACCCTAGCCCTAGGCCTAGTTCTAACCCTATGTGTTTCCATAACCATAACCCTAGCCCTAACACTTGCCCTATAGTTAGACCTAGCCCTAATCCTAGATCTAATGCTAAATCCAAATCTAACCCTAACCCAAAGCCTAAGCCTAAAACTAACACTAGCCCTAACCCAATGCTAATCTTATAACTATTCCAAACCCTAAACCTAGGACTAAAACAAAACTGAGCAACAGCCCTAAACCTAAACCTTAACTTAAGCCAAACTCTAACACTATACCTAGACATAACCCTAGCCCTAATTCGAGTCCTAACCCTAACCTTAAAGCTTACCCTGACCCTGACTCATATCCTAACACTGACCCTAGCTCTAAAGACCACCATAAACTTAAACCAAACCCTAACAGTAACCCTAGTTCTAATTCAAGTCATAACCCTAACCTTAAATCTAACCCTGAACCTGACTGATATCCTAACAGTCACCCTAGCTCTAAACAGAACACTCACCTTAAACCGAACACTAACAGTAACCCTTATTTGAGTCCTAACCCTCACCCTAAAACTTACCACGATGCTGAATCAATCCTAACCATAACTCTAGCTCTAAATATTACCCTAACCTTAAACCTAAACCTAACACTGGACCTTCCTCTAACCCTAATCCTAAAACTAACCCTAATTGTAACCCTGGCTCTTACATTAGCCAATGCCCAAATCTAGCCCTAATCCTAACACAAAAACTAGTCCTAATCTGAGCTCTAAACCTATATTTAACCCTAACCCTAACTCTAGCATTAACCCTAGCTCTAAGGCTATCTCTTAACCTAAGAAAAACCTTAACCCTAATGGTAACCCTAGACCTATCTCTAATCCTTAGCCTAACTAACCAAAACCCTAACCCTATTAATAGTACTAACCCTAGCCCTCATTCTAGCACTAACCTTATCCCAAACCCTAACGCTAACCTTGATGCTTAATCTGACCCTAACACTAACCCTAGGTCTAAAACTGATCCTAAACCTAGACCAAACCCTAACACTAGCCCTAGACCTAAACCAAATCCTAAATTTAGCCTTAACTCTAGCCCTAGACCTAATCATAAACCTAGCCATCACCCTTACAATAATCCTTAACCTAACTCAAACACTAACCCTAACACTAGACCTAAACATAGTCCGAATTCTGGCTGTAACCCTAACACTAACTCTAACCCAAACATGGACCCTGCCTTTAAAGTAAACCTATCTCTAAATATGACCCTACCTGAAAATCTAAACCTAGCACTAGACCTAGCCATAACCCTAACCCTACAACTAGCCCTCAACATAACCCTAGCTCTTAAATTACCCATAGCCCTATCCCTAGGCCTAAAGCTAACACAAAACCTAGAGCTAATCCTAGGCCTAAATCAAGCCTTAAGCATAACCGTAACCCTAACCCTAGCCGTAACCTTAACCTTAGTCCTTATACTAGCTTAAGCATAAACATTACTCTAAACATAAACCTACACCTATCCCTCAATCTAACCCTAAACCTAGCCCTAATCCTAACCTTAACCCTAGCCCTAAATCTAGTTCTAAACCTACCCATTACTCTAAACCCAAACCTAAACTTATTGATAATCCTAAGCTAAATGCTAAACCTAAAACTAACTGGAAAACTAACCCTAGACTAAACTTTAAACCTCCCACTTCCCATAGCTCAAACCCTAACTCTTAATATAAACCTAAACATAACCATAGCCCTAACTCTAAGCCTAAACCTCAATCTAACCTTAAACATAGCCCTAAATCTACATCTAATTGTATACATTACCCTAAACTTAACCCTATCCCTAATGATGTCCCTAGCCCTAATCCTAACTCTGACCCTATGAGTACTATAATCTTATCCCTAGAAGTAATCATCAACCTAACCCTCACCCTAGTCCTAACCCTAGCTCAAAACCTAAACCTTACACTAAACATAAACCTAAGCCTAACCCTAATTTTAACCCTAACACTAACCCTAATTGAAGACCTATTTTAAACCATAAATTTAACCCTACACTTAGTTCTAATCCTATCCATTATACTAACCATAACCCTTACCCTAATGTGAACCCGAGGCCTAACCTTAACCCAATCACTAACCCTAACCATATATATTACCCTAAACCTAATGTAAACTCTAAACAAAACCCTATAATTACCCTAATCCACACCCAATTGCTAATTCAAGCCCTAAACCTAAACCCTAACATCAAAGAAACTCTAAAACTGACCCTGACCCTAATAAATCTCCTAGCTCTAAGGATGACTTTTACACTAAATCTAACCCTTACACTAGACCTAGCCATAACACTAATCTTAAAACTATCACCAACCATAAGCTTAGACCTGATATTAGCCATATCTGTAATCCTAGCCCTAAACCAAACACAAACCCCAGACCTTATCCTAGCCCTAAAGCCAGCCTTAATCCTAACCCTAAACCCAACATTAGGCCTATCACAAGAACTAATCCTAGCCCTAATCTTAGCACTAATTTAGTCCTATTCATAACCCTAGCCCTAACCCTAGCACTATGACTAACTCTAACTCTCACTCTAGCCCCATCCCTAGTTCTAACCCTATCCCTAATCCTAGCCCTAACCCTAACCCTAACCCTAGCCTTATCATTAGCTCTAGCCCTAACATAAATCTAATTTTAACTCTAAATCAAACCCTAACCATAAGCCTAACCCTAACCCTAACCCTAACTCTAAATCTAACTTTAACCCTAGCCTTAAAACAAAACTGAGCCATAGCCTTAACCCTAACCCTTAACCTAAACCAAACCTTAACCCTAACCCTAACCTTAGCTCTTATTCTAATTTTAAGCTGAAAACTAGAACTAACACTGACCCTGACTCTGACCATAATACTAACCCTAGGCTAAACATCACCCAAACCCTAACCCTAAACCTAAAACTAGACATACCACTAACCCTAACCAATAATTTAACCCTAATTTTAACCCTGGTACTTATATTAGCCTTACCCCTAACCCTAGCACTAACTTAACCCAAAACCTAGCCCTAATCCAAACCCTAACCTGAGATTTAACCCTAACCCTAATCCTAATCCTAGCCCTAATCAAAACCCTAACCCTAGCCCTAACACTGTCTCTAACCCTCTAACCCATTGCTGTAACCATAACTCTTGGCCTATACGTAACCCTATCGCTAATCCTAAACCTATGCATTTTTCTAATCCAAACATATACCCTAAACCTCATCCTATGATTACACTACCACTAACCATAACGCTAATTAGAGCCCTAACATTGAACCTTAACCTATCCCAAACTTCTAACCCAGAACTTGACCCTAATAATACCCTTGGCTCTAAACCTGAACCTAACCCTAAAGCTAAACTTTAATACATGTAGCCATAAACCTAACCCTAAAACTATCTTAATCATAACCCTAGATCTGATATTAGCCCTAGCCCTAATCCTAGCCCTAACACTAAAATAAACCATAGCCCTCATCCTAGTCCCAAACCTAGCCTTAATCATTACCCTAATCATAACCATAGCTCTAACCCAAATTCTAACCTTCACCTTATCTCTAAATCTAGCTATAATGCCATTCCTTACCCTAAATGTAACCCTAACCCTAACCCTAAATCTAGGCCTAAGGTGAACACTAACCCTAGCCCTAATCCTAGCCCTAATTTAACCTTATTTCTAACCCTAACCCTAACCCTAGTCCTAAGACTAACTCTAACTCTCACACTAACCCTATCCCTACATCTAACACTATCCATTATTGTAATCCTAAACTTAGCCCTACTCCTAGTCCTAATCCTAGCCATAACCATTGCCAAATACTTATTCCTAGTCCTAACCCTAGATCTAACCCTAACTCTAAATCTAATCCTAACCCTAAGCCTAATATTAACACTAGCCCTAGCCCTAATGCTAATCATCAAACTAGCCCTAACCCTAACCCTTGCAGTAAAACAAAACTGAGCAATAGCCCTAGCACTAAACCTTAACTTAAACCAAACCTTAACACTACACATAGACCTAACACTAGCCCTAATTCGAGTCCTAAACTTAACCTTAATACTAACCCTAACTCTGACTCATATCCTAACACTCAACCTAGCTCTAAACACTACCCTAAACTTAAAGCGAACCCTTACAGTAACCCTAGCTTTATTCGAGTCCTAACCCTAACCATAAAACTAAACCTGACCCTGACTGTTAACCTAACACTAACACTAGCTCTAAATTTTACCCTAACCTTAAACCTAATCCTAACAATAGGGGTTTAACCCCTAACCATAACCCTAAAACTCACCCTAAAAAACATAGTTATTACATTAGCCATTGCTCCAACTCTAGCCATAAATCTAACACAAAAACTAGCCCTAATTCGAGCCCTAAACCTAGCTTTAACCCTAACACTAGCCATAACCCTATCCCTTACCCTATGCCAAACCCTAAAACTAATGTTAATACTAATCCTAATCCTATTTTTATTCCCTAACCTTACCCAAACCCTAACACTATTAGTAGTCCTAACCCTAGTCCTTACTCTAGATCTAAACATAACCCAAACCCTAACACTACCACTTACCCTAATTCTGACCCGAACACTAATCATAGGTCTAAACCTGAACCTCACCCTAAACTGAACCCTAACACTAGCCCTACTGGTGAACTTAACCTAAACCTAAACCTAACACTAGCCCTAGACCTAAACCTAATCCGTATCTATCCATAACTCTAGTCCTAGACCTAAAGAAAAATCTAGCCCTAGCCCTAAAGATAACCCTTAGCCTAATGCCAAAAACGAACCCTTCCCCTAGTCTTAAGCCTAGTCCTTATTCTGGCTTTCCCATTAACCATAACTCTAAACTGAACACTGACACTGACACCAACACTAACCCTAGCTCTAAACATCTCTAAACCTAAACTTAACCCTAAAATTATACTTAGCTCTAATATTAACCCTAAAACTAGCCCTAATCATAACAAAGTTCTTACATTTGCCATAGCCCTAACCTATTGCAAAACCTAGCCCTAACCAAAGCCCTACCCTTGCCTTAACCCTAAATCTAACCATAACCCTAACCTAAGCCCTAACGCTAAACCTAGGCCTAACCCTAGACCTAATCCTAAGCATAACACTAGCCCTATCACTAGCTCTAACCCTATCCATTACCCTAATGATAACCCTAACGCTTCTGCTAACCCTAGGCTGAACCCTAATCATATCTTAACCCTAACCCTATCCGTTACCCTCCACCTAACCTGAACCCTAAACCTAAAACAATCATTAACCTATCCCTAACTGTAATGATAACTTAAGCCTTAATCCTAAACCTTAATCAAATAAAAACCCTAACCCTGACTCTGATCCTAATAATACCCATAGCTCTAACCTGACCTTAACAAGAAACCTAACCCTTACAATAGACCTAGCTATAAACCTAACCCAAAACCTCTCCCTAACTATAACCCTAGACCTGACTAGGATTAGGACTACCTCTAATCCTAGTTGTAATCCTAACACAAACCTTAGCCCATATTCTAGCCATAAACCTCGCCTTAATCATAAACCTATCCCTAATCATAACCCTATATCTAATCCTCACCCTAGTCCTGAAAATAGCTATAATCCCATCCCTTAAACTAAACCCAAACCGAACCCTAACCCTAACACTAACCCTAGCCCTAAACCTAGTCCTAACCCTAACACTAACCCTAGTCATAATTACAGCACTAATTTAGCCCTATCCCTAACACAACCCTAACCCTAGCCCTAAGACTAACTCAAACTCTCGCCCTAGCCTTATACCTAGTTCTAATGCCATCCCTTACCATCACCCTATACCTAGCCCTAAACTTAGCCCTAATCCTAGCCCTATCCTTACCCCTAGCCAAAGCCTAGATCTAAATCTACCTCTAAATCTAACCCTAAACCTAAGCCTAAACCTCACACTAACACTAGCCCTAATCCTAAAACTAGAGCTAACTCTACCCTAGCCCTAAAACAAAAGCAAATCATAACCCTAACCCTACACCTAGCGCTAATCCTATCACTAATTCTAGTCCTAAACCTAACCTGAAAACTAATCTGGACTCTGACACTGACCCTAACATTAAACCTAGCTCTAAACATCATCGTAACTGTAAATTTAACTCTAACACTAGGCATAGCCCTATCCCTAACCCTAACACTAGACATAGCCCTATCCCTGACCCTATCACTAGCTCTAATCATATCACTACTTTGTACAATAGCTGTACCCTTAACAATAGCCCTAACCTAACCCAAAACCTAGCCTTAATCTGAGTCCTAAACCTAGTTTTATTTTAATAATTATTTTTTTAGTTTTAGGTGGACACAACATCTTTATTTTATTGGTATGTGGTGCTGAGGATAGAACCCAGCACCCTGTGTATGCCAGGCAATCAAGCTACTTCTTGAGCCACATCCCCAGGCGCTAAACCTAGCTTTAACGCTAAACGTAAATCTAAACCTAACCCAAAAAAGTCCTAAATCTATACATAACCATACCCCTAGTCTTAGGTCTAACCCTATCCATTACCCTAATGGTAACCCATTATGCTAATCTTAAGCCTAACCCTAACCCTATCCATTAGACTAAACCACACGTAAGCCCTAACCCTAACCCAAACAAAAGCCCTAATCCTATACATAACCCCACCTCTAATCTTAGGTCTAACCCTACCCATTACCTGATAACACTTATGCTAACCCTAGGCCTAAACCTAACCCTATCCATTACACTAAACCACATCTAAACCCTAAACCAAATACTTTCATTACCTTAACCACAAACCCTAATGATAATTCAAGCCCTAAACCTAAACTCTAACCTAACCCAAACCCTCACCTTGATCCTCACCCTAATAATAACTTTAGCTCTAAAACTGACCCTTATTATAAACCTAACCCCTACACTGGACCAAGCCATAAACCTAACACTAAATCTATCCCTAACTGTAACCCTAGAACTGGCATTATCCTTAGCTGTAATACTAGCCCTAAACCTAACACAAACATTAGCCCTCATCCTAGACCTAAACCTAGCTTTAATCATAACCTTAAACCTAATTCTAGCCCTAACCCTAAACCTAACCCTTGCCCTAGCCCTCAAACTAGCTATAACCCAATACCTTAACCTAAACGTAATCCTAACTCTAAACCTAACTGAAGGCCTAAACCTAACACTAACAATAGCCCTAATTTAGCCCTATCCCTAACCCTAACCCTAACCCTAGCCCTAAGACTAACTCTAACTCTCATACTAGCCCTATCACTGTTTCTAACCCTATCCCTTACGATAATCCTAAAACTAACACAAACCTTAGTCCTAACCCTTGCCCTATACTTAGCCCTAGCCCTAGCCCTAACCATAGATCAATACCTAACTCTAAATCTAACCCTAACCCGAAGCCTAAGCCTAAACCTTATAAATATATTTATATTTAAACTCTGTGTCTACAAATGTTTTCTTCAATTATTATTTAGAATATAGTCATTAGTTTCATAAAAGTCATACCATTTTTGGTGGTGCATAGAGAACTGAGGGTCAGGGGTAGGATGCTATGTTAAGGGGGAAAGGAATGAGGGTATGTGATTAATCTAATTTAGCAACTTTGGTGGACAACTCTAATGAATAGAAAGGGGGAATTTATGGAAGAAGGTATAAATTCAAACTCCTTATCTGTATTCATAAAATTACCCTATGTATAAATAGTAAAAGTTAGGAGGCTGAAAGTGGGATAGAGGGAGAAAGAAAAAAGAAGAAAAAATTACAAGGAAAGACAGAAAGAGGGAGAAAGAAAATAAGAGCAAATAAAAGGTGGTGAGGTGGGTCCTATGCAATTCCTCTATATTATACAATTCTAGTGATTCAGTTCTTAAAGTCCAATTTCATGGAAAATTCTTGGATTCACATATGTTGAGGTTGTGAGGACCAAAAGAGGAAGGGTAGAGGAGAATGGATGAGAAGAGCAAGAAAAGAAAAGTAAGAAAGAAAAAAAGTCTCTCAGAACTCTGTTTTCTTTTCTTGCAGTATGTGGAGTTGCAGTATGTTTCTTTTCTTGCAGTATGTGGAGTTGCAGTATGTTGAGTCTCTGTGCCCAGGGTTGTGGAGGTAGCCAGGGTGAGAGGGCTTGAGCTTCTACCTGGAGCCTCCCTATTCTTAGTCTTTGAATTGAAAACCAGGTGCCTATACAGTTGCTGTTCTGCAGTGGTAGCTACACCCCCAAAAATCTTGTGAGAAATATCTTGAGTTATCACAGCTGGAGATAAGGGAGTTGGAAACCAGGTACCTGATAAGCTGAAGAACCAAGCTGATAGCCACACCCACTGATAGATAGCGAGTAAGGTTTTGCAGGCACGATGGATTCCACCTACTACCCATGTATGGTGTTTGGTGAGGTGGGTGGTTCTGGAGTGACCTTGTGCTGTGTCCAGAGCTCGGTCTGGTGACATGCAAGAAAAGCCTCTGTGTTCTGTGCTGCATTCCTTGTGTGCAGAGAGCGCCTGTGTGGCTGAGACTGCTGTTTGCGCCCAAAGAAATTGTGCAGCTGAGACTTCCATCTGTGCCAAGAGCAACCACGTGGCCCTAGTTTTCTTCAAATTTCTATGATACTGGGCAGTATTCATCTTTTACTTAGCCTTACTATGCTCCACAGGTTTGGGCCTTGTTGGTTCAATGATTCGCTATCAGGAACACTTTGTATTTTAAGGTTTCCCTTCATTATGGCTTATTGATGTGATTGAAAATTGAACTGGAAATCAAACAGGGTTGGAAGGAGGTGCTTGAAACTTCACACAATCAGTTCTCAGTGGGCACTCTCTGGTTTCTCTCATTTGAAGGTAGGCCAAAGTTGAAGCATGCAAAATAAACTGTATCCGAGAGCCCTCAACGAGAAAACAGAGAAACATGTATGTACTGAAATAAGTCTCCCAACAATTTCATCAGATTTCTTTGATACTACACAGTATTCATCTTTTAGCTTGCTCCACTAGGCTCCCCAAGGTTGTCACTTCTAGGATCAATGTTTCTCTAAACAGGTAAGTGTTAGTGTTAAGGTTAGGGTTAGGGCTAGCTTTAGAGCTAGTGTTAGGGTTAGAGTTTGTTTTGTTCAAATTTCATTGATACTGGGAAGATTTATCTTTTACCTGGCCTTACTATGTGCCCCAGTTTTGGGCCTTCTCAGTTCAATGGTTCGCTTTTGGGAATAGGTTGTTTTTAATGTCTCACTTCATTTTGATCTATATGGGTATCTATATGGAGCTGGAAATCAGAGGGTTGGTGCTAGCTGGTTAAAACTTCACATACTCAATCAGTTGTCTGTGGGCACTCTCTGGTTTCTTCCTTGTAAAAGTAGTGATAAGGTGAAGCATGCAAAACAAGTTTATCCAAGGACATTTTTTGAGAAAAGAGGGCAATATGCATGTACTGAAATACCTCCCACATAATTTTGTCAGATTTCTTTGATACTGTGCAGGATTCATATGTAACCTTTCCCCACTAGTCTCCCCAAGTTTAAAACTTTATGATCAAAGGTTCTCTTAATAGGTTAGGCTTAGGGTTATGGTTAGAGTTAGGGTTAGAACTAGTGTTAGTATTAGAGTAGTTTTTTTCAAATTTTTGGACACTGGGCAGGATTTATCTTTTTCCAATTCTTAGTATGCTCCCCATGTTTGGGCCTCACAGTAAAAGTGTTTTCTCTCAAGAGCAGTTTTATTTTCATCTTTCACTTCATTTTGCCCTATAGGGGTGAATCGAAATGGAGCTGGACTCAAACAGGGTTTGTGCTAGCTGCTTGAAACTTCACGCACTCAATCAGTTCTCAGTGCACATTCTCTCATTTGTTTCTTGTGGTAGTAGCCAAAAGCTGAATTAGAAACAAACAGCTTTATCTGTGAGCACTTTAGGAGCAAGCTTCCTTTTTTTGCATGGACTACTTTGATATTGTACAGGATTCATCCTTTTCCTAGTCTTAGTAGGATCCCCAACTTTGAGTTTTCAAGGTTTGCCAGTTCACTGTCAGGAACAGTTTGAATTTTTAGGTTTCACTTTATTATGGCCTATAGACGTGAATGAAAATGGAGCTGGAAATCAAACAGAGTTACTACTAGCTGATTGAAACTTCACACACTCAGTCATCTCTCTGTGGGCACACTCTGGTTGTTTCTTGTGAAAGTACATTAAGCTGAAGCAAGAAAAACAATTTATCCATGAGCACTTTAAGAAAAAAACAGGGAAATATGAATGTACTGAAATACCTCCCCAAATTTTTCATCAAATTTCTTTAATATTGCACAAGATTTATCTGTTAAGTTGTGCCACTAGGGTCTCCAAGTTTGGGACTTCTATGATCATAGGTACTCTAAACAAGTTAGTATTAGGTTAGGGTTGGGTTAGATCTAGTGTTAGAGTGAGTTTTGTTCAAATTCATTTGATACTTGGCATAATTCATCTTTTACCTAGCCTTACTATTTTCCCCAGGTTTGAGCCTTATCCCTTCAATGGTTTGCTGTCAGGATCCATTTGTATTTTAAGGTTTCTTTCATTTTAACCTATATGGGTAAATGGAAATGTAACTTGAAATCAAACAGGGTTTGGTGCTCACTGCTTAAAACTGCACACACTCAATCAGTTCTATGTGGGCACTCTGGTTTCTTCCTTGTGAAAGTTTCCCAAAGCTGAATCATGCAAAAACATCTTTATCAGAAAGTAATGTTGGAGACAACATGAAACTATACATGTACTGAACTACCTCCCCAAATTATTTGGACAGATTTCTTTGATATTGCACAAGATTGATCTGTTAGCTTGCCCCCCTAAGCTCCATTAATTTGGGACTTCTCTGATAAAAGGTTCTCTAAACAGATTAGGATTAGGTTTATGGTTAGGGTAAGGGCTAGGTTTAAACCTAGTGTTAGGGTTAGAATCAGTTTTGTTCATGTATCTTTGATACTGAGCAGGATTCATCTTTTACCTAGCCTCCCAATGTTCCCTAGTTTGGGCCTTCTTGGTTCAATGTTTCACTGTCAGGAACAGTTTGTATTTTAAGGTTTCACTTTATTTTGAACTATTTTATTGAAGATAAATGGAGCATGAAATCAAACGGGGTTGGTGCTAGCTTCGTGAAACTGCACACACTAAATCAGTTCTCTGTTGGCACTCTCTGGTTTGTTTCTTGTGAATGTTGCCCTCAGAGGAAACATGCTAAGCAACTTTATCCCAGAGCACTTTTGGAGAAATCAAGGAAATATGCATGTACTGAAACATTTCCCCCAATTATTTGCTCAGATTTCTTTGATACTGGGCAGGATTCATCTGTTAGCTTTCCCCACTAGCCTCCCTTAGTTTGGAACTTCTATGATCAAAGGTTCTCTAAACAGGCTACGGTGAGCTGTAGGGTTAGGATGAAGGATAGATCTAGTGTTAGGTTTAAAGTAGTTTTGTTCAAATTTCTTTGATATCAGGCAGGATTTATCTTTTACCTAGCCTTACTATGTTCCCCAGGTTTGGACCTTCTGGGTTCACTGGTTTGCTGTCAGTATTTCAGTTTTTATTTTGAGGTTTCAAATCATTT
The DNA here is from genome assembly GCF_021218885.2 of Marmota monax. Lineage (NCBI taxonomy): Eukaryota > Metazoa > Chordata > Mammalia > Rodentia > Sciuridae > Marmota > Marmota monax. The sequence goes on from NW_026694560.1 coordinate 418,251, forward strand.
TGACCTATATGGGTAAATGGAAATTGAGAAGGAAATCAAACAGGGTTTTTGCTAGCTACTTGAAACTTCACACACTCAATCAGTTCTCTGTAAGGATGCTCTGGTTTTATCCTTGTGAAAGTATCCCAAAGATGAAGCATGCAAAAACAGCACTATGCGAGAGCATTTTAGGAGACAACAGGAAAATATGCATGTACTGAACTACCTCCCCGAATCATTTGGTCAGGTTTTTTGATACTGGGCAAGATTCATCTGTTAGCTTGCCCCACTAGGCACCTCAACTTTGAGATTTCTGTTATCAAAGGTTCTCTAAACAGCTTAGGTTAAAGTTAGGTCTAGTGTTAGGGTTAGAGTTTGTCTTGTTCAAATTTCTTTGATACTGGGCAGGATACATTTTCACCTAGCCTTACTAAGTTCCCCAGGTTTCGGCCTTCTCAGTTCAATTCTTCACTAACAGGAACAATTTTTAATTTATTGATTCACTTCATTTTGACCTATATGGGTAAATGGACATGGAGCTGGAAATCAAACAAGGTTGGTGCTAACTGCTTGAAACTTCACACACTCAATCAGTCCTCTGACTGCACTTTCTGGTTTGTTCTTGTGAAATTAGTAATAAGCTGAAGCATGCAATAAAAAATTATCTGAGAACACTTTAGGAGAAACCAGGGAAATATGCATGTACTGAAATAGCTCCCCCAATTATTTTTTTCAGATTTCTTTGAAACTGCCCATGATTCATCTATAAGCTTGCCCCACTAGACTCCCCAATTTCAAAACTTCTATGATCAAAGGTTCTCTAAACAGATTAAGTTTAGAGTTAGACTTAGTGTTAGGACTAGGTTTAGACCTGGTGTTAGGGTTAGAGTTAGTTTTTTTTTTAAATTTCTCTGATACTGGGCAGGATCCACCTTTTTCCTATTTTCACTGCACCCCAAATGTGTGGGCCTCCTACGTAAAAGGGTTTTCTCTCAGGAACATTTTCAATTTTCATGTTTCTCTTTTTTTCCTTATAGGGGTGAATGGAAATGAAGCTGGAAATCAAACATGGTTTGTGCTTGCTGCTTGAAACTTCACACACTCAATCAGTTCTCAGTGAGCATTCTCTGGTTTGTTTCCTGTGAAGTATCCCCAAGCTGAAGTAGAAAGAAACAACTTTATCTCTGAGTGCTTTAGGAGCAAGCAAAATACTCATACTGAAAGAGCTTCAAAATTTTTTGGTCAGTTTACTTTGATACTGTACAGGATTCATCTTTGATGAACCTTTTTTTTTTAAATTTTTTATTGTTGGCTGTTCAAAACATTACATAATTCTTGATATATCATATTTCACACTTTGATTCAAGTGGGTTATGAGCTCCCATTTTTACCCCATATACAGATTGCAGAATCACATCAGTTACACATCCATTGATTTACATATTGCCATACTAGTGTCTGTTGTATTCTGCTGCCTTTCCTATCCTCTACTATCCCCCTCCCCTCCCCTCCCCTCCCCTCCCCTCTTCTCTCTCTGCTCCCTCTACTGACATTTGTTTGTCCCCCTTATATTATTTTTCCCCTTCCCCTCACTTCCTCTTGTATGTACTTTTGTATAACTCTGAGGGTCTCCTTCCATTTCCATGCATTTTCCCTTCTCTCTCCCTTTCCCTCCCACCTCTCATCCCTGTTTAATGTTAATCTTCTTCTCATGCTCTTCGACCCTACTCTGTTCTTAGTTACTCTCCTTATATCAAAGAAGACATTTGGCATTTGTTTTTTAGGGATTGGCTAGCTTCACTTAGCATAATCTGCTCTAATGCCATCCATTTCCCTGTAAATTCTATGATTTTGTCATTTTTTAATGCAGAGTAATACTCCATTGTGTATAAATGCCACATTTTTTTTATCCATTCATCTATTGAAGGGCATCTAGGTTGGTTCCACAGTCTAGCTATTGTGAATTGTGCTGCTATGAACATCGATGTAGCAGTGTCCCTGCAGCATGCTCTTTTTAGGTCTTTAGGGAATAGACCGAGAAGGGGAATAGCTGGGTCAAATGGTGGCTCCATTCCCAGCTTTCCAAGAAATCTCCATACTGCTTTCCAAATTGGCTGCACCAATTTGCAGTCCCACCAGCAATGTACAAGTGTACCCTTTTCCCCACATCCTCGCCAGGACTTGTTGTTGTTTGACTTCATAATGGCTGCCAATCTAACTGGAGTGAGATGGTATCTTAGGGTGGTTTTGATTTGCATTTCTCTGACTGCTAGAGATGGTGAGCATTTTTTCATGTACTTGTTGATTGATTGTATGTCCTCCTCTGAGAAGTGTCTGTTCAGGTCCTTGGCCCATTTGTTGATTGGGTTGTTTGTTCTCTTATTGTCTAATTTTTTGAGTTCTTTGTATACTCTGGATATTAGGGCTCTATCTGAAGTGTGAGGAGTAAAGATTTGTTCCCAGGATGTAGGCTCCCTATTTACCTCTCTTATTGTATCTTTTGCTGAGAAAAAACTTTTTAGTTTGAGTAAGTCCCATTTGTTGATTCTAGTTATTAACTTTTGTGCTATGGGTGTCCTATTGAGGAATTTGGAGCCCGACACCACAGTATGTAGATCGTAGCCAACTTTTTCTTCTATCAGACGGCGTGTCTCTGATTTGATATCAAGCTCCTTGATCCATTTTGAATTCACTTTTGTGCATGGCGAGAGAAAGGGATTCAGTTTCATTTTGTTGCATATGGATTTCCAGTTTTCCCAACACCATTTGTTGAAGATGCTATCCTTCCTCCATTGCATGCTTTTAGCCCCTTTATCAAATATAAGGTAGTTGTAGTTTTGTGGATTGGTTTCTGTGTCCTCTATTCTGTACCATTGGTCCACCCACCTGTTTTGGTACCAGTACCATGCTGTTTTTGTTACTATTGCTCTGTAGTGTAGTTTGAAGTCTGGTATCGCTATACCGCCTGATTCACACTTCCTGCTTAGCATTGTTTTTGCTATTCTGGGTCTTTTATTTTTCCATATGAATTTCATGATTGCTTTCTCTATTTCTATAAGAAATGCCGTTGGGATTTTGATTGGCATTGCATTAAACCTATAGAGAACTTTTGGTAATATCGCCATTTTGATGATGTTAGTTCTGCCTATCCATGAACAGGGTATATTTTTCCATCTTCTAAGATCTTCTTCTATTTCTCTCTTTAGGGTTCTGTAGTTTTCATTGTATAAGTCTTTCACCTCTTTTGTTAGGTTGATTCCCAAGTATTTTATTTTTTTTGAAGATATTGTGAATGGAGTGGTTGTCCTCATTTCCATTTCAGAGGATTTGTCACTGATATACAGGAATGCCTTTGATTTATGCGTGTTGATTTTATATCCTGCCACTTTGCTGAATTCATTTATTAGCTCTAATAGTTTCTTTGTAGACCCTTTTGGGTCTGCTAGGTATAGAATCATGTCATCTGCAAATAGTGATAATTTAAGTTCTTCTTTTCCTATTTTGATGCCTTTAATTTCTTTCGTCTGTCTAATTGCTCTGGCCAGTGTTTCGAGAACTATGTTGAACAGAAGTGGTGAGAGAGGGCATCCCTGTCTTGTTCCAGATTTTAGAGGGAATGCCTTCAATTTTTCTCCATTCAGAATGATGCTAGCCTGAGGCTTAGCATAGATTGCTTTTACAATATTGAGGTATGTTCCTGTTATCCCTAGTTTTTCTAGAGTTTTGAACATAAAGGGATGCTGTACTTTGTCAAATGCTTTTTCCGCATCTATCGAGATGATCATATGATTCTTATTTTTAAGTCTATTGATGTGGTGAATAACATTTATTGATTTCCGTATATTGAACCAGCCTTGCATCCCAGGGATGAATCCTACTTGATCATGGTGCACAATTTTTTTGATAAGTTTTTGTATCCGAGTGGCCAGTATTTTATTGAGGATTTTTGCATCTAGGTTCATTAGAGATATTGGTCTGTAGTTTTCTTTCTTTGAAGTGTCTTTGTCTGGTTTAGGTATCAGGGTGATGTTGGCCTCGTAGAATGAATTTGGAAGTTCTCCCTCTTTTTCTATTTCCTGAAGTAGCTTGAAAAGTATTGGTATTAGTTCCTCTTTAAAGGTTTTGTAAAACTCTGCTGTATACCCATCCGGTCCTGGGCTTTTCTTAGTTGGTAGTCTTTTGATGGTTTCTTCTATTTCCTCAATTGATATTGGTCTGTTTAGGTTGTCTATATCCTCCTGACTCAATCTGGGCAGATCATATGACTTAAGAAATTTATCTATGCCTTCACTATCTTCTAATGTATTGGAGTATAAGGATTCAAAATAATTTTTGATTATCTTCTGTATTTCTGAAGTGTCTGTTGTGATATTGCCTCTTTCATCCCGTATGTTAGTAATTTGAGTTCTCTCTCTTCTTCTCTTCGCTAGCATGGCTAAGGGTCTGTCGATTTTGTTTATTTTTTCAAAGAACCAACTTTTAGTTTTGTCAATTTTTTCAATTGTTTCTTTTGTTTCGATTTCATTAATTTCAGCTCTGATTTTAATTATTTCTTGCCTTCTACTTCTTTTGCTGTTGTTTTGCTCTTCTTTTTCTAGGATTTTGAGATGAAGTATGAGATCATTTATTTGTTGGTTTTTTCTTTTTTTAAGGAATGAACTCCAAGCAATGAATTTTCCTCTTAGAACTGCTTTCAATGTGTCCCATAGATTCCGATATGTTGTGTCTGTGTTTTCATTAATCTCTAAGAATTTTTTAATTTCTTCCTTGATGTCTTCTATAACCCATTGATCATTCAGTAACCTATTGTTCATTCTCCAAGTGATGTATTCTTTTCCCTTCCTTCTTTTATCGTTGATTTTCAGTTCCATTCCATTATGATCAGATAGGATGCATGGTATTATCTCTACTCCTTTATGTTGTCTAAGAGTTTCCCTGTGACATAATATATGATCTATTTTTGAGAAGGATCCATGTGCTGCTGAGAAAAAAGTGTAACTGCTTGATGTTGGGTGGTATATTCTATATATGTCAATTAAGTCTAGGTTATTAATTGTGTTATTGAGTTCTATAGTTTCCTTATTCAACTTTTGTTTGGAAGATCTGTCCAGTGGTGATAGAGGTGTGTTGAAGTCTCCCATGATTATTGTATGGTGGTCTATTAGACTCTTGAACTTGAGAAGAGTTTGTTTGATGAACATAGCTGCACCATTGTTTGGGGCATATATATTTATGATTGTTATGTCTTGTTGGTGTATGGTTCCCTTGAGCAGTATGTAGTGTCCCTCTTTATCCCTTTTGATTAACTTTGGCTTGAAATCTATTTTATTTGATATGAGTATGGATACTCCTGCTTGTTTCCGAAGTCCATATGAGTGATATGATTTTTCCCAACCTTTCACCTTCAGCCTATGTATGTCTTTTCCTATCAAATGCGTCTCCTGTAGGCAGCATATTGTTGGGTCTTGTTTTGTGATCCATTCTACTAGCCTGTGTCTCTTGATTGGTGAGTTTAAGCCATTAACATTTAGGGTTATTATTGAGATATGGGTGGTTCTTCCAGCCATATTTGTTTATTTATGTTACTAAACATGGTTTGTTTTCCTCTTTGATTATTTTCCCCCCTTTAGTGTCCTACCTCCCACTGTTGGTTTTCATTGTTATTTTCCATTTCCTCTTCCTGTAATGTTTTGCCAAGGATGTTTTGAAGAGATGGTTTTCTAGCTGCAAATTCTTTTAACTTTTGTTTGTCGTGGAAGGTTTTAATTTCATCTTCCATCCTGAAGCTTAATTTCCCTGGATACACAATTCTTGGTTGGAACCCATTTTCTTTCAGTGTTTGAAATATGTTATTCCAGGATCTTCTAGCTTTCAGAGTCTGTGTTGAAAGATCAGCTGTTATCCTGATTGGCTTACCCCTAAATGTGATCTGCTTCCTTTCTCTTGTAGCTTTTAAAATTCTCTCCTTATTCTGTATGTTGGGTATCTTCATTATAATGTGTCTAGGTGTGGGTCTCTTATGATTTTGCACATTCGGCGTCCTGTAGGCTTCTAGGATTTGGGGTTCTGTCTCATTCTTCAAGTCTGGGAAGTTTTCTTGTATTATTTCATTGAATAGATTGTTCATTCCTTTGGTTTGAAACTCTGTCCCTTCCTGTATCCCAATGACTCTTAAATTTGGTCTCTTGATGTTATCCCATATTTCTTGGATGTTCTGCTCATGGTTTCTTAACAGTCTCGCTGAGCTGTCTATGTTCTTTTCAAGTTGAAATACTTTATCTTCATTGTCTGATGTTCTGTCTTCTAAGTGTTCTACTCTGCTGGTAGTATTCTCAATTGAGTTTTTAAGTTGGCTTATTGCTTCCTGCATTTCTAGGATTTCTGTTTGTTTGTTTTTTATAACCTCTATTTCCCTGTATAGTTGATCTTTTGCTTCTTGGATTTGTTTATGTAATTCAATGTTGAAGTGATCTTTCATTGTCTGATTTTGCTGTCTGATGTCTTCCTTGAGACTCCAGATCATCTGAAGCATGTATATCCTGAATTCTTTATCTGACATTCCATCTGCTGCAGCTATTACCTCTTCTAACGTTGAGTTGACCTGCAATGCTTGTGGTCCTTTCTTTCCTTGTCTCTTCATACTGTTCATGTTCCTTTCTACTTGGTGAAACTGTTGTGCTATTGAATTTTCCCCCTATATATTTATATTGGTCTTGTATAGTTGCAAAGTCTCCCTCCCAGGTGTGGGCGGTGGCTCTGTCCCTCTGCGGGCCGCTAGCCTTGTTCTGTCGGTGGTCACAGTTCTGTCTACTTTGCAGGTGCAGGCAGCGGCACTGCCCCTCTGCAGGCCTCTCGGGCTGTACTGCCAGTGGGTCGCAGGTCCGCCTACCTTGCAGGCACGGGAGGGGCGGCTCTACCCTTCCTCGGGCCACTGGGCCTGTTCTGTCTCTCGGTTGCAGGTCTGGCCTGTTCTGATGGTGGTCACAGTTCCGTCTACCTTGCAGGCGCTGGGGGGAGGGGGCGGCTCTGCCTCTCAGCAGGCCGCTGCTCCTCTTCTGCCGGTGGGTCGCAGGCCCGCCTACCTTGCAGGAGTGATTGGAAGCTCTGCCACTCCGCAGGCCACTGGGCCTTTTCTGTCAGTGGTCACAGTTCCGCCTACCTGACAGGCGCGGGGGGTGGGGGGCGGCTCTGCCCCTCAGCAGGCCTCTGGGCCTGTTCTGTGGGTGGTCACAATTCCCTCTACCTTGCCGGCACAGGGGGAGTGGGCGGCTCTGCCTCTCAGCAGGCCGCTGCTCCCCTTCTGCCGGTGGGTCGCAGGCCCGCCTACCTTGCAGGAGTGATTGGAAGCTCTGTCCCGCCGCGGGCCACTGGGCCTTTTCTGTCCGTGGTCACAGTTCCACCTACCTGGCAGGCACGGGGGGTGGGGGGTGGCTCTGCCCCCCAGCAGGCCGCTGGGCCTGCTCTGTGCGTGGTCACAGTTCCCTCTACCTTGCCGGTGCAGGGGGAGGGGGCGGCTCTGCCTCTCAGCAGGCCGCTGCTCCTCTTCTGCCAGTGGGTCGCAGGCCCGCCTACCTTGCAGGAGTGATTGGAAGCTCTGTCCCGCCGCGGGCCACTGGGCCTTTTGTGGCGGTGGTCACCTGGCAGGCGCGGGGGGTGGGGGGTGGCTCTGCCCCCCAGCAGGCCGCTGGGCCTGCTCTGTGCGTGGTCACAGTTCCCTCTACCTTGCTGGTGCAGGGGGAGGGGGCGGCTTTGCCTCTCAGCAGGCCGCTGCTCCTCTTCTGTTGGAGGGTCACAGGCCCGCCTACCTTGCAGGAGTGATTGGAAGCTCTGTCCCGTCGCAGGCCACTGGGCCTTTTCTGTCCGTGGTCACAGTTCCACCTACCTGGCAGGCGCGGGGGGTGGGGGGCGGCTCTGCCCCTCAGCAGGCCGCTGGGCCTGCTCTTTGCGTGGTCACAGTTCCCTCTACCTTGCCGGTGCAGGGGGAGGGGGTGGCTCTGCCTCTCAGCAGGTCGCTGCTCCTCTTCTTTGATGAACCTTAGTAGGCTTCCCAAGTTTGGGCCTTCAAGGTTCAATGGTTCAGTGTCAGGAACAGTTTGAATTTTTAGTTTCCATTATATTATGGCCTATAGGTGTGAATGGAAATGGAGCTGGAAATCAAACAGTGTTGGTGCTAGCTGCATGAAACTTCACACACTCAATCACTTCACTGTGGGCATGCTCTGGTTTGTTCCTTGTAAAAATATCTTAAGCTGAAGCATGAAAAAACATTTTATCCAAGAGCACTTTAGGAGAAAACAGGGTCAGAATTTTTGATACTGGGAAGGATTCATCTGTTACATTTCCCTACTAGGAACCCCACGTTTTTTACTTTTATGATCAAGCTCTATAAACAAGAAAGGCTTAGTTTTAGGATTAGGGTTAGGGCTAGTGTAAGATCTAATGTTTGGGTTAGAGTTAGTTTTGTTCAAATTTCTTTGATACCAGTCAGAATTCATGTTTCACCTAGCATTACAATGTCTCCGAGGTTGGGCCTTCTCAGTTCAAGGTTCACTGTCAGGAACAGTTTTTGTTTTAAGGTTTCACTTCATCTTTACTTAGGGTTAGAGCTATGGCTCATGATTTTTTAGGACTAGGGCTAGGATTAGGGCTAAATTTAGAATTAGTGTTAGGGTTGGGGCTAGTGTTAGGGTGAGGTTTAGGCTTAGGGATAGGGTTAGATTTAGAGTTAGGTTTAGATCCAGGGTTAGGATTAGGGCTAGCGTTAGTGTTACAGTAAGGGATAGGGTTAGAACTGGGGAAATGGTTTGGAGGAGAGTTAGATTTAGATTTAGGACTATGTTTAGGGTTAGGGTTAGGGTTAAAGCTAAATTAGGGCTAGGATTAGTGCTAGGGTTGGTGTTAGGGTTAGACCTAGGGGTAGGGATATATTTTGGTTTAACATTGGGGTTAAAATTAAGTTTAGGGAATGGGTGTGGTTTTGCCTACCTTTAGGCCTAGAGTGAGGGTTAGAATTAGTATTAGGTTTATGGTTAGTGTTTAGATTAGAATTAAGGCTAGGTTTAGGGCTAGGGTTTCTGTTAGCTTCAGGGCTAGAACTAGGGATAGGGCTAATATCAAGTCTAGGGTTATAATTAAGGATAGTTTTAGGGTTAGATTATGGAAAGGCCTAGTGTCAGAGCTATGTTTAGGGTAAGGGTCAGGATTAGAGTTAGGGGTATTATTAGAGCCATGGTTAGCTTTAGCATTTGGTTTAGGTCAAAGTTTAGGGCTAGGGATTGAATTAGTGTTAAGTTTAGGCTTAGGGTTAGGGTAATGGATAGGGTTAGGTTTAGGTTTCAGTTAAGGTTTAGGGTAATGGATGGGTTAGGTTTAGCAATAGAATGAAGGTTAGCATTAGGTTAGGGTTATGTTTAGTATAATGGATAGATTTAGAGCTAGGGTTAAGGCTAGGTTTTGGTTTGGATTAAGTCTAAAATTAGAGTTAGGTTTAGGGATGGGCTAAGTTTGGTTTATGGCAAGTGTTAGGTTTAGGGCTAGTGTTATGGTTTGGTTAGGGTAAGTGTTAGTGTTTGAGCTAGGGTAATGGCTAGGGCAAAGTTAAGTTTACGTTTAGGTCTAGGGATATCTTTATGGTTAGGGTTTTGTTTAGGGTTCGGGTTATGGCTAGAAATTTTGTTACATTTAAAGTTAGCTTTGTGTAATGGATAATTTTAGATTTAGGGTTAGAGTTAGGGTTAGGGTAAGGATTTGGGCTAGTCTTAGGTTTAGGTTTAGTGTAAGGCATAATTTTTCATCTAGGGTTAGGGCTATTGTGAGGTTTAGATTTATGGTTAGATCTTGGGATACATTTATGGTTAGGGTTATGTGTAGTGTTAGGGATAGGGTTACAATTAGGGTTAGGGTTAGGGTAATTAACTAGGTTAGAACTAAAGTTTGAGCTAGAATTAAGGTTAGGATAAGAGCTAGGGTTAGGGATATTGTCTAGGATAGGGCTAGGGTAATGTTTAGATTAAGGGACTGGCTTTAAGTTAGGGTTAGGTCTAAGGCAAGTGTTAGGGTTAGGGTTAGTGTTAGGGCTAAGGTTAGGGTTAGGGTTATACTTAGGGCTAAGTTTAGGCCTAGGATTATGGCTAAGTTTTGTGTTAGGTTTATGGCTAGGGTTAGGAGTATGTTTAGGGTTAGGGCTATTGTTAGGTTTAATATTAGGTTTAAAATAGGATCAGGGCTAGGGTTGTGTTTAGGGCTAGTATTAGGGTTAGGGTTATGGCTAGGTGTAGTAATAGGACTAGGTTTGGGGTTAGGGTCAGATTTAGAAATAGGTTAATGTTAGGGTCAGCCTCAGTGTTCTGGATAGGATTAGGGTTATTGTTAGAGCCAGAATTAGGACTAGTGTTAGGTCTATGGGTAGGGTAAGTGTTTAGTTTAGGTTAAGGGTTATTGTTAGGGCTAGAGCTGGGATTTTGTTGAGGTCTAGGGCTAGAATTATAGCTATATTTAGGATTACTTTTGGGTCTAGATCTAGTGTAAGGGTTAGGAATAGGTATAGGCTTACCAGTAGGGCTAGCGTTAGGTTTTGGTTTAGGGTTAGGGTCAGATTTGGACCTAGGATTATTGTTAGGACCAGAATAAGGGTCAGGGTTAGGGTTAGAACTAGAATGAGGGCTAGGGTTAGGACTAGTAATACTGTTAATGTTTAAGTTAGGCTAAGGATTAGTTTTAGGACTAGGGTTAGCATTTGGTTTAGGGTTTGGCTTAGGGTAAGGGATAGGGTTAGAGCTAGGGTTAGGGCTAGGGCTAGGGTTAGGGTTAGGGCTAGAGTTAGTGTTAAGATTAGGGTTTAGGCTAGGGTTAGGACTAGAATTAGAGGTATGATTTGTGTTAGGGTTAGGGCTAGGGTTGTGACAATGAATAATGTACGAACTAGGGTTACAATTAGGGTTAGTTTTAGGGTTGGGGTTAAGGGTAGGTCTGGTGTTACACTTAATTTAAATTTAGGGTGATGTTTATAGCTAGGATTAGTGTTAGGATCATTGTCAAGGTCAGCATTATTTTAAGAGTTAGTGTTCGGGCTAGGTGTAGGCTTATGGATTGGTTTATGTTAAGGGTTAGGTTCAGGTATATGGCTTGGTTTTGTTTTAAAACTAGGGCTAGGATAAATGCAAGTTTTAGGATTAGCATTATTGTTAGGGCAAGTGTTAGGGTTTGGTTTAGGATTATAGTTATGGTTAAATTTAGAGTTAGGTTTAGATCTAGGTTAATTTTTAAGTAATTTTAAGTTTAGATCCAGTTAAATTTAGAGTTAGGTTTAGATCCAGGGTTGGGCTAGGGCTAAGGGTAGAACTAGGGATAGGGCTAGGGCAAGAGTTAGAGTTAGTCTTAAGGCTAGGTTTAGGGTTAGGTTAGGACGAAATTAGGGTTAGTGCTAGGCTTAGTGTTAGGGTTAGGCCTAGGATTAGGGCAAGGGTTATGGTTAGCTTTATGGTTATGGTTAGGTTTAGGGTTAGGGATGGGGTTATAGCTAAGTTTAGGTCTAGGGAGAGGGTTAGAATTAGGGTTAAACTTCGGGTTATGATTAGGTTAGAATTAAGGCTAGTTTTAGGGCTAGGATTAGGGCTAGGGCTAATTTCAGGTCCAGATTTACAGTTAAAAATGGTTTAGGGTTAGGTTAGATGTAG